>NC_056526.1:34788275-34819575 GCF_019175285.1 Sceloporus undulatus
TGCTCTCTGTAGTGCAAAATTTGTAAATGTGTGAATATTAAGGTACAATTACATTGCTGTTTATGCACTGGTTTAGGAAGTGTAAATGAGGTAAATCTGAATTAAAATGCAAGCAAAATGTATTTCTTTCCCATGCCTAGCTGGATTACCATCACTATTGTATTATTTTTATCTTTTCTTTTCTGTCTGGACTGAAAGGGGAAATCCAATCCATTTGTCCTGGAAACTATTTCAGTGCTTTGCATTTCACATGCAAGAACATTGCTAAATTTGTGATCAGAAAAAAAGGAAGCAATGATCTAGACCTGGTAGGCAAAAGAAATAGGAAGGGTGTGAGAGAGGAATAAGGAATCCATTCACATATATGCTTTCCCCCCCTATGGGAAATGTGGGTAATTCACACCCTAATGCTAAACCCTAAGCTAGGTGTGATCCTTTGCCTGATATTAAGGCACCTCTGCAGCCAAACAGTTTAGGTCTCAACAAGTTTGATCTGTCCCCATACCCAGCAGTCCCCTAGATGTGAAGGAAGATAATCTATGCAAACAAATTTGACCACCTTAAATAAAACAGTGTTCTCCAGCTTTTCCAGTATTATCACCAGTGTCTCTCAGCTGAACTTTGTGATCATTCACACAGCCACAAGCATGGATTATTATTATTATGATTTATTTCACTTATATACCGCCATTCCTACGATCATGGTGGTGTACAACAATTACATAATACAAAGGTACCCAAACAAACCTCCATGTTATTACAAAAAATACAATTCAAATACAATACAATTCAAAAATCCAACATACAGTCAGATAACACAATAAAAACAGCTTAGAATACCATAATACAGTGCACAAATCAGTCTCCCCGAACACTACACAAACACACATCCAGCAACGACAATCCCTCGCCCAACAGCAACAGTCCCTCGCTGCCTCCCAATGGTGTGGGGGTGCGTGCGGTGTCTCCCTGGGCGCTGGCGAGCCGGCTTTATGGAGGCCACTCCCACCGGCCTCCTCCCTGGGGGAACGCCACAGCTGCAGCGAAGGCAGGGCAGCAGCAGCAGCAACAGTCCCTCGCTGCCTCCCAATGGTGTGGGGGTGCGTGCGGTGTCTCCCTGGGCGCTGGCGGGCCGGCTTTATGGAGGCTGCTCCCACCAGCCTCCTCTCTGGGGGAACGCCACAGCTGCAGTGAAGGCAGGGCAGCAGCAGCAGCAGCAACAGTCCCTTGCTGCCTCCCAATGGTGTGGGGGTGCGTGCGGTGTCTCCCTGGGCACTGGCGGGCCGGCTTTATGGAGGCCGCTCCCACCGGCCTCCTCCCTAGGGGAACGCCACAGCTGCCGCGAAGGCAGGGCAGCAGCAGCAGCAACAGTCCCCCGCTGCCTCCCAATGGTGTGGGGGTGCGTGCGGCTTCTCATTTGTTCCACCATATTCTGTCATTTTACAACAGTACAGGAAATGTTAGATATGGGAACTAAGCTCCACACATCACAAAAACCCATATTTCAACAAAATCATGGTGTCGTGATGTGCAAATTGGGTTTCTCTCGTTGTTGTTCTCAGTTAGTAATAAAGCATGTTTGATAAACTTCGTTAAATGGACCCAATTTCCCAGCAGATCTAGATTTTTGGTTCTCTCCAAGTGGTTTGGGGGTTGACTTTCTGGAATGCCTGACAAATCAGGGAAACTGTTCCTTGTTTCAGCTAAGAAACCGGCTTAACGGAATTTCTTACAAAGAAGGAATTATGGAAAAGACTGGCAAAGGTAATGGTTTCTCTCATTTACCCAGCGTTCTTGGCTTGATAGTAATGATTTGGCTTTGATAGTAATGATTTCACTTTCTACTTTGAATGAAAAAATGTCTGACTGCTAGCAGCTCGGTTTCCTATCCCACTATAGGTGTGAAATGAACAGAGGTAAGCTGCAGTTATTGTGTATTTGCTCTTACTGCTGTTTCATGGTGCCCGCTTATCATGTGTCTTTACAGCGAATTTTTAGACTTACCTTTTACATATATGACTGGAATTATTTTTACTGTTTCTCCCCCCTAAATTTTAAATGATGTGCCTGTCTATGCTCATATATGTATAGTGAGTGTGTGTTGTATCCACAATGCACACTTGACTATGGAGATCAATCTTTCACCACATCTTATGAAACCGACTCTAATCTATATGGTTCAAGTGAAGAATTTAATAGTCTTCCAGGTCATTCCCTATGTTCACCCCTCCCCATAAGTCTAGGATGAATCCTGCATTTTTTTCTTTCCTTTATAAAGAAGCCAAGTGGGATAACTACGAACCTTGTTTACATTACATCCATTCATTATATTTTGTTGCTCGAATGCATTTAAAGCATTTCTGTATTAGGACAATTGCCCATTTAATCCACTTTCATCAGCCATAGCTGGAGTAGTCGTGGTTTGCGTGGTGGACTATGGCTCTGGAGATCAGGATTAATTCTCACTTGGCCATGAAACCCACAGGGGTGTCCTTGTGTGAGTACACACTCTCATCCCCAGAAAATCCATGATAGATTTGCCTTAGGGTTCCCATTAAATTGGGAAATAACTTGAAGTACATAACAAAACATAAGCCAGCCGTCAACCCCCTCATCCGTTTGTGAAGTAGAGTAGGTAACACTTTCAGTTCAGAAGGAGAGGAGCAGAGAGAGTAACAAACAGTATGTTCGCACTGTCTGATTTTCACACAGTAACAGTACCATCTATGAAATGGTCAGTAAAGGTATCATCCTGAAACCCAGAAAACATTGCACCTGACCAGTAAGCTTGATGGAGAGACTACTAAACAGAGCTTGGAAAAGAGCCCATGTGTCTTGGGGAATTCTGGAAACTGTGCTTGATACAAAAAGGTAACTTTTACACAATTCTGCCTAGGAAGCAATAGGGATAAACGGAGTTGGAGCCCAATCCTCAACAAGCCAAGCTTGGAAAATTACTTTTTGGACTCAATTCAGGAGAACCCTTGGCTAGCATGGCCATAGAGATTGTAACATTTGGGAGGTGGTTTTTAAAACAGAAACACATTTCCCTGCTAGAACACATGGCTAGGGATCACTATAACTACTTGGAGGTAAGCCCCGTCTAAATTCTAGAGGCAGGGCTATATTGTTGCTGCAAAAATATCAAATCCCTAATAAAATTGTTGGCCTTTTAAGGTGCCCTGTATGAACCACATCCCCACAGAATTTGACCGAACCCGAATGCAGTCTCTAATGCCTCCCCAGTTTTGCCAGGTTTGAGGGCACCCCTCTTGTAAATGCCTTGGTTCTCTTCTGCAAGCAGAAGGCGGCTTTCCAAGAAACGCTTGTTCCACTCTGCGACCATAGTGCGACTGCTTTACTTCAAAGATCTTTGGTAAGTTGCATATGTATTGCCTCTTCTCCTTTCACACCTTAGGGATTACACTTAGTGTGGTGGAGGCACAATTTGCCTTTGCTTTGTTTAAGATATCAGACATTATCATACGTATACGTATATAGAGTGTACAGTGATGAAGAAAATTATTCATTGCGTTGTAGTGTTGGAGAAGAGTGCTGAGGTACCATTGGATGGCCAAAAACGGACAAAACAGTGGGGTTTTGAAACAATTCAAGCCTGCTGAACTCTCCTGTAATCCCAAGATGACTTAAACTGGTCTGTTGTATTTTCGCCACATCATGAAAAGGCAAGAAGACCTCATCCAGGAACAACGACCTGATGCTGGCGGAACGGTGAAGGGAAGTAGAAAGCGCGGGCGACCAAATGTAGATGGAAGACTCAATCAAAAAGATCATGGCCTGAGGTACAGAATCAGCAGAGAGGTAGAGATAGTGAGGGGCTGGACACACTCATTCACGAGGGTCACCGTGAACTGAGACCAAATAGAAAACAATTAACAATAAGATCTGGCACCACGCACGCTTCTCCGTTAGTCCGCCAGGGAGTAATATAGCACACCCTGTCACGGGTTTGATTGGTCCTATGTTTTCCTTTACTAAGATGGGCCAGCATTCCCAAAGTTTGGTCCTAAGCAGATTTTTTTTTTTTTAAAAAAACATTTCTTGCAAGCTAGGATGCATTTTGATAAAGGTGAAGTTTTCCGTGGGAGAGGGAACATGGTTACAGCACCATCACAAAAGGCCTGCCAGGCAGGCACACAGGGCAAATTTCACTTGGCACTATGGCATTCACCATCATCACCACCTGACCGTGATTACCTCTTACCTGTGAGAAATGAGAGGAGAGCAAGCTTGGATGACTGCCTTCCCCAGCACATTATAGACACAAACCCGACTCCCAGGAGTGCTATGCAAGTAAGCCTCTGAAAGTTATGTGCTACCGTCCATCTAGTTCTCTCTACCAGTTATTTATATTTTATGTTATTGCTCTAGGTTCTAGGATGTGTCACTCCATAATCCTTGTCATTTACAGACACAGCCCCTTAAATAGGCCTCAGGTCCAACTACAACTCTCTTGTATTTGGATAATTCCACAGTACAATGCTGTTGGATGTAATCTGTATTATCGGAGGTCTGTTAGCATGCTGATGATGGCATGTAGGTGTTGACACATGCACGGGATATATAAATTAAACTTTCTAAGGCTTTCTCTGCTTTTTTAAGTTGACGCCTATTTCAAGCTTAAGCCATTTACCATTTACTGACGGACTTATAACCTGCTGCTATCCTACTTCGTTTACCTTTTGGGGAAAACAAGGAGAGAAAGAAAACATTCTTATCAAATGAATGCAGTGCTATATTTTCCATGTTTCCCTATTGTCGGTGAACATGCTTGTTTGAAATCTCTGACGCACACTCTTTAAAGTCTTGGATTAACCTTTCAATCTTCTTTATTGGCGGTGCTGTATTAAAAAACGAAACTATGTATATCTACTCCTGAGGCACTTGTTGTTTAGCTGCAGTAAGCAGCTCTTTAACATCCCGCAGTGTTATTGGACCTGGCAAAGAAGAAAATAGATGCAACGATGGGGAACACATGGGTCCTGGCACTATTTACAGTCTGTGGTACAGCCACTCCAAAGACTGACATGTTTATTCCTGTTAGGAAGAGAGCTGGTGTTCTTCTCATTGCTTCATACTGCTTGTGCTTGATGGTGCCGGTATTAAAAGGTCAAGCTGGATGCAGTATCTATTAAAGTGATGACTATTGTCGGTGCCTAAGAGATGATGTCTCATGGCGACCCTGTGGATGGAGACATCTCCAAGCCTCCTTATCTTTCCCATGTTTGCTTAGTTCCTGCAAAATCAATGCTGTGATTTGCATAATAAGCCCCTTCTCATTGCCTCCTATATCTATAATCTTCTGATCCCATAGCTACATTGCTTTCCTCAGGGTTGGCTATCTATTTAAACCCCTGCAGTAACCTTCTGTTTTTGATTTAACGAGGCAAGCATGTGGCAGTGTTCTTTTAAATTCACAATGTTGCATCCCACAGAAGAAAAATTTAGGATAGCATGGGCATGAGATTATCTCCTTTGTTACAGGAATCTAATTTACCTTGACTTCTCCATGGGTCATATAAAAAATCCATAATTTTGGCGCCCCAAAATTTGCCCTCAAATTAACATGCGGGTTGGACTTATAAACCAAGTATATATGGTTAATACCATGCCTCAGGTAAACGGCTAACAATCTTGATAGAACTGCTGAGTGTGCTCCACAGCTGAAGTGTGAAAGTCACACGTTACACTAACAACCCTCAGTGTGAAGGAAGGGAATTATTGAGAGAAAAGGAACGCAGAACAGAGAGGAAAGCAAAGGAGAAATGCATGGCTTGCCACAAAGAGCAGTTTCTCTGTTAAGAAACCATTGAATAAAAGACACCATGAAGAGTGCAAGATGAGGAAGCAGATTGTGTAGGAAGTGCACGCACCAAGCTCTGGAGGGCAGGAAAGCAGTGAGGAAGATATCGGTGACACTATTTCTGTTTTCGATGAAATCGATCGCTCTTCTAACACCCTTTCTTCCCTCAGGAACTGGTATAAGAAGCACTTGGGTGAAAACACCAGCCAAGAAAAACAAGATGGACACTTTTGATGGCACACTAATAATTTCTTAACAGAAATAGACTTCTGACTCTCCCACCTTATGTTTTCTTCCCCCCTCTCTTCGTTCCCCCCCGTCTGTTGTTAAGCTGGCAAGCGGCGTTGTCTGAAACAAATAAACTGTATGGCATCGTTTTCCCTCTAGAACCTTGAAGCACACCTTGGGTATTCCATGATGGAGAAAATTCATAGAGGAAGCTATGGGGCACAATTTCTCTGAGGAGATGAGATAGAGAGGCAAGTGCATCACTGAAAGTCTTGGGTTTGCGATACTTTCCTCATGTTTGTCTCTTTGGTTATCAGCCATGGAATTATCTTATACGCTGCGGTGGTCGCCATTGGCAGTGCATCTTTCGCTCGACAGGTTCTTTGTGTGTGTATGTGACAATTTTTTTCCCAATTTGGCTTTTGCTTGATTAAACCTAACTTTCTACCATCCTTTGGTGGTATGTTGTGTACGTAATTTTGCCCAGGATGGTTTTTTGGGGACATGGGCTGCAGAGGATTTTGCTTAGCCTTGACCTGCTCACAATGCATGATAGCATTTCATGTTGACCACATGTGAGCTTGGAGCGTTATTGGGCAGTGAAAACTAAAACCATTACGGGAAGGTGGGCTTCGATAAAGCTTACCGTAAAATTGCTAGTTATTGCAGTTGGCTCTTTCAGTGTTGCTTACACTTCCCATGATGATATGATCCAGCTGCGGGAAGGAAGACGCCACAAGAGATTTGTTTTCCCACTCGGGACACAGTGATATGCTTACCGCGTTTCCTCACCCGTTCTCGTCACCCCGCACATCCTTGGCCCTGGCTTAGTTCTGGGTATAGTTCTATTCCCATCTTGCTTTGGACTATTGGACTTCCCTGAAAATATGCAGCCTAAGTGATTGGGCAGAGGGGGGTTTTTCCCCCCTTGACAGAAGCTGTTCCCCAGGATCTTCAGCCATCATGTGCCTACTGGTTGCTTGTTACATTCTGGGCATGGCAACTAGCCAAACTGTATTGGCTTCTGAAGGAGCTGGAGATTGGGCCACCACCTCGAGCGTATCTCAACTTTGGTGATTACTTGCTTGACCTATGCACAGCTGCCTAACACATTCCTTATACCCTGCTTACCAGGGCTTACCTGGCAGTACATGGGCCAACAAGAGTGGGGAGAGAACAGTTGTGGGCTATGTGATCTTTCCGAGGGCGAAGCATGCTGTGAAAGCCTCAAGCCAGAAAATTTATATCTGTGTCACCAGGGAGGAGTGATGGAATAAAGATGGTAAGGATAATCCGCCAGTACCCACCATGACTAGTAGAGTGGGGTCGGAGGGTCTTTTTTCCCCTTACAAGATCCCAGTGGACCAATTGCATTGGGGCTTGATGCAAACTAAAAAAAAGTGCATCTTCTTCAGGTTTCATTTGACTGATTTTACAATTGTTGTTTTTTAGTGTTGCAGGGTTCAGGCATGGGGCTTTTCGGGGTTGCAGTTGTGTGCAGTTGGTGGTGCAGTGTTTTTGAACCCCTGAGAGAAGCAGACCAACACTTAAAATGCCCCAACAAAATTATTGGGAGGTATTTCTGGGAAGAACGTGTAACATGGTGGTTGGAGAGCTCTGTCCTAAATAAACATTCCGGCTCTGCAATCAAGCTATTCACTTAGATTAATCTTCTGGACTTTATTCAGCAAATGATGGTTTTGGTTTTGCCCTGAAAGGTTGCGAAAGATGATGATTAAATTACTAATAGGATGAGGCCACTTCTACCCACAAACGTGCCAAATGATAGGAATTTACCTCCCATTGTTGCTCCTAATTACTAGAATGAGATGATAACTTCATTAGTGCTGCCTGTTTGAGTGCATTGAGGACAGTGGAACGTTTTTTGTTGCTATGCTCCTTCCTGGCCTGTTGTCATTTTTACTGATTGTGTACCTCTTTTTAATTGTTCTGTGTTACTTCTTCTGTCTTCTTTTAATGGGTGGATCAGGCCCACTTGGAGACTTAGTGACATAAAAAGGGATTTTTTTTATGCCTAAGTTGTTAAATCACATTGACTTCTGTGGTTTTTTGATCAAATAGGCCACAGGCAGCTGGGTGGTCTAAGCTCCCCTCCCCCTGCCATCGCTATTCCTTCCAGTCTCCCCAAATGTTGCAAAGCGCGTTCAAGAAAATTAAGGAAGTGGATAAATGTGGATTTTCCCAAAATGGGGGGGGGGGGTATATTCCCCTCGTTTCCGGGATCACCTGCATCCCTTGCCTTTTCTTCTCAGGTACCTAACCTTCTTGTGTGCCACGGTTAGGAGTGGAAAGGCTTGCCATGAAAGCAGAGGTGTACAGCAAAGTTTCGCATCTACCAGCATAAGCACAGGCACCTACTGCTGCGTTTTAACTCATGGATATACAGTTATATAAAATGTTTTAAAGCTGTGGCTATATTTCCCTTTTATTCCAATGATTTCCATGGATCTACTTTCGTTGGAACTGACAGGTCACTCTCTCTCAGCCTCAGTTGGAAGGCAATGGCAACCCTCCTTGAATGAGAATGTAGCAGGAGGAAAAGGTCAGTTCAGTTCAGGTCAGAGGCAGGTCACAAACGGAGCTCCCATCGGGCCCCTTCCTCCCCCCTTTTTATTTTTGAAAATTATTTTGACAAAAACTTTGACATTATTTTTGACTTGAGGTAGATACATAGATGATAGACCGTTGGCTAGCTGCTGTTCACTTCCTTTCATTTCCCTGATTCCGCAAAGGGGAAATGTTTGCAAAGAATATTTGCAAAAAAAACTTTTTCCTTCGCGAATAAATGCTACAATGTGAATGACACAAGTTTATCTTTCCAATTTCGCAAAATTGGCAACTGATACATGTTTGCTATGTTCTCTAAGAATTCAGGGGTAGGCCTAAAGAATGCATGGCATTGCATCCTTTTCTGCATTCTAGGTGAGGAATTTCTTATTATATTATTATATTATCTTATTACTACTACTACTACAACAGTGTATAGGCATTCTGGTGTAGCACGGGGGGGGATACAGGATGCAGAGATGGCGATTAGTCTTGCATTTTGGGGTTGAAAATGGGTCAAAGGGCAGATCATAACCTGCATTGACCCAAATGCCACAAACACAACAAACCACACCACACCACACACACACGCAGGTTTTAATTTGACAGAATCTGTGATTCTGGGCACCTGGCTCTTTAAAAAAAAAAAGGGGGGGGGAAGCACCCTTCCGATGCCCCCAATGAGTGCTGCAAAGTCACCTATGACGATCGCTTCATTGACCGATCGATTAATATTAAACCCGATTTCCCCAGAGGGCATTCGGGTTAAACTGCCCCTGATTTTTAGCTGGGCACTTGCCTTACGGAGAGATTCGGGAGCCTCCGCCCCTGAATCTGCCCATTCCTTCCAGGGCAAAAACCGACAGTGAGAATGGCCCCCCCTTTTTAACTGTTTGCTCCGCTTTTTTTCCAATGAGGATCAGAATCTGTTCAATAACGAGTTGGGCCCTCATATCCGATTCAAGATTCGGAGTATAGGACGCTAAATAGGCCATAGGAAACCTATTTCAATAAAAGAGGAAGTTATATAACAAGGGGCAGAGAAGAAATGGTGTCTATTCATTTCTAGTGCCTTCAATGCTATGGTATCTTTCAAGCATCCTGCACTATTTTAGTATCTGATGTTAAACATTGAATTATTGGATGATTTGTGCTCTTTCTGGATGTATTCACCATTAAAGTATTTTAAGAGCACTGATGAAAGTGTTGTGTCGTTGTGTAGTGGGGTCCCCACCTCAAACAGTGTGGTATGTCTGGGCTTCTTAAATAAGAAACTGGATTTGAGAAGGGCGATAGACTAGAATAGCGAAAATGGCAACAAGTCAGGCTCTCGTAGCTGGGGTCCGGGACGGATTATTCCCTGGCCTTGCCTTCCCTTACAATCTAGGCGGTTACAGAGCAATAAACCTGATATGATTTACCATGAACGTGTGCAGACAGTGTTTGAAAATGGCAATCTGTGGATGAGTACTAGACAATGAAGCTATTGCTTGTGGTCTGTGGTGAGTTTCATTGAAAGCAGAAAACCAATTTTAGCATGGGTGCTCAAGTATTGGTGCCAGTCCCCGGCCAATGATGACGGGTAGGGTAGGTGGGGCGGGGGCGGTGCCACTCCACCACATCAGTAAATTTAGGGCACTATAGGCTGTAAATTCTGGAGAATACTCCATATAGTGTGTTTCAAGTATTGTGCTTACAAACATGAATTATGCTCCCCTGAATAGAAAAATGTTCATCTGCAAATATGATTACTGACGTAGATGTCAGAGGCTTTAACACTGCAGCTTTGTCTTGACAGTAACAGTTGTAGAGGAAATCCAAGTTTGCTCTCATGTAATTTGTGCGAGAAGCAAGCTCCATCTCAATAGAGTGACAGCACTCCTGGACTACTGCTGGAGCTTAGTTATACCAGCCGGCGCCCAATGGAACACCAACCTCATGTCTCTTGCCACCACATTGTGCCAGGCCGTGTAACTATTGTCAGTTTATGTCTGTGACTCAATCTATTGGTTTTGTGTTGAATGAAATAAAAGGAGATGGAGGTTGTGTGTGCTGACTGGAAGTAAGTAACCGTGGCAGTGAGACTGCAGCAATCCCTGGCCGTGGGGGGTGACCGGGCTATTCTCTCCTATTAAAGGCCTCATTCAACTACTAATAAACCAGTTTTCCAAAACCGGTTTTACAACTGCTTTAAAGGGCTTTATTCCCACTGGTATCGATATTTCTCCAAATGGTTGGGGGGAAGTGTGCAGTTGGTTCTTTCTGAATCCAAGGCATTTTACCAGCTTCTTTTTAAACTGATTTGGTTTCAATGCCAGTTTGCAATGCGTTGTCGATTGGATTTCAGTTCCCTGGACGTTTGCACCATTTTAGACTACATTTTAATTGATCCAGTTCTTACTGTGATGAACTGACTGGGTTAAATTTGAGTAGGCTCATTCGCAGCAATCAAAGGTCTGGACATCTATTTGGGTGTCTCATGTCCATCGATTGAAATGATCCAATGCAAACAATTGGTTTATTATGTCGTGTGAATGAGGCAAAAATAGTTTTTGCATGCCATACCCCCAACTGTGCTATGTACCAATTCAACAATGCTATTGCACCACAACTGTACCATAATGTAGAAACAGTTGAATGAATCCTCATTGTTCCACTTTGCCAGCTTCTTTTAAAAGTCCCAGTAGTTCTCTCTTTTTGGCCCGATCCACCTGGCCAACTTATTCCAGGGTCAGCCAGATTTTCTGATCCTTGGAGCTGCTCCACTGTCCCCACCATTAGCTGGGCTAGGCAGCTGTTAATGAACTGTCCTGCTGTGCTGCTTGGCGCACTGCAAGATCGAACGATGCGGCTAGCATCATTCACATTACTGGGTATCCCACCTGAATCAGCGCAAGTGACATGTTGCAAGAAGCATAGTTGGTACCATGTAGACAGCTGCCAGGCATTGACATAGAGGGCTCCGCGTTCTTCCACGGAAATCTGGAGCAAAATATTAGTTTTACAAATTTTCTAAATTGGGTATATAATTCACGGTTTGGTGCCTGAATAAGATGGATGTTTTGTTCTGGACTGTTTGTACCAGAACCCAGGGTTTTGGTCTGTACCGAGAAGAAGATGTAGGAGAGACATTTTATTTTGTCCGTACCTGGACAATCCCTTCTTTCCCCATTTCCCCTTTCTTAACAGAATTACTTCATTGCTGCAGACTGGGTTCAAAAGTGAAAAAATAGTTTTGCCCTCAATTAATTCTAGTAGGTGAAGCGGACAAAAGGAGGGATAATCTTGCCCTTCAGTAGGTCTCAGACAAAAACAAACTATTGCGCCCACTCTCTAGTTTGATGTTCTTCCTCAACAATATCTTACCACACTCTGAGCTTGCTTGGCCATCTACCACAGTTTTGACAATTGGGAAATGGTGGAGTGCATTGATTGATTAGTTATATCCCCCTCCCATATTAATCTGCTTCATGCTTGTATTACCGTGAGCAGATGCTCCTGGATCTTTTCCTTCTTACGTTATCCTCAAAACAACCACTGTGAGGTAAGTCAGGGCTGAGAAGGATGAGTTTATATCTCGTGAGCGGAAACAGAAACCTGGAACTGTCAAATCTCAGGTGATCACACATTTGTCTCATTTGTACTTGCCCTTTATCATATAATTACTCCCTTGCAAATCGTGTGGCTGATTTAAAAGAAACCAGCAGCTCTTCTTGCTTCCCCAGCATTTCTGATTGGTTGTAACAGCAGAATAAGATTTCCTTACCATAAGCACAAAACAGGTCAGACAAACTGGCATTTACTTCCTGCCAGTGAACAGGATCCATAGATAAACATTCTTACACGTGAGTATACTGTCCCATTTGCCTCATCATTATCATCACCATATCCACTTTCCTATGATCCAGGTGGCGGAACACAGCAAAACAGATTAAAATACAACAACATAAAGAACATCAGTAACAAATCAAACCAGAAAATAATCATCTACCACTTTCTCCTGATTTAATATGTCCCTTAAAGCCCTACAATAACACTCGTGTGCTTGTCCTTAATCTTTTTCTCTCTTACATTCTGGATTTTTTCCTTGTACGAGGCATGTTACACCTTTACATTACCACATTCCCTTTCTAACGTAGAAGGCCTCCACTTTAACGCTTAAAGGCCATTTCATATGTATGCCAAGATATCATAGCATGGAAAGTTATCTTTTGTAATTCAGCTTTGGAATATCCCATCTGACATTTGCCATCCAAAAAATTATTTTCCCAAACTTGTTTATTACACGAACTACCAGATGTTGTTTTTTGTACACCCTGATCATCTAACCATCCCTCCCACATTTTATACCTTACAAGAATATTTTCTCTTGTATGTCGTGTTCCTGAACTTGCCTCTGCAAACAGGCTGCTCCCTTCAGAAGTAGTTTTCTCAGCAAATGGGCCGGATGGGCCACTGCATGAATACTTCAATACCATCTGAACTGAAGACAGCACCACAACAATCTTGACCAGCTTCAGTCTATGGACTAATTTTCTTTCCTTTCCTTCCCCCGTATCATTTTCAACACCCTTTGCTTATTAAGAAGTCTGTGGGGTTGAAAGCTTCCAACATGTATATGTGCTGCATTTGGTTGGTCCTTTTAATGTTATCATTGTTTTGTGGTTTTGAATGATACTGTACTTTTTATATGGCCCAACAGGGGCTTACCCCTGGATATGTTTTCTGGAGCAACAGGTTCATTTAATAATACAAATAAACCACAATATCCCCCCCCCGCTGTTCTTAGTGCACTGCCTCCACTCCATTTATTTCTATGCTGCTTATACACCACAGTTGCTGCTGTTAAGAACCTGTCTAGCTGTCGTTTTCATGCCTACATATATGGCCTGGGTCAGACTGATTGATCCTAGAATTTATTCAGCTACCTTTGTCAGCATAAAAACATGTCTGCTGCAATTCTACGGTGTCTAGGAATCATTATCAGTGCCAAAAGTACTTAGACACAGAAAGGGAACAAGGTTTGTTGCATGCACAAGAGTGCAGGCAGAAGATTAAAAGGGGAGATGTGTTGTAACAGTTGATGATTTAATCTACTGGGAGTGGCCCCTGTCTTTCTGGTGTTGAATACAGTGCTGCGAAAAATTATTCCCTCTTCTGTGTGAATTTGTGCATGCGAAACTTATTCCTCATTCGTGTGAATTTTGGCATGCGAAAATTATTCCCTTCCTTGTGTGAATTTTGTGCAATGCGCAACATCTCTTCCCTCATTCTGTGTGAATTTTGCCCTGCATGTGAAAAAATATTCAAGAATTCTTCCATTCTGTGCAATTCTGCTGATTTATTCACGATGGAGGGGCGCTGTTTGCAAGCAACTATATCCAATTTGACTACGCTTCATGTCCTACATATTAATTTTTCCTGCGTCTTTCAGGCCATTACTTGCTTTCTTCCTTTTATTTTTGCCAGGGCCCACCATTTTCTGAAATATGCAAATGCCATAAAACAAACTTTTTAAATAAAAATCTGTTGTATGAAATGCTGCAATTGCGGGGACTACACAAGGAGATCGATTGCTTTTTCCATATTATTTAAGCATCACCTAGACTTGACTCACTCTGTTGCCGATGGAGCCCACCATCCACCCAGCCTCCTTTCAACTTGGCTGATTGCATTCCAATCAGCTTAGCTATGCTTTAGTCCAATACATCTGGAGGTGCTAATTGGGGGGAGGTGGGTTCCTGTACTGTCTTAATGCGAAATCCTTCTTGCTCAGTGAATTTTACATCGTAGTAACAGCGTTGTGTTTCTTCCACTAATTCTGTTACCTTCAAATTAATTTCTGACTTGTAGGATCCCCAAGGTAGAGCGATGTGTGTGTTTTGATGTGCCTTCAAGCCATTTCTGACTTATGCAGCCGTAATTATAAGGCGAACCGACCACACGTTTTCTTGAACAAGTTTCTTCAGAGTGGATTTGACATTGTGTCTTCTTGAGACTGGGAGAGTGTTGACTTGCCCAGGTCACCACTCTAAGGTGAACACATCACAGGGTTTTCTTGGCAAGATTTTTTCAGAGGTGTGTTTGCCTTGCCTTCTTCTGTGGTGGAGTGTGTGTGACTTGCACTGGGTTCTCCAGTGTGTTTTCCATGGCAGCGTTGGGATTCAAAACTCTGATCTCTCCGCATCCTAGCTCCAATGCTCAAACCATACACCACTCTGGCTCTTAATAATAGTTGCTGATATTAAAAAAACAACACAAAGGAGGGATCTGAATAATAGGAAGCTTTGTGGTTTTGTGGGATCCATGATGCCTTAATGCTGACCTAATATACATTGTTGTTTGGGAATCAACAGGCCTCTTCACACTCTCATGGGATATCATCTTGATATCTGTGTGTCCAATCTTCTTTCTTTGGAGAGCAACAGGCCACCTCCTGTAATCACCATCTCTTCTCCAATCCTTGAGGGAGCAGGAGGATCTCAGGATGCGAACACTGCCTTTAAAAGGCTTGGCGTTGTACATATGTGTATAGATAGATAGATAGATAGCTAGATACCCTCTTTGCTAGACCGTTGCGTTTGAATTTGACGGGCAACATTTCTGTTGAAAATGTGGTGATTTTTAAGCTGCCAGTTTAATTCATCCTCATGCTCCAGCTTTCTGTGACCTTTTTTTCCCCACAATTTTCAGCTTTTTGCTTGAACATATTTCGAGTTTTGGAGCTATGGCAGCCCCCTACAGAGGCATTCCGCACAAAGTGCCAACAGGCGTCCCCGCAAGAGATGCTAATTGCTACGTGTTACTGCAACAGATTTGAATTAATAGGTGTTATCCCACCATCTTTACAGCAGCTTGTCATTGTGTTGTGTTGCTTCTACTGGCATGGCAGGGCTTGCAAGTCAGTTTTCAGGCCTACAGTCTTCTTTCACATATATAGGTTACAGCTGTGGTTTATTTTAACTGTTTGGTTCATCTATAGCATCCAGATTTGCAGTTTCAGCGATACTTGAATTCTCTGCCAGGGAGCCCACTGCTGCTACTTCCGATTGAGTGCAGCAGGAATTCTTATGTACCTCACCAAACTACAAATCCCAGGATTCTGTTGAAGCCATAGACAGTTTATTACATATGGTATCAAAATGGTTATAATTCCGTAGTGTGAAATGGTCAAGTAATAATTCTTTAACAGAAAGAACGGAAACCAATAACATGGGGAGGGAGGTTAATGTGCTGCTTCTTTATCTGCCATATTTGTTGACCTTTATTATGTTTCACAATGTAATTGAAAACACTTTTGGAGGATATCCTCCAACATTTCCACAGATGACACACCCGGCACCATGTGGACAAAGCAAGTAGAGTGTGGTCCATGATGGCAAAATTCTTGTTAGAATAGACAAGCTGAAGAGGCTGCCTGACGAACAAGCGCTCCTTCCCTCCCTAACTGTCATCTTCGGCCTCTGAGGGAGACTGAGAGAAGGCTGGCCAGTTACCATTCAGCGGGCTGCCTTGAAAGAAAGGAGGCTTCCTCCTCCCTAAACTGTCATCCTCGGCCTCTGAGGGAGAGAGAAGGCTGGCCCGAGTACCATCAGGGGTTGGCCTGAAGAAAGAGCTCCCTCCCCCCTAACTGTTCCTCATTCGGGCTCTGGAGGAGGAGAGAGAAGGCTGGCCCAGTTACCTTCAGGGGCTAGCCTGCCGAAAGAAAGAGGCTCCTCCCTCCCTAACTGTATCTTAGGCCCTCTGAGGAGAAGAGAGACGGATTTGGCCCCCGAGTACAATCAGGGCTAGCCTGAAGAAAGAGGCTCCTTCCCTCCCTAACTGTCATTCTTTCTGCTTCTGCAGGGAGAGAGAAGAGAGAAGGATGGACCCGTTACCTCGGGCTAGCTCTGAAGAAGAAAGAAGAAGAAGAAGCCCTCCCTCTGGTCCATATGCCTTGGTCCAGGCACTCAGAGGGAGAGAAGAATGTGGGACATGATTACCACCCCCTCACCATTCCCTTCTCCTTTTGTGTTGTGTCTTTTAGATTGTAAGCCTGTGGGCAGGGACCTGTTGTTATCCCCTCTATTGTAAACCGCTCGGATTCCCAGTGAATTGGGCGGTATTAAATAAAAACCTATATTATTATTTATATTTTATTATTATTATTCTCATTATTCTTATTATTATCTTTTGCTCTAGCCAGACTTACTAGGAAGTTCCGGATTTCTCCCTCTTTCCATTGCTAAGTACTGGAGAGCAAACTACTTTTGCCTTTGAACTCATTTAGCAACTGAAAATATATGAGGAAAAAAAGAAGTTTTGGGGAGAAGAGAGATGAGAATGAGAAAGAAATGGGGAAATCTGCAAAGCAGTTGAGGAAAGGAACATGGGACCCCAAAGGATTTTCATTTGTGACTGTTCCCTGCAAATCAGAAGTTGGTGGATTTTTTGTGGGGAAGCTTTTGCTTTTGTAATTGCATGTGCAAATAAAAAATTCAATCCAAATGTTGTCTGCCCAGTTTGTACCAGTCAGAGCCATGTGTTTTGTGTGTTTTGTCACCTACAATGCGAACTTATGACCGCCGAAATAACTTGGAAAACAAATGAGACACTTCACAAATTAAAACCAGAATTGAACGCTTTATTTTTCTGCTTATGAGCAGGAGAGGTAAGTGAGATGGGTACCAGGAGATGGGGCAGTTAAGGCCAATGGAACCGGCCTTTGAATGCAATGTCGCCTTCTCCACAGGCAAAATTCGCTGCCTTCTGGCTGAGGGCATTGGGGACCTTGAACTGATGGTACCAGGCAGGTAATGGTCCACCTCATTTTTGTCATGCGCAAAGAACACCTGCCAGAAAAAAAGGAGGGGGGGTGGGGGGTGAGATGGTGGAGACAGAAGATATAATCCATTTACAGTGGTCCATTTGTATACATGGGGGATTTGTGCCTAGACCCACCCCCCACGATGGCAAAAAACCTTGAGACCTGAAAGTTCATTGATTTCTCTGTCGTGTACTCTTGTGTGCAGTGCAGCACATCGCCCTTTTCGTCCTAAGGCTGTTACCGTTGCACAGACGCCTTAAGTCTATGTATGGAAGCTTTGCGTATGGAGTGGGCGGGTTTATAATTATTTTTAGTATTCTCTCCTTGTTAATTAGAACAATACGCAAGGATATTACTTATGGCTGCCCATGGACGATCTCTGGCCTTATTTAGTAAAGGTTGATTCAATCAACTGTGGCCCTGCCTGATGCTTTGGCCTCAAACTAACATCAGCCCTAGCCAGTACGCCACATGGCAAGGGAATGGAATGTAGGTGTTCAACAACATCTGGAAGGGACAGCCTGCATACTCTGCCTTAAATGATTAATTGACAAGAGTTTCTCCTGTGTAATTAATTTCCGGACGGGGAAAACTCCAAATGCAAAGATCTAGAAGGATATTGCTGTAATCTCTTCACCGCTGTATCTTAGATCTGCTGTTATCCAGATATGTTGGACACAAATTCCACCATTGATGGGGCCTATGAATGGTGCGTTGTCGGTGGAAACACTGGAGAAAGAAGGAGCCATATTAGAAAATATGATCTCAACTGAACTTCTGTCACCCTTTTGTATTAATATACAACCCTCCAAATTTGTTGCTTTGTTATAACCTATGTCTACCCTATCTAATCCTTCCTCCCACCCAACCACTAGCCATGGACACCAGTCCCAAGCCTCACCTCAGCACTAGATGCCTCTTGGAAGGGAAAGTTGGTCTCCCTTGTGTTTATGCTGCCCCACTTTCCCTTTGGGACTTGACTTGCAGACGATGGTCATTATGTCTCCCATGCAGCATCAAAAACGGCATTGACTGGCAGTATAATGTCATCTTGCTTTACCCAGGTAACTACAAAACTAACGGATCAAGGGCAGATAACAGGACATTAATTGCAAGGCAACCGGGGATACAAAAAAACAACTATTTGCTTTTATTAGTTCACGGCACTTAAATCTCCACTTCAAAAAAAAGTTTCCCGAGGAGCTTTAGCAACATAATACATGAATACTAACAAGATGGAGCATATATTATTGAGCATCAACAGAGCACCGACGAAGTCATTTCAAATATGAAAAATCAACACATTTTTAATCATGCTGAAGGAAGGGGAAATTGATATGCAACACTTAGCAAGGCAGTGATGTCACCCTCGCCTACTTTCACTGCATTAGACAATGCGATCTAGAAAACAGGCACAATAAGCCTTCCTCCTCGTTACCCTCCATAAATTGCCCAAACTTTTTTGAGGATTGGGAAACGCGGTCCAGGCTGGGCTTGATGGCTTGCTTCGTCTTACATTACATTGTACCTTGAAGCAAGTTGTCCCACTGCACATTTTGCAGTGCAACCCAGCTTTCCGGTCTAGACAAAAAGATGTGAATGATTTTTGGAGCCCCAGAAATAATCATTATGAGCTATATCACAACCTAACGACCTAGCTCTTAGGCAATGTGAGCGCCGCATGGCATATCAATTCTAGAGTTGGGACTTTATGATGCTATAGCAAGGGTTCGATCCCAACGCAGCCATGAAACTCACTGGGTGATCTTGGCAAAGTCACATGCTCTCCCTCTCAGGGTTTACCTTAGCCATTACAGACGGGGCAAAAAGTACGTTGCTCGGGCACGTACTAGGGATTAGAAAGGGGTTGTCCTTTCCGGATGCCCTAACCTAGTATGTGCCAATCGCGTTACAGATGGGCGTGCCCCTTCTACATGGGTGCTGCCATCTTTGACTTCGCGGCCGCTTAGCGTTGCACGTCGTGCAGAGCAGACGCCACAAGTTGCACCCATTGGCGCCTTGCGGTGCCATTTTCCGTGCCTCAAGAAGAACTTGCATTTTGCGCTTCTTTTTTGTTGCGTTCCGGGAATCGCGCGGTTTGCTGCTGCCGTTTCTGGACGCAGCAACAAGCGGTTGCTGGCGCAGCACCGCCCTTTTTGGGCTGTCTGTAAAGCGCCTTAGGGTCTTCATAAGTTGGAAAAAAATACTATGGAGGCACACAGCAAAGAAGCATGCAATGGGGCGATCTCCCTCTTCCTTGATCCCAGTTGGTTGCAGGTTACAGGCTGCAATGAACATGATCCACAATAACTTTTTGCAGTCACCTCCTCCTCTTCCTCTTTTTTGCCTTGAGGCAAGTTGAAACCACTTTACAAATTTCTCTCTTCTCAAAAAATCTTATTTTCCACCGGGAGTTTCAGGGTTGCTCGTCCCAGTCTCCTGAGGCCCCTCCCTAACAGCCACGGGCCACTGTGTAGGTGGTTTTAAAACTGAGGAGTTTTCGGGACAGCTATGGATGGCTCGGGAGGCCTCTTCGTGATGTTATCCGCAAGAAGGGACCAGTTAGGGCATTGCTGCTCCTTTAGCTTATTTTGTCTTTTCCCCCGGTGAAGGAGCCAAAATCCCTTTCGGCTCCTTCTGCCTACAACACAGATTTCTCTAGTATAGCAGAATGGGGAAAGGAAATGTGTGCTGGGCCCTCTAGCTGGTCCTTGCCCGGATCTGTGCGTTAAGATCTGTGGGGAGGTTTCTGCAATTCAAACACCAAACTGATAAGGACACCTCTTCTCTATCCCGCTCTCTCAACCATTGCCCTTCAGTATTGATGGGCTACCGTTCCCATTCCTACCAGTCTCAATAGTCGGCCAAAATTCTGTTACCCTGCCAGGATTTCCTGGGAGTTTTGTTTTACCTGCAATCTGTTTCTTTTGACTTACATGCGCCCTTTTGTATCTGATGGAGTTTGGTTTCCAGAACCCTCACATGGATACCAAAATCCATGGACGCTCACGTCCCACTATTAATTACAGTGGAATCGTAAAATGATGTCCCTCTACAAAACATGGCAAAACATCAAGGTTCGCTATTTGGAATTTATCCCTTTAAAAAAAATATTTTTCAAGCCAGGATGCTTGCATTCGTGGATAAAGAATCTAGGGGATAAGGAAGGGCTATTGGTTCTGATATGACTTAAAGATGTAGGCCCCAAGCCCAGTGGTTATACTGGCGAGCTTAACCTTTCTGCCAGTGTACTACACGGTGGTCCATGGTTTGCAATGGTTTGTTCTCCTGCCAGCTGTACAAAAGCACTTTGTTTCAGGGAGGGGGGGGGGGCCAAGCATCCCACTCCAGCTACCGGTTTTGCTGTATGGATTTACCCAGGAGCCACCGTCTGCACTTATTACCCTGGAGAGAGGAAAAGAAAAAGCATAGTCATCAATCCTGGACAAACAGCAGCAGTTATTTCTTGGTCTTGGAGGCCAGGGTAGGTTAGACATCTCAAACTAGTCCGGAGAGAGGTTGGAGTTGTTCATAGTTAGCCTCTGGTTCCTCTCTATGGCAAAACATAGGTAAACATGTTGCACACGACGGTTCATGCTACTTCCCTCCACAAACAGCCTTAAACGTACTATGGGCGGGTACCGACGCCCATTTGGGGACGGTCTGGCCCGGCCCAATATTTCCCAAGGAGCGGGGCCTCAGTGGCCAGACGGCAGCCGCTGAGGCCCCGATCCGCCGCTTTCGGGTGCGGGGACGTGGCAAAAGGCCGCTCCCGCAGCCCTGAAACACGGGGTGTCCCTGGGGCTTCACGCCAAAGGAAACCCCGCGGCGGCGGGGAGCAGAGAAAGGGGGCCGCTTTGCCCCCTTCTCGTTTCGTCCCGCTGGGCGCAGCCGTCTGAATGCTGCGCCCAGCAGACTAAAACCCGGAAGGAGCTCCGAAAACGGAGCAGCTCCTTCCTGCTCCATTATCCGGGTGCACTAAGTGCCCTGGCGCGGCGCTTACTACGTCAATGGATGTCGCCGCCCGTTCTCGAGGTCGCGCGCGGCCATTATTTACTCACGGCGGCGGCGTGCGGGAAGGGCCGCCGCCGTTTAGTGCGTGTTCGTCACGCACTAGGGTTAGGGCAGTGCTGTGAAGCACTGCCTCTCGTAAAACCCCTCGTGCGCCTGACGCCACCCCCTACCCAGCACACAACTACTACGTGCCCAGTCTGTAACGTCAATGGTGGTTTGTTTTGCTTGTAACTGGAGGTTACCTCCCTACACACTCCATCTACTCCACTAGAAGCCAACTGATGATGTATCCTCCTTTGGCATGTCATTGAGACTATGGACCTTATTATTATTTTAACAAAATTGATACTTCTGTTAGAGGGAGCAGTTTAGGAAACGGGAAAAGACTGCTAATCATTACGATTTGTAATTGTTACATGGATTTTAATCTAGTTGACCAGCCAAGCCCCAAGGGTTTATACAGAATGGTTCTCTTCATCCTGGAAAGAAGTGACCAGCGTTCTGTCTGGGCCCAGTTTGCTATTTTCAACATCTTTCTTAATGACCCGGACAAACAAGTAGAGGGCTATCGTTATCAAATGTGCAGATGACATCAACTACCGAGGAGTAGCTCAACCCACAGGACAAGCGTCAAATTCATCCGAATGACCTGAATAGATTAAAAATCTGGGCCAAAGCTAAAAAATTTAATGACAATGCATTAGGTGGAAAAAATAAATGCATAGATACACGATCGGGAGGGAGGGAGGAATAAGTTTAATGAGACTAGGTGTGAAAGGGATTAGGAGTTCTAGTAGACCACAAGTTGAAATTAGCAACAGTGTGATGCAGAAGCTAACAAGGCCGATGCGATTTAGGCTTGCATCAATGAAGTATAGTGTTCTAGACTCACTGGAAGTACATTAGTGCCACTCTCTTCTGCTTTGGTCAGGCCTCACCTGGATATTACTGTTTGTCCAGTTATGGGCACCACCATTTCAAAAATTATGTTCGAACAAACTGGAGCGTGTCCAAAAGGAGACGGCCACCAAAATGCGTGAAGGGGTCCGGCAAACATGCTTATGAAGAAAGGAGTTGGGTATTTTTAAGCCGGGAGGTAGGAAGAGACGGTCACTTGAGGATTGCATGTGAACGCTTGTTTTCTGCTGCTCCAGAGACTAGAAAACGGAAACAAGGGATACCACACTCGAGGGAACGAGATTCCACTCTCAATATTAGGAGGAACTTTAACAGTAGAGCTGTTCGACCGTGGAACCACACTCCCTGGAGAGGGTGGCCATCTCCTTCTTTGGAGGTCTCTTAAAAAGAGGTGAGGAATCTGGTCCGGGGATGCTTGATTGTTGGACTGGATGGCCCTTTTGGTCTCCTTCCAAAATCTCTGTGGCCCTTATTCAGATGCGTCCTTGAAACTGGGGTACTCTTCAGCACTGGGGGCGGTTCGAATTAACGGTTATTTCGCTCCATACGACATACGGGAGCCCCTAGAATTGGCAGGAATTCAAATTGTCAATCCGCCATTCGGCCGAGTTCTTCATTGCATAACTGTATAGTCACACGGCGCTTCAACATGAGGGATTGGCCGATTCGTATCGGCCGCCTCGCACATGCTCAGTGCGTGCCCGGCATGGGTTGCGACTTAAAACGCGTTCCGGGGTGAAAGGGGACAACGGTCCGTCATGACAGCCCTGGTAAACAGCTGGAGCGCAGATCATGCACCTAACAATCGCGATAAACGGCCCATTACTGTTTCCTCTCTACATTAATGCTTGGTTTAAGTTACCATGACCTTCCTTGCAAAAATTAGCCAATGCCGGTTTACGTGGTGTAGTGTGTGCTTTGTGTGTGTGTTGTGTGTGTGAGTGTGTGAGTTGGCGGGGGATAAAAGAGAGGCAGCCTTCCTCAAGGGGCGGCCAAAACACCGCGGCTTTTATTTCTTTTGCCGCCATGAGAGGTGCGCAGCTGTGCAGGTACGCGCTACCGCAGCTGCGGATCCCTTCTGACCAGGGCTTGGGAGCCAGCCTGGGCTGCATCAACAGGCAGGGAACAGGTGCGGGGAAGCTAGTAGAATAGAAGCGAATCACCGCCGTTAAACGCCCCCTTCATTTCCTCCTCCCGGCTTCGAGAGGCAGCCAGGCTGGTCTCAAAGCCGGGAGGAGGAGGAGGAGGCTGTGCGGGAACCGCGATTCCAGCGGCCCCCGCGCTCTTTCCTGTCTGGGATGCAGCATTAGGATGTCTCCAAGCCATGTGCAGAAGGGAGGCCGCCGTGCTAGCGCTCTGTAGCTGACCAGCTGCGCACCTCTATGCGGCAATAAGAAAAAAAAAAAAGCCGCGGTTGGTCCGACCCATCACCCCGGCTCCCTTGGAACTGGCAGAGGAACGACCCACTCGGGAGTAAAAAAAAATTGGAATCTGGGGGTATTGCGATGAATTCAGGACTGGGTAGTCACACCAGAACCCATTCGCCTGAGATCGAACAGGAGCCCCAATCAAAGGATATCGCCCAATCCCTTATCGCGCACTGGCCAACACGCTACAAAACGAGGATCCAGTACCGCATTCCGTTCGGCAGCTCGGCTATTCACGTGTCGTTCGGACTTGGGCCATTCGAATGAATGGTATGATCGGTATTGAGACGAAACAAGTTAATTCGAACCGCCAGTGTGAAGTCCCCAGTTCACGACCACTTGATAAGGGCCTATGATTCTCGGAGTTTATCAGACAAGGGGGAATTGGAAGTATAATCCGCGATGGCAATCTGACCCAACCCTCATGGGGTTTAAACTTATTGCGTGATAAGCCCACTACACACAAATTCGGGCCATGGGAGTCAGTCGAACGCCATATGTGGTTTCACTTTATTGCGTGATGATACACTAGCCACATGCAAATTCGGGCAATGGAAGCTATTTCGGGGCAGTGGGGAGCCCGTTTGAATGCATTGCTATTTCATGTAATCGACAAAATAGCAAGTGAATTGTTGTTTGGCCCCCCCCACTTTATTTTAATTCTATTTAGAGGAAAATTCCTCTCGTTTGATAAACCTCCAAGATTCTCTGAACTTAAAGATCTGAGTGTGTAAGATTGAGCAGAAGGGCTTGTAAATAAGGCCGTCTGTTGGAAGACTCTCATAAATCGGTTGCTAAAAAGTCCAAGCTTGATATTGATGGCATATAAAAACCAAACTCTGCAGGATTCTAGTCTAAATATTTTCTTAGCCAAAAGATTAAGATTTCGATGGGCTGCAGCTCCCATCTTCAGTTGCTGGCATGCCACTTCATTTGGCAAACTATTCTACACAGGTTTGGGTAAATGGGTGCGTAGGTAAGGGCATGTCATCTATTTATAGTGGCCCGTAATAATGCAATGTCTTTTCGTTTCTTTTCCCCCCTAGGATACATTGATGAATCACAGCTTGGCTTGATTTCCCAATTCCCAGCTGTCCCCAAATGAATTAGATTGTGTCGGGGTGGTGGTGGTTGGTTGTGGTTGTAAATGGGAATCCTCCATTTATCCTGAGTTTTCTTCCCAGATAAACAAAGGGGTACCGTGTCAAGATGTTTACTGCTTACATTTTACTGAATGCAGCATCAAAGAATGTGATTTATAGCCACCGTGCAATTGAGATGGCATTTGGGGAAGAACCCTCAAGTGGTTCTGCGCAGAGTTTATAAAAAGCCACATCCAGGCTTTTGTCTTAGGCTCTCCTTCCTAAAACAAAAACACTCCCTTCCCTCCCAAAATTGGGCACTAAAGCGTAGTACCTCTTCTTCCCAGCCCTTACTTTCTCTGCATTAGACAATGAGATCTAGAAACAGCACTAAGCCTTCCTCACACGTGCTCCTCCATAGATTTTGAACAGTAACTCCCACTCTTGAATAGTATGATGGGATGCTGTAGTCTAGTTCTTCTGGAGAGCACCAGTGGGAAAATCTGAAGAATTTCCGAGGTTATGTAGTCCAACATCTTGATTTTTCAACTGATTTTCCCCAAGCTGCAGCCTTCCAGATGTTTTTGAAATTATCCCCCCAACTATGGCCCACACTACTCACGTTGATGGGATCTTCTAAACCAGGCTGGAAAAGCCTTGCTCTGTTTCTATCGAAGCTAGACAGATACCTGGTTGGACTGGTATGAACCTACAAAGCGTCTTCAACAAAGTCAGACCATTGTATTGAGTTATGATTGGAAGCAGCTTCAAGTTAACTGCTGTGACCATTGTATCCAGAGGTGACAGCCAGGGATTAACTCACGGTGCTTCGACATGTGCAGGCTTTCCATGGGTACGACAGCGGACATGACATGGTTGAAAGATTACATCAGTGCAATATCAGGGCAAGTTTTGGCTGATATAAATATTAGTCACCCCAACTCCTACCCCCCCCCACTCTGATCTAACCTCAGGTATGTTGACGGGTGGGGTTTATGTGAGGGAAGTAACATGTTTGCTCTGTTCTTCTCTCTGCCTTGCAAAGAAAATCTCATTTCCCCACACACCGTACTGAAACAATTAAACGATACCTATTTGACATTAAGGTACAACTGAATGAAAGTCCACCTCGGCGTTCTCAACATGGGAGGAATTTCTCTTAATTTCGAATGAAAAGAAAAGTGGGCCAGGAACGCATTCATGTGTGAATTCTCTAGTTCAGCGAACTTATGTGACATTCAAATTGCATTCGACAACTGACTTCCCATTGCACGAAAATAGCTTGCCATTACCCGAAAAAATTTCGTGGATCACCTCTCATCACAATAACTTAAACCCCATACTTGCGTTTGGATTGCCATTGGATATTACTTCCAATTTCTCTTGTCTGATAATGTCCCTATAAAAGAGAGGCAAACTTCTGTGCTTCTAGTTAATGCTTACAGCTCTTCCAACCAAGTTCAGACTGGATAGTGATACACCCATCTGGAGGCCTCTGGCAAAAAGTTTGTGGGGAAAGGCTGATTTGGAGCAAACTGCAACATTTTATTAACAGGCTTTATAAATCTAGGGTTCCTGTTCTGTTTTGGCCACGAGGTATTAGTCTTGTGAGCAGACTGGCAGTATACATAGCCACCAGAGACTCCCAACCTACCACATTAACTGGTGCTCTTGTTCCAATTGTCAGGAATTTCTCTGAAAGACTGCGAATACTTGACGATGTACAGCTCGATACACCATGGCTTGGATTTGCCTTATTACTAACCTCAAGATGTGACAGTAGTGACCTTGTAGCAAGTGGTGGACATGCCCATGGCGGGACGCATATGCCTGGTGCTGAATGGATGTTCTTCTGCATCTTCAATGAAGATCTTCAAGAAGATCTGGAGCAAAACAGGGAGGGTTTTTTAACACTCCATATTAAGACATGTACACCCCACAGTTTGTGATTGAAATGGGGTCCCCATGAATCATCTAGATCCTCCCCATCCTTATATGGACAGAGATGCTATGGTTTATTTGGCTCATACAGACAGCAACTAGGAATTGTGGAAAGAATGAAAAGAGGAAATCTCATACAAAGAAAGAAAGAGCTTGGATGTGTGCTATATCTTCTAATCATAATTCTGCTTATTCTTCTGGCATTTGTAACCACATAGAATCACGTTTACTGTGTTCAGAGGAAAAAAGACATAATCAAGAGGAGGGACTGAGGGAGAAGAACCTCTGCATATCAAAAGCCTGTTTCTGCTTATTTCTCTTGCAGGACGGACACGAGTAAGGAGGGAAGGATGAGAGGAGGGTCATTAGCTAGCCTTCTCATTTTATAATCTGTGTTTTGGACAGGATTCACTGGAAAAATGCTTCTGTGGGTGGTCATTAAACAAAGACTGAAAAAGTTTATTTTGACTCCAAAACCCAGAAACCCTCCAATATATTCATGTTGAGTTGTGAAGATCTAGGATGCTGAAGCCCCCAAAAGCCACGTACTCCCAGATGTATTCACTTAAGCCCTTATTCTGAAAGGGAGGAATTACTAAAATTAAAAATGACGGTTCTTCTCTTTAGTTTGATAGGAACTGTTCTTCTTCTTACTGTGTCTTAGTTTCCAGATTTATGCCAGCCCTAAGCAATCCTATCAAGGGATTTTTTTTTGTGAGACTGCGAGCATGCGATATTTCCCAAGGTTTCAATGGCAAGCATATTTAAACCCTGGTTTGTTACTATAAATCCCATCCTATACACCAACGGACATTTTAAACTACAAGGCTTCCACTTAGTTCTTAACCAGCCATTCCTGGTAATTTTTCTGTGATCAACATTTTACCACTTCACATACCCTTTGAGAAGCTCAGCTTGGAAAAAAAAATTAAAAAATAAATAAATAATACATTGTTTTGCCCTAATTTTTTTATTAGGTGACAAATGTTAAAATTCATTATTTTAATCATTAAAAGCAAATTTCATTATTTTCTATTTCGTGATTTCATATAGCGTCAATTTATTTAATTCTAAATCTTAACAATTCAATCTATTATACATTATGAATTAAATAGTGAATTAACACATTTCAAACTTTTCAGATTTCTCCCTTAATGTTTTAACACTAAACAAATGAACAACTACCTTTAGAGATTTAAAAAAAAAAAATTGCTAGCGTGTATAGTCACTGAACATATGTTCAAAACCTTGTTTTGGGGAATTAAAAAGTAATGACAACATATTAAAACTGATGAAATTCAGTGTTTAACTATTGCTTTGTTTGTTAAAGATTCTAGATCTATGGCCAATGATAATTTTCTCCCATGAGTTCAACAACCTACCTCTTGCTTCCTGATTGGTAACGTCACCTCTTTACAGAAATGCGCTGGCCTTGGTCAATTACGGAGGCTGCGTGCAAACAATTTCCCTAGATAAATAACGAATCCAGAGAGACAGTTACTGTTTGTTATATCTTTCTTGCTAAGCAAACAGAAAACTTCGAGGTATCTCACTTACTATGGATAGTCTTTGGACTAGTTCACCACTATCCTCTTTTCTAATGAAAGCTATAAGCCACTTAATTAACATGGAGACAAACCAAAATATGTGCATTAGTCAACATTTGAATCCCCAAGCTTTATGATTGGGCTAACTATTTAAACAAAGAATGGAGAACATCTGTGGCATGCCAGACTGTTGGTGTTTTATCACGAGCTCTTAAAGAGGTACTATTCCAGTGTTGACATCCTCTTAGCTGCTCCTTTGATGTTTATGGGATTGGAAGTTTATAGAGCGGGTAATTTAGAATTTCTCAGGCACATCGAAGTTCAGCTCTCTTAAAACTGCCACTATCCCAGCATTGCAAACAGGAGGCTGCTATAAGGACGTACACTGAACTACGTACCTCTTTAAGAGCATATTGTTGTGATACAACATCGTTTTTAGACCAGAATTCCCAAGACTCTCTTCACCAGTTGGCTTTGATTTCATCTTCAGTTGGGCATGGATATGCCTGGTTTTCAAATTGTCCACAGATTCAGAGAACTAATCCCAAACTAGATTCAGAACTCTCAGTTTATACCTCATTTAAATTTCAGACTGAAAATAGAGAGTAGATTAAACACTCCATTGGCAAGTGGCATCAACTAGCTAGGGTGTTACCCAGTGTGGAGGTGTTCACTTGGGAAGGGCTCCTGCAATCTGACAGTGAGGAGGAGGGACACAACAATGGTGTCACTCACCCTTGGATGTCACCCGTTTGTGGCCTTGCACCAACCTTCACACACAATTCTGTGACGCCCACTGCTCATGGTCATTTGCAGCAACAACAGCCACCATGGCTGAGTTGCCACCCCTTGCTTCATGCATTGCCACTTCTGCTTTTTAAAGTTGTCCCCGTCTCACTTTTGAAACCAGCATGATGCTAAAGAACTTTAATTTTTTCCCGTATGTGAAGAGGCAACAAAACCGAGGGCAGTCTAGGGCTTCTAACTCCCCCGTTCTGCCATTCAGAAAAATCAAAGTCTCTACCCTGCAGTCTTCAAAGCATTTTGTACACAGTGGACCGGTTGACCACTGGGAAAAGTAGGGAACTTGTTCTCGAGTAGATGTTTACATGATATAAGACTAGAATTCCATGATTAGCTGAAGGGATGGAATTAGTACATTCTTTTCTCACATCCCATTGCCAAACTCTACTGCAGGATCCAAGGGATGCCCAGAACCAAGGGTTATTTGTTTACTCATTGGAATGACTTACGTTCATGCAGAGCTTGGGAAATTTTATATTTCCTTACGACAAAAACTCCAGAATTCTCCAGTGGACTATGCTGGTCTGGGGGCATTTATGGACGCTGTAGTCCAAAAAGGAACATTTCCCAACTCTTTGGCTCAAGAAGACAGTTCTGTTAGGTTAACTAGCCAAACTCCAATAAGGGAACTGAAGGCTTGGCTCATGTGCCTAACACTAACGGCATGGTTCTGAGCCACAGTCAAGATTGCCTTTCTTGCAACTAACGAGACATAAATTTATTTAATCTAACTCTCATTGTGAATGCTCACGTGGCAAAACATTTGCAACTTCTTCTCACGCCCACCTCCACCCAAAACAAAGTCTCTTAATGGAAAACATCAATTTCATGACATCTTGCACGCCATTGATCTCTTGATTGATTCAGTGTGGCTTCACTGATGGGCAAGCCACTCCTGACTTCAACTTCTCCAATCTGCAAACTCATGGTTACACAAAACTCTATCTTTCTTTGTTCTTGCTGATCTTAAGATTTGCAAGACATTTTTATATGGGGAAAAAGAAATATTATAGAAATTGGAATTATATTCTTTTTTTAAAGTGAGACATCTCCACCCTGACCCATTAGAGAGAAAAAAGATTCATTCTGCTTTGTTTTAGGGGAAAAACCACATATAAAAACAGAAGTTACGGGGGACTTGTCTGATTTTCAGAACTTTACTTTTCCCCTATAGAGGCAAAGTAATAATTTAAACATTGACTCTTTCCAAGAAGGAGGAAAAAAAAAACGTGGATTCCAAACAGCACACGCTTTGTGCACACTCAATGTTCTCAGATTCACCCACCACCCAGTTGCCACAGCACTTTGAACATCCCATTGCTACAACCCAACAGATGTCTTCACTTGCTCAAGATCGATGGGATTATGATGCACTCGAGGCTTTATGGAACAAGATTTCAAACCATGATATCTAGTATATCTATATATTATATATATATATATATATTCTCTCTACTACTCTACTATATATATTTTATATATATAGAATAAATAAAATAAAATACAAACCCATCCATGATATTACTAAGATGCTAAACTACCAGAAGCTGTTTTGGATTTATCTTTACTGTGATTTGTGTGGTATAGGAATCATTCTAGAACAAAAGTTGAGACAAAGGTTTGTACATAAACCCACAAACATAATTTCCACAAGATCTGAATAAAGGTACAGTACGGTAACCTTGTTATCATGATGGGTTTTGGTTTACCAGGAACCTCTCAAGGATTAACAAAATCCCGTGTATGCACAATATCCACATTAAATACTTTACAATGACATAGCAAAACTGGTGTCAATTCCTATATCAAATGGAACAATTCACGTTTTGCATTTGGAATCTTTACAACTTTCTTAAAAATATTTTTCTTAACGCACATGGATTATCTGACATCCTTGAAAATAAAAAAAACAGTGGATAAGGAGGAAATACTGTAATTACAGCTGAAAACAAACTTAAGACAGAAGTTACCTCTAATACATCCATATCTAAATATTTTTTTTCCTCAGAAAAATGAGATAAACTCATTTAAACTTTGCTGGTATGACAAACCCCCCCCCAAAACATACACACACAGTGGTGGATCTGGAACGTACAACAGAAACATTGCCCTGTCTTAACTTTTACAACCAACCAAGACCC
>NC_056526.1:34819600-34821108 GCF_019175285.1 Sceloporus undulatus
GTACTGAACTGTCAGTCCAATGATAAATCATGCACTCTGCTCTAAGCTCAATTGCACAATCATCTCCTTCTGAAATGTGCTATTATTTTTGCATCTGAAAGTCTGCCCCAGGGGCTACAGCCAGCCAGGCTTTCTATTCTCAAACACCCAAACCTGTTGCCTTTGCTCATAAACTCACAGACATGATGATGATGCTGATCTTGAAGCTGTTCTTTACTGCAGATAATGCACAGATCTGGTTCTGCAGACAGATGTGGAGAACTAAGCTGCCACTCCCTGGCCTTTATATAGCTCTCCAGCTGAAGAATGACATAGCCCACCAACCAATCAAAACGCAGCATTAGGTGGTGGGTGGGAAGGGGTGGCAGAGGGTAGCTTCCTTGATGCTGAAGCCAGCCTTTGGTCCTGCCTTCAGATCATTGCTGGAAGGAGCCCATCCAGCTCCTTGTGGCAATGACGAAGCCAGTGGAAAATAGTTTAACAATGAGAGGGCTTGATTGTCCAAGAGTTGTTTAAAAAATTAAACTGTGGATGACAGTTGGGAGGCGTAATCTGAGGCCCCTTTGTTGAGAAAGCCTGGAGCAATAAATGTAGATGTATCCAAGCCAAGAAGATGCCATGAAACTTGGGAAATGGCTTTCATAAAAGGAAGGGAGGGGGGACAGCCAGAACTGCTGCACTTGGATGTATTCTCCAGCAACTGATTGAAACCATGGTCTCCATAGGATTCTTCAAACAGAGAAAGCAATTTATCTAACAAGTGTGTCTTCAAATCCATAATAGGCATCCAATGAAAGCTTTGGCATTGTTGGGCATCTGTCAAAACCCATAATCAAAGAGAAGAGCCACTGCCAGAGCTTGGAAAAGTTACTATTTTGAACTATGAAGCCAGCCCATCCAGTCCCTACAGCATTCTGGTCTGGTTGCTCTTATTCCATAATGTCGCTGCTTATTCTTTTGCCATCTCCAAGTGAATGCACCATGAAAAGAGTGAGGAGAAGGAGGAACTACCTCTCTCTGGATCCTTACACATTTTATAATTATAGTATTAGGACTTCACTTTAACCAGCATGCAGGATCATGAGCCTCACAGTCACCCCCACCAGATTTTACTAGACTAAGCAAACCAGAGTAGCAAAACCCAAAATAAGTAGAGGATCCCACAATTAATATTTCATGGATTCAACCTATGGAATCCTGGGGTTTTTAGTTTGGTGAGGCATTAGAGGAGCTGAGGGCATCTCTGACCCTGGTATCACCCACTGCAGGGAGCAAGGTTGTGTACTCGGCCTCTGTCAGGCCACCCTGTCCTTCTCCTCACCAGAAGAAGGATGGGATGGCAGAGAGCAAGTGTGCTTGGTCTCTGTTGGGCCACCCCGTCCTTCTTCTTGGGAGGAGAAGGACAGGACAACATAGGGGGAAGGCCTGACTGGGTGTCACCCCTCTTTGAGGGGTGTCACCTGATGCAATCCGCACCCTCTGCAGTGGTGCCAACTGAGGAACCTCTG
>NC_056526.1:34821133-34827710 GCF_019175285.1 Sceloporus undulatus
TGGAGAGGGGCAGGGGGAAGAGAGGGCGAAAAGCGGGGTGGGGAAACCACTGGTGAGGAGAGCGGGATGAAAAATCACACAACATACTTATGTTTAAAATGGGGAGAGCGTTTGAATCTCCAAAGTCTGTAGAACGCAAATATAGGTGGGAGTACATAACTCTCGGCAGTTCACATGTTTGCCATCCGAGTTTTGATTCAACTATCTGCGTTCTTCATCTTGGTATTTAGTCCCAGCTATAGCTCTAACAGTTGCAATTGGCATGATGTTTCCACCTTCCTTCTCAATATCTGTCTCATAATAAAAAAATAAATAAACACACAATTTCACACTATAGAAACTGGCCTTGGAAAAGTTCTGGGAAACTCAAAACTCACAACCTTAGTGCTATTTGTGTCTGACCTACTAAGGTATTAGCCAACTCCTGTTAAATGAGTAGTAGTAGAGCGATCCGTAACACCTTATATTCACTGGAAAGAAGAAATTAGCACCTGGTTTTTTTGTAGACGCAGTCTACTTCTGATGCATTTAGAAGGAGACTGAGCTAACGAAAGTTCATGCGGCAGTTCTTTCGTTCATTATTCTCAAAGAGTGCTACAAGATCGCTCTTCGTACTGAGTCTACAGACTAACATGGCTATATCGTCTGGATATGAAGTTTAGTCATAGCCCAACGCAGCTATTCTCGGGAGTTTTGTGTTGTGTGTTCCGTATACCCAAAAAAAAAGCATTAGAACGCCCTCTCACGGCGTCTTGTAGTATGTTCCCACTTTAACAATCTCATATTCCATCCTGTAGAGTCCAGATTTACAGTTTTTGTGAGGATACTTAGAATTCTCAGCAAGGGGTCAGCCTCCTCTGGAACTCATCAGGTGCAGAACCATCAACACAATTACCACTAAAATGTGGTGGCCACTGCAGCACCCTCCATGGGGCAGCAGAGTACCAAAGCATCTGTGTTTTATTGTCTTCTGTCATTTTGTATGCCATCTTGAATCTCAGTTTTGGCAAACAGCAGTACATAAATAAAGAGATGGAAGAGGGATTGATGACTTCACCATGGGCCATGCTTGCTAGGGTTGACAGGAATTCAACAAACAGATGAAACACCACAGGTGTCTCAAACAATTTCTAAGTCACGATTTATGACTGTTGTTGGACTGCAACTCCCATTATTCCTAGCCAATGGTGAGGACAGGGAATTGCAATCCAACATCTAGAGGGACACACTTTGCTTTGCTCTAAACCTAGCCCCATGTCATCCTTAGAGCAGATGTTACAGGTTGACAGTGCTTAGAAGTCCACATGCTTACAAGTTAACACATGTTACAAATCCACATGCTTGCAGGATGGACACCACTTGCCATGGCTCCTATCCTGTCCTGCTCTTCCTCCTTCCTTGCCATAACAAGCTTGGAATAACCTCCCAGAAGAGATTCGCCTCATTCCCACCCTGGACACTTTTAAGAAGGGGCTGAAAACCTATCTCTTCCAGCAAGCATACCCTCCTGACCCTCTGTAGAAAAAAATCACCCCAAATATATATCTACCTCAGGATGTTCTCTTTTTTAAATTGTATTGTGATTTGCGTGGTTTTTAAGGGATATGTTTTATATGAGCTGATTTTGTCTAACTGTAATTGTGATGTATTGTAAATTGATACTGGCTGTAATCCCACCTCGATCCACAGGGAGAGGCGGGAAAATATAAATAAATAAAAATATTTATTTATTATTTAAGCTGTCCTCTCCAAGCAAGTGAACAGTCAGAGATTCAAGGAGTAGAAAGAGCAGCAGCCTCTGCCTGTCTTGCCTTCTCTCCCTGAGGAATGGGGCAAACTGGGCACTCTGGAAGAAGTAGACAACAGTAGAGCCAATGAAAAGGAGCAAAAGAAACCCTCTGAAAGCACCTCGCCCAAGCCCCAAGTTCATGCATTCTGATTCAGATCATGGATATTTTACACGCATTCTCTCTCTCTCTCTCTCTCTCTCTCTTCTTTTTTGAACTACAACTTTGGACTACAACTCCCAGATGGATGATCATGCACCTTCCTGGATTGTGGGAGGTGTAGCCCCAAACAGAAACTTTTCCATGCTCTCTTTCCTCTAGCCTTCTCCATTCCTTCAGGCCCTGCTTTCTCCCACCACCCTTTCTCAGATCACTGGTGTTCTGCCAATTGCCCAGTCTTGCTCTGTTTATTTTGGCTTCACAGGCCTTTAGCTCTCATAGAACTCAACTACCCAACCATCAGGCTTCACTGTACACACAACCCTCCTTCATTCTCCCATTCCTGCCAAATATGCATAACTCCCTCTCTTCCTAGACTTCTGTCATTCTGTTCTCTAAAACATGTTAAGCCTGACCTTTCCACCAGGGGATACACTAACTATAATGTGTTGCTCATATATGTACTTTGTAGAGCTGCCAGACAGAGATTTTTTAGCCATCTCATCACAGATTGTGTGTGCATGTGCCTTCTAGCCACCTGTAGACTTATGGTGACTCCATTAATTTCACAGGATTTTCTTAGGCAAGGAATACTCCAGAGGTCATTTGCCAATTCCTTCCACTGAAATGTAGCCTACTTCAAGTACTAACCTGGTATTCATTGGCAGCCTCCCATCCAAGCACTAACCAGAGCTGACCCTACTTAGCCTCCAAGATCAGACAGGATTTAGTACCTTTCGAGTATTTAGGCCCCTCACTACCAAACTTGTTATTGTTAATTGTCCCCAACAAGTCAACTTTGAGTTATGGTGAACCTATGAATGAGAGACATCCAAGTCTTTCTACTCAACAGGTCTATTTTCACACAACATAAAACAGACTATCTTATTTTAATTGTAGCTCAGGATTATCCTTTGAGGGGAAAGAGAATCAGGGCAACTACCATTTTGTTTATCCCAGAAAGGCCTGTTCAAAAGTGTAAATTCAAAATGGCTTTCTCTTATTTGTTCATATACTCAGAAATTCAAAATGGCTGCCTCTGTTGCAACTCACTGTAAGACTCACTATTATAATGAAAACTGCAGTTAAGGATCAGCCGCAACATTTATGAACCATGTGCCAAGTTAAATGTCCCCCCGCCCCAAGTGATTGAAGCAGACTTACATAAAGTGACAGGAAAGTCACTGATTTCTTTTTTTTTTAAAGGTCTTTCTGGAAAAAAGAATTCCAAATCCTTTATTTGACAACAGATCCAAATATTTAAATAACATGTTTTCCTGATTTTGGAGCATTGGGGGACTTCTATGAATTTCTCATAAGAAGTGACATACACAAAGTTCAATAGGACTTGACCCCAAGAGAACCAGGGGGAAGAATCAGCACCATTATTAGAAGAAACAAATTGGAGACAAGCCATTTCACACAACTGCTTCCCTTAAACAATCAGATTCAGAAATGTCTTGTAGAACCACTGTTTCTCTTAGGCTTTCTGCAGTGTTAAAATACAGTATTTGTGACTAGTCTGTGACCTTAAAAGTTAATGGGAAATTGGACTCACAGGTCAACACAGTTTGCTTCAGTAGTTTCTCTTTTCCCCTAGTAGAAGTTTAGAACAGTGTTGCTGCAGGAGGTCACTGTTTTACTGAGAACACTGGGGGTTTATTGTCAAAGTCTGTTTATTTACAAATCTGATTTACAGATACATGGGTGGTACTAAAAGGATGAAGCCACAGGCAAATATTCAGTGCCAGTTTTCCCAATTAAAACCCCACATATTTTAATTTCATCAGAAATATGGATTCATCTCCTCACCCAATAGCTGCTGTTATTTTTTTAAAAAAAATAAAATAAAATAGGAAGACATCAAGCAGAGATCCTGCAACTAGGGAGATAATTATACTGGCTGTCTTTTCCCAATCTAGGCACAGGCTGACACTGTGTCTTATTGCATACCTCCATGCCCAGATCACAGACATCCCGTACCAGGTCGGGATGTCTCCTGTACCTAGCTAAACTTTTCAGTTCTTAGCAAAGTAATGGAAGATGTCCTGGTTGAGTACAGGATGCTTCCGATGTGGGCATGGAGCTGTGTGCTAACACATGGTCACAGCCCAGTCTCAGCCCCTGCCCAGATCAGGCAAAATGCAGTGCAATAATCTCCTAGGAAGAGAGTCATGGGAGTTTATCAGACAAGGGAAATTAGAAGTATAATCCAATGGCAATCTGAACGCGATCACAGGGTTTAACGTTATTGCGTGATAGACTGCCACACACAAATTCGGGCAATGGCATGCTATTTTTGGGCAATGGGAAGCCAGTTCAAATGCAATTCGCATTCACGTAAGGTCGCTGAACTAGCGACTTTATGTGAATGTGTTCTGGCCCCACTTTATTTTCATTCAAAATTAAGAGAAATTCCTCACGTGTGATAAACTCCATGGTGAGGTCCTGTGTTCTACCAGCAGAATGAAGAGACTGGTGGAAGCAAGAGGTGATATGTGCTGCTGTTGTTTAGACCTTTTGTAATCAATGTTTCAGTAAGCATTGAAATGTGTTGGACTACAGCTCACATGCTCCCCATGCTTCATGTCTGGAGGGCAATGGGTTACAGAGGGATGGACTAAGCAATAGGAATCAATTATCTAGGAATCCATAGCCCTATTTAGAACTTCATAGAACTTGGGCAAATTTCATTTTTTGGGTTACATCTTTCAAAATCCCTTTAGCTTGTATGTCCATTGGCCATGTTGGCTAGGAGATACTGGGAGCTATTGCCCCAAAAAATAAAAATTTCCAAGCTCTGTAGGAAAATGTGTATAACAGGATTTCTATTTGATCGCAAGAGGGGGAAGGTGCTACTAGATCTCTTCTTTGTCTTTATTTTCTTGTTCTTCTCCTTCAACCTGCCATAAACAGCAGGTGAAATTTCAAACATATCTGCATTGTGTGTGTGTGTGCGCGCGCACCTGTGTTCACACACTTGTGTATACGTGCCTTCAAGTTGCTTGCTGATGTATGACAACCCCATTAATCTCATAACATTTTCTAGGCATGAAATATTTATTTGTATTTAGTAGATGTTCTCTAGACATTGTACAATTATTTTCATATTAAACAATACAATAACAGTGCAACTAAAAACCAACTGCACAAAACCAATGCAACAAAAAGAAAGCCAGATGCAATATAAAAACCAATGTGAGGATTTAAAATACAATGGAAAGCTGATCTGCTACCATACAGTTTATTTTTTTTTTAAAAGCAAAGAATTGTAAAAAGCACAGGAACCAGACCCAGTAAATATGATGGCAACCTCAGTTATCTTCTGTTTTCCTCCAGCATATTCTCCTGTGATATAGTTTCTGTAAAGCCACCTTGGCCAGTCTCCAGTGCTGCTTGAAATACACAGCCTCAAAAGAAAAGGAGGGTGAAGGAGGATGCAGGGACTTGGAGAGTTTTCCAAACTAAGAGCACAATTCAGCATTTGCATTTCATCTGCCCCATTAAGCATCAGTTAACACAGTCAGTATTTTAGTCCTGCAGCTGACTCATCCTCAGGAAAGGAAAGGAAGCATGGTGGGGCTCCAGTCTGCTCCTGTCTTCTCCCAGCCAGCCACTGTATAGCTATTGCTCTCATAGATGCAGCTGTAAAAGAGAGAACACTCAACCCACGGCCTCTAGTCAGCGTTCAATTCCAGTCTCGCCTCCTTGCCTCCAGTCAGAGGAATCAATTCGCCAGTTTCAAATGAATGATCAGAAGCCAGTACAGGCTGTACTGTCTCCAGTGAACTGAGACCAAATGGAGCTCTGACAATTGTTGCTGCTAGTTATTCTGCAGCAGCCACCCCAAATTTCTTTCTCTCTACCTGTCTCAGATTTGTGTTTCCTTTATTCCTTTTCCTCTTCTCCTTTATTTTAATGAGATGGTTTCCTGGGCTAGTATTATAAGAGACATGGGGGGAGAAAGGGTAAGAAAAGCAAGGAAATAATTACAGCTTCTCCTGGGAAGTGATAGTGTAGCCTTGACCCAGCAGGATGGTAGAAGCTGTGCACAGCTCAGGCAAGAACAATGCCTCCGTCTGTCAATAGGCACACTAGAAATCACATTTGTTCTCAAAACTCATGAAAACAGAGGAGGGTCTATCTACTAGATTATAAGGGCTGTTGTTGTTGTTGTTGTTGTTGTTGTTGCTGTTGCTGTTACTGTATGCCTTCAAGTCATTTCTGACTTATGGCAACCCTAAGGCCCTATCATGGGGTTTTCTTGTCCAAATGTGTTTAGAGGAGGTTTGCCATTGCCTTCCCCTGAGGTCAGTGGGTTTCATTGTCAAGCTGGGAATCAAATCCTGGCCTCCAGATTGTAGTCAAACATTTAAACCACTATGCCATGGCAGTCAGATTCATAAAGGTCTACTAAATACAGATATATTTGAATATGGTATATTTACAGGCTGTAGGCCTAAATACCCTAAAAGCACCTGATCCCATCTGACCATGGAAACTAAACTAAGGTGCTTTCTGCACCGCCATTTGGGACATCCGTCCGTACAAGATGGCGCCGGCCCTTCTACATGGCCGGCGCCATCTTTGCGTATCGGACGCTGAGCGTCCGTACGCGTCGCGTCGCTTGT
>NC_056526.1:34827810-34830002 GCF_019175285.1 Sceloporus undulatus
TGTTACCTCTTCCCTCCCCGGCCCATGCATCCCCCGCATCCCCAGCCTCTCCCAATAGGTTGATGAGATTATCTGGCTAGAATCCCAGATCCTGGTGCTCAGACATGAGGATTTCAACTTAAATAGAACTAGGAAAAGCTTCAAGCTCCACCTCAGTTTTTTAAAAAAGCAACAACATTTTAGGTTGGATCAGCAGTACCAGAAGAATAAACTCTGAAATCAAGCACTGTTTTTAAGAATCTGGAGGAAAGAAAAAAAGAGAGGGGAATCAAAGGGGGGGAGGGAGGAAAGCTTCATGAGGTTCATCTGCCTTTCTTGACTTTATTGTGAGTGACAGCTCCCATAATCAGATACCACTGTACCAGGTGCCAGGAAAAAACATGAGGAGCAAATAAAAAATAAGCCCTTCTATGCGACCAACAAATCCAGGCACTCCCCCTGCCTAAGGTGATTTCCTTACCAATGGAATGCTTTTGTCTTTTTTGTCTGGGTACAAGCACTCATATCCAGTGGTGTAATCAATGCTCCTCACACCCAGTCTAGGAGGCAAACGGGAACAGTCTCCACCGTGATATTTATTTTGATGTCATGTTGCTGTATTTTTCAATGTATGTTACCTTGGTAATTTGGCTAAAGAGGTTTCCTCCAAGACTACAATAGCAGCTGGTGGTTCAGATGCCAGTAGGGTGAGAAATCTGTTCTGGGTTTTAGTGTGAAGTTTAAAGATTTTATTCAAGGTACTGAACCTATTGGGGAAATTAGCAAACCTCATTTAAAGCTGGACAAATCCTTGAAATTTCAGATTAAAACTCAGAACAGATTCATCACCCCACAGATAGTGGAGCCTTCACTGTCTATTTGTTCTGAGAGAGCAAGTAGATCCTCTTTTCCAAATCAATCAGTAGTTAACCCCTGCAATACATACATACATGCTGGATGCTGTGCAAATGCAACAACAAAGAACTAGATCAGTGCTATTCAAAGTGGAAGTCCATGGATCAGTGCCAGTTCACAAGCCATTGGCTGCTTGCATTGTGACAAGTTTTCAGAAGACCATGCAAATATAACATGACACAAATATAGTACTGATCTCTGATACACAAAGGGGGAAATTACTGGTCCATCGAATCAGATAGATTTAGAAGCGCAGTGATTCCCCCACATGTTTTGGACTTCTTCTCCCATAGTCCCAGACTGTTGGCTAAATTGGCTAAGACAAATGGAAAACAAAAGGTTCAGATTATTATTGAGGTCTTTGCAGATTTACAGTTCTAGTGATCAGATTATCTGGTGATAAGCTATATATCAGAGTTGGGCAACATGTGGCTCAGTGTTTAAAATTTTTATTTGGACTGGAAGCTTGAATCACAGTGATATACTGTGTTTTGGTCATCCCAAGCCTTGCCAAGAGCTCAGGGTTGTTGGTTTTTGAAGAATCTTCAGAATGTTTGTTTTTCTTCAAATCAAGTTTCTCGGCCTCGTGTGCTTATGATAACCTAGTCCTTGGTGCTGAAAAAAATGTTCACTCCTGATCTACGTGCAGCAAAGATCCCTTCTGAAACATCTTTCCAAATGTAAATATGCATTCCTTTGAGTTTTCAGGAAAGCTTAAGGAAGAAACAACAACCCTATTCCCAAAATACACAACAGTATGAGTTAAATTTCTCTGGGAGGAAATAAAGGAGGGGGAAATGTTCATGAAAGACCAAATGAAAGTTAATTTAAGAATGAAAACACTGAAAATGCAATTATGGATAAAAAAGAATCATATGGCAATAGCAGAAAGAACCACTTTTACTGAGCATATTAACATTTGTGAAGTAAACCCCAAATTTATGCCATTAATTTGCATATATTTGCTTTTTCACTGCCACTGTTTTATAGTCTCTGTTGTGATATCAGTTGTAGATTTCTTTAAGTCTTCCATCCTCTCTCTCATCACCTGTTCTGTGTTATTGTGTCCTATAAATCATTATGTATTGGGAGTGGTGGGAGTTGTTTGGAAAGAGACTGACTTTGTGTGTGAGATTCTGAAGCTCCAGCATTCCGAAGATACTTTCTTTTGAATAAAATGTATTATCTGTTGTGAGAAACTTTTGACGGAGGACTTCTTCACAACATTACATGGTGTCAGAAGTGTGAATTGTTTCTGTTTGTCAGATTATCATCAAGGAATTCAAAAGACCACTTAT
>NC_056526.1:34830027-34845535 GCF_019175285.1 Sceloporus undulatus
GAACATGGCAGCCCGGCTCGTCACTGGTGCTCCCAGGACCAGCCATATAACACCTGCATTGAAAGATCTCCATTGGTTGCCTATCCGCTTCCGGGCCCAATATAAGGCGTTGGTTATTACCTATAAAGCCCTAAATGGCTTGGGTCCAGGTTACCTAAAGGATCGCTTCTCCCCGTACATTCCGCCTCGCACCCTCAGGACATCTGGGCAGCAGCTACTGAAGGTGCCTGGGGCTAGATTGTCCTCCACCACAAGGAGGACATTTTCCACTGCTGCCCCAGCCCTTTGGAATACGCTGCCCACTGAGCTCCGCTCGTTACCTGCCCAATCAGGAAGGAACCTGAAAACCTCCGTTCCAACAGCAAGTCCCCGAATAAATCCTGTGGGCCTCCCTCCTCTTTCCGTGGCCAAGAGTGTTGGGCTATAGGTGCTTTTTTTTTCCTGTTTATTTTTTATTGTTTGAATGGAGGTCTGATTATTTTGTATTTAATGTAGTTCTTGTATTTTTAAGTGCTTTATGTATTACTGGTTTTTACCTTTTTGTAAGCCGCCCTGATCAGAGGAAGGAGCGGGATATAAATAAAAACTTTATTTATTATTATTATTATTATTTATTATTATTCTTTAGGAATGTCCAACAGGACCTCAGGTAAAAATAAGCTTGGCAAACCTTGGTTTATCTTTGAGAATTATTTCCTCTACAAATCAACATCCTCTGCTACTCCCGCAGCTCATGACAGTAACCCTCTGTCAGTGCAGGAGATCTTGACAACATTCCAGACAGATCTATTACAATTGATTTGGAAAGTTTAAAGTGAGGTAACCAATCGTTTTTGTCTCTGATAGACCCAAAGCATAGTAGGGTCTCTGTGCCCACCTAGAGAAATTCCACCTTTAACTCATTAAATTTGACCCATAGTTAAGCTTCACAACTGATTCTAATTAGTGAAGAAAATATCAAATTAGATAATTTATTAGTCTAAGTCAGTATAAGGCATGATCTTTATAACTAGGACTGAATCTGATCAATCATTACATCATCAATAAAAAATGTAATTTTATGATCCCGTGAAATTATCGAGGACAATGACTTCTCAGATGCCATGTAATAAAATGTGGTGATCTCTTGACTTTATAATATTTAGGATAGGCCCTAATCAAAGATAATTGGATAGCATTGTGGTCATATTTCTATAGATGATGAAGCAGTTTTGCTATGATGATTGAAGCCTTTGGTTATCAGCAAAGCAAGGATTTTATTATGCTACCCTAAACAAGCCTAATTTGATCTGATTTAGATGCTTAGCAAGGCTGGGATTGCTTGAATGAATGACCCCAAGAAAATACTAGAGATTTCTAGATAAGGCTAGAAAAGAATCCTGCCTGAAACCACAAAGGACCACTTCCAGTCATAATTGACTGCACTGGGCTACACAGACCACTCCGGCCCTTTGGAACATGCTGCCCATAGAGCTCCGCTCGATTACCTCCCTGGCCCAATTTAGAAAGGGCTTGAAAACCTTTCTTTTCCACCTTGCATTCCCCGCATAGAGTTCAGTGGGCCTCCCTTCTTCTCCTGTGGCAAAGAGGATGGGCTAACGGGGGTTTTATACTGTTTTATACTGCTGCTGTGTTGTTTTTATTGGATTGTTGTGGTTCTTGTATTGTACTCTTATGTTGTAAACCGCCCTGTTCTACGGAAGGGCGGTATATAAATAAAACTTTTATTATTATTTTATTATTAATAGTCTGACTGGTCATGATCAGTTTCTCCACATTCTGTAGCATCTGGCCCAGAAAACCATGTACAATCAACCCCCTGTATCCATGGATTTTTTATCCATCAATGGCTTGAAAATATTTAAAATATATATAAATTCCAAAACATAAACCTGTATTTCCCCCCATTTTATATAAGGGAACCATTTTACTATGCCATTGTATTTAATAGGACTTGAGCATCCACAGATTTTGCTGTGGCCGGGGGGGGGGATCTTGGAACTGGTCATATTCATAATAATAATAAACTGGTCATGTTAATAATAATAACAAAACACACTCTTTGCTTGTACTGTGTGTACTTCTAGAGAGACATGAATACCAGCAAAAGGGCCCAAGCTCGACTCAGGCTTGCATCCTTCCGAGGTCGCTAAAATGAGTACCCAGACTGTTGGGGGGCAAATTAGCTTACTTGCTAATTAGCTTACTTGCTGTTCACCGCTATGATCTTTGGAATAGCGGTATACAAATAAAACAAATTATTATTATTATTATTATTATTAATTAATACCAGTGAAACCCAGAATGTAATTCTTCACTAATTGCCTCTTCAAGAAAGCAACAAGACATTTTACTCCCTGCTGCAAGATAGACTTTGAAAAATTGCAGTCTTAGAGCCTATTTGCAATTTGGGACTTTTCTGCACAAAATTTACAAATGTTTGCTTTTCATGGAAGATAGCATTTCCTGTGCAGGAAGCAACATTTTCTGCACCTGGGCAACAGTGGCTATGATGCTGAAATAGAACAGTGATAATGGGAAGATTACTAGTGTCCAGAAAATGCTGTTTTCTGTGAAAATCAACCAAATGTGACTTTTGGCAGAATAACCCCTAATTACAATTAAATCTACCTAAATATTCACACATTTCCTTCCCCTTTAGATCCATTCAATTGGTACTAGTTTGGTACCCCCTCTCCCCATATGTGTCATGGATGTATGATCCAAACTCTCATATATTTTCTATTTTCTGCTTCTTGTGCCCTCTCTTTCATTTTATAGCAGCTCTTCTTTCTCCCTGGCTCCATAAAAGTCTCCAAACCACCAGCCTGTTAATGGCGTGCACAACACTGCCAATTTTCAAACATGTATTTTCCCTACTTCAGGTAGCCTAGTGAGGCAAGGAACAAATTAAGTGGTTGTGGGCGTGGCTCCAATGCCCGCCGAGGGCACCCCTGGGTTAGGCTTGAGGCTTAAAGGTGCTACAAGATAGATTTCTAGGGTGCACTGTTGTGTGTATAATTGCTGGCAGAAGGAGGCTGTGACACTCCGTGTACTGTCTATAAATATGAAACTTCAAAAGCCCTATGCCACCTACAGAAAGTCTTACGTCATTTGCTAATTGAATCGTGTTGTACTCTCCAGCTGTAATTAGGATCTTGTAGTCTCTAGTCTTTGAGTTAACCATCCTATCCAAAACTGTTTCACACTGTAGGTTGGATTTCATTTCCATAATAGCTGGGAGAAGATATAGATGGAGTAGAGGAGAAGAAGATATGTCATTGGCTCTTGCTAATGAGAAGGATCCCCACAGGATTTGTATAAAACTTGGAAATGCTAAATTAAAAGGCACTGGATATGGCTCCTCACATTTCTGTTCTTTGGCAAATCCTTTTCAATTCAAGAGGGTTCATGCCAAAGAACTTGGCAGAAGATTTTGCCCTTTACCCTCAAAATATATATTTTCAGTGTCTAAGGACATTTATTTGCAGAGCATGGTTGATGCTACATATTTAGACTCCCCACCTCAATAACCATCTAGATATGATCAGATAGATCAGGACTAGTTCAGATATTTAGGCTAATATCCCACACTTGTCTTGTATTATATTACTCTACCAAAGAAGTAAATCCTACTGAATTCAGTGGGCCTGGCCCTGGTAAATGCGAAAGCATAGGTGGGAATCATGTGGCCCTCCATATATTGTTGGAGTGCAGCTCCCAGGAGCACTGGCCAGCATAGCCAATGGCATGAATGCTGGTGTTTTAGTTCAACAACAGCTAGAGGGCCACACACGATGACTGTTTGGTTCCATCCCATGGAGCAATGACTCTCTTACGGGTTTTAGCCTGGCTTTTACAGGAGCTCATCCAAGGTGCTGAACTTTTCCCTGAAAACAAGTTTAGTCTCTTGGAGAATTCTTTGAAAGTTCAAACATTTTAGACTTGCTTACATGGTGTCACTGGTGCCATTCACCATACAGTTCCCAATCTGGCCTACAGGATTTCGGCTAAGTTCATTGGGTACCGTTGGGCCTCCTCTGAGTAAATGTACAGAGTGCTTAGAGTGCTCCATCTGTTGTTGGGCCAACAATAGGTTGGACGACCATGGATACACATTGCTCTGACCATAGATGTGAACTTCTGGACTGTGTGGGCACCCATATGAGCAGTCTTCACACACACACACATCTTTTTGTGAGTGAGCTTGAGTATGGGAAAATAATTTTTGGATCACAACTTCCAGAATCCCCCAGTTGGCATGGTCTCTGATACTGGAGCACTCATGTCACAGGCAATATTATCTGCACTGAAAGGGTTTCTGTATACTCTGTTATCATGCAAATGGTTCCCTGGTTTAGTAAATACCTGCACTGTCCATCGAATAAAAATGAGGGGTCATCAATATTAAAATAACTCTTCTTGTTTACAGTCTGTTAAAACCACATCAGACACTGTTTGAATATCCCAGTAAATGTAGTTTTGATAAGAGAATTTACATTTATTTTTTTAAATGTTTTTTCTCATTGTGTGTTGCCTTTAATCACTCTTCTAGTAGATCTTCTAAGTGATGCAGAAAGAGGTGATAGTAGAGGTCCAAGCAAACACTACACTTCACTAGCTATTAGCAAGTGCACAAGGGAAATGTGCTCTAACATGCACAGGTAGGTTCTTTGCATCTGGATGGATAAGGACTCCTTATCCAATGTGAAAACTTTTGACTTCACATTGGATAAGGACTGTCCTACCATAAGGAACAGTAAGGCAGTCTACCACGGGCTGCAAATGTTCCATACAACTTGCCCTGAGCCTGTTTCAGGTGCAGTGAAGGCACTTTGCCATTCTATCCGTCCAATCCTGTTGGTATGTCTAGATGGAACAGAATGGCGCACCATTCTGTCTCAGATAGCAAAATGTCTTGACTACTCCTAAAATGGGGGACTGTATTAATATGCTACTGGGCACTAGGGTTGCTAGACTGAAAAACTGGACAGGGCTACCATATCTTTAATAGTTGTGTGAGAATTTCAGCAGATGCTGCTTGTCACACAGCCTGGTAACAAGCAATACTTGCTGAATTTGCTCTTCTGCACATCATTAAGATACAGAGCCTTCTCTGGTTTTCACTCTGAAACTCTGCTTTGGCAATGGTGCTGAGGATCAGTAGTACACTGATGCTCGGGAAAGTTGTAATTTACCAAACCATTATTTCAGAATATCTCTCAAAATATTGAGACAACTCCGAAGCTATGATTTAAGAGTGGTTCTTCTACATAGAGGAGCTTGTCTGTGCTCTGTCAGTATGGCTGAGAAAACAAATTTGTTTCCTTGATGTGTTTATTCATTTGAGAACTGAATGCAAGGCTGAATTGAAAGTACAGTCAACATCAGGATTTGTATGCTCCCTTGCTTCTACTTTCCCTGGCAACACGAGCTATTGTTTCAATGTTGGGATAGAGGGGAGCAACATCCAATTTGGGCTGAATAAATAAACATGAAGAATTACGAATGACCTAAGGAGGGAATACTCTGATCCTCACAACCTAACTGAAGTTGCAGCTTTCATATTCTTGATTGGGTGCCTGAAACCCTGTTACAGAGACCGCCATACAATCAGATGGTGAAAGCAACTGTGTCAGTGGCAGAAGCTGGGTAACTGCAATGATAGCCAATTGGCTGTTCTTTCTGAGCTTCTTGGCTCAGAGGACAGAGGTGTGTGCACCACATAGTCTGTCCCTCCTGAAACTGGGGCAGTTATTGTCAGGTGTGCATGTGGGGCGGGACCAGTGTTCAACTAGCAATCCAGCCAGCTTTGGCAGGTAAAATGGAAAAGATGGTCTTTCATCTCAGGCAATAGAATATTTAGGGCCCTATTAATAGTAGACACCTTCAGCTGTGCATCAGATGAAGAAAGAAAATACAAATGGACTGTAGTATTGTCCCTCTAGCTTCACCCTCTAGATTACATGGTGCCACATGCCAAAGCTTGGAACAGAAAGTAGTTTGGATTAAGCTCCCAGGATCTTTCAGCCAGCTGCCCAGTACCCAGGCACTGGTAAGAGAAAGCTGGTGTCTACCTATTCTGAGAAGTAAATTGAACTGAGGTCCTGAATGGAGACACGGAGGTCTACATGCATAGACTTGCCTGCACAGCCATCCTATTTCATGTTAAATGTTCAGCTGTTATCTTACTCTGGCAGACCCAGAAGACCAAGTACACATTATACAACTATGTCTTCCCAAATCCACATCTGCTATAGTAAAGCGTGTGGGAGGGACACAGCTGTCTTGATCCCAGCTTTGGAGAAAAGACGGATATAAATGGAGTTGTTATTACTCTTTCTCCTCTCTCTCACAGGGGTTACTGACAGGGAGTTTTAGATCCCCTTATTTGGATTCTATCCAAGAATCTAAGCGGGTTACTACTGCCCGTTTGGGGTGGCCTGCACCCTCCCCTTTCCCCACTGTATTGGGGCCTCAGCTGCCAGACCGGCAGCCTCCGAGGCCCCGATCCGCCGCTTTGCAGGCCACGGGAAAGTGGCAAAAGGCCGCTTCCCTGCGGCCTGGAAAGTGGTATCCTTGGAGCTTCAAGCCCCAAGGACACCCGGTGACGGCGGGGAGGAGGAGAAGGGGGCGCTTGGCCACTTCTCCTCTGTGTCGCTGGGTGCAGCCATGTAAAGGCTGCATCCAGCGATGCAAACCTCAGAAGGAGCTCCATTTCAGAGCTCTTCTTGCACCACGGAAAGGGCGCTCTAGGCGCCCTCGCGCGGCACAAAAACGTCATGTCCGCGCCGCCTCATTTGGAGGCAGCACGGTTGTGACGTCATAATGACAGCAGCCGTGTGGAATGACTGCCGCCTTTTGTGTGCGCTCCGCCCGTGCTAGGTTGGGGGCATCCGGAAAGGACTCCCCTTCTAACCCTAGTACGCGCAGAGCGCGACTTTAGGCCGCGTAACGGGCCTTTGGCTGTATTGCATCACAGAAAATACAATTGTCATCTCTTTAACACCATACCTCCATGCTATGGAATCCTGGGATCCATAGTTTGTTGTGGCAGGAAGGCTAAATAGCTCACAAAACTACAAATCCCATAATTCCACACCAGTGACTATGGGGCTTAAAGTAGTATCAAATTGCATTAATTCTGTAGTGCAGATGTGGCCTAGGAATCAGTGGATAATGTGGCACATTTCAAATATGTTTTGTTTGTGTAACTGTATTGTTGTGATCTATGGGTATTTCATTCAGATGCTTATCAGTCCATTTGGAATTGCTCTGAGAGCTCTTATCATCATTATCGTTAATAGAACCTACATTGTTTTATTTTCCCAAGATTCTGAATTTCAATTTGTAAATTAAATACCAATCTGTAGGTATTTAATTTATGAAAAATGGCATATTTCTCTTCCGTACTTAGACCTGTGGTGGAAGTACCGCTTACTGCTTCCTTATTTTTCTGTAATATTTCCGCCCTAAATTGTTCCAAACCAGACCAAGAAAATCTCATTGGATCTCACCTCTATCTTTTGTGAGCCTCTGTTTTCTAAATCCTGTAATTGTCCCTTTATTGGATTAATTTCTGTGTCTAAATCAATTAGCAAACCCTCAGGACATTTAGTTACTCTATTTGGAGGTGACATTTGTGTCATCTGTTAAGTCTGGTATAACACTGGCTGTTGTAACAAACCTTGGCATTGGGGTTGGGGGTGGATACTCAAGGATTAGCTGCTTATAGTAACGTTTAACTTCAATGCTATTTCATTTAATTGGACTCTAGAATTTAAGATCTTATTGCCCTTGTGAGTTGACACATGTTATTTTTGCTCTTGCATTGTTTTAGTTATAGAACAGATATACCACTGTTACAATATCCTGACTACAATAAAGTTTACCTTGGCCCATTTCAACGTTTCTATCAAATGAATCTTACATTCTGTCTGATTTAATAGCCCTTTAGTTTAGGATAATTGCAGAGAACTAATTGATTCTTCATTAATATAAATGATAATAATTGATTGGCCCAATTTTGCTTGTTTTTTATCTGGTTTTGTCCTGGCTAGGTGTCCTTTTCTTCTCCGAAGGAGCCTGTTGAAATACGAATCTTGTATAGCTTCTAGTGCTCTGGGATCTTCCTGAATGAGGGTGGGAGATCTGGGGAGTTTGCATTTGGTATCTTTCTTTTGTTATTTACACTTAATTTGGAGCTTACTGTATCTTTATTTTTGACTTTATTTGTTTCTATACAGTTGTCTTTAGTGGCTTCATCTTTCTTACCCAGTAACTTAAATGACTATTAAAGTTAAATTCTTATTTTTCTTTCTCAAGTGATTTTCTTTCTTTGGGGTTTTACTGTTTTTGGCTTCATACATCTCCTATCCTGCTTATTAGAGTTACTGTCTTTATTTTCTGATTTACTAGTTGTTTCATCTACGTTAGTAGGAGAGTCTCTTTCCACATTTTTCTTATACTGTCAAAAGGGAGGGGTCCACCCCTGTAACTTTTGTTGTTTACTAGAGCATGCCTCCTGTACAATATGCTGCTCTGCAAGAGTACATCCTGCATTATATTTATCATGAAGGTGAGCCAGAACCCCATGCACTGTATCTATTATTCCCTTTTCAGATCACCAGTAAGAAGTTTTTTATTTGCTAGTTCATCAAATAATTTCTCTAGCAAGCGTCCCTGTAGATGCATTGTGAACTAACAAGTTCTAATTTGAAGAATCGGGTTTCTCATTATTATCAAAAATTAAAGTTTCACTATTGGCTAGATGTAGCTGCAGTATTTAACTCATGAACATAAGTATCAATGAGTGTTTCTTGTTGATCTTGTAATTCTAAAACAGTCTGTTCACTATTTGGATTATTTTCACTTTGTGTGAGTTGGGACTCCTGACAAGAACTTTTCTGTTTGGTTGTTTCCTACCTTTAGAACTAAATAATTTGTCATCTGATTTTCATTTGCCTTACTTTGCTCAAGGATCCTTTTTGTTTCCTCATGACCATCACTATATCTAAAGATCTAAAAATATAGAGTCAATAGTTTTCACAAGGTTCTAATCACTAACGGCAAAGAATCAAGGGATGAAAACCAGACGGCCAATGCCAACGCATATAATTCTCTAATTCTCAATTATGTTTCAATATAATAGCTCTATTAACATGTATTTCTTATCTCTAGCCAAAAATAATCATTAAGGAATGTTAGTTATCCACTTTAAGGAATCTGCAGTCAGTATGGTTAAAATTGGTTGCTGAGGTTAGAATCAGCTGTTCATTTATAAAACCAGAAGGGCAGCATAGATTCTTACAGCCAGGTAGATACTTCACTGGTGAAGACTCTGTTCTTTCTCTCAGCACAAGAAATCTGCCTTGAGGTCTGTTGTTTTATAGCAGGCTGTTGCCACACCCAGGAGGACAAAAGGGGTTTCTTACAGCCAGGTAAGTACTTCACTGGTGGACTCTGTTCTTTCTCCCAGCCTTTTGTTTTATGCAGGGGGGTCCGGAACGGATCCCCCATGTAAAATGAGGCACACTGGATAAACAATCATTCACCTCTCTTTGTCTTCAATTCTGCTGTCCTCTGAGATTGCCACATCTGTCATCTAAACTTTCTTCTTTTCTCAATGAGATGAAATGTATGGCGTCTTATGTTCTAATTTTAGTTTGAATCTTCCAGTTCCATTTTTACACCACCATTTTCAAGAATTTTTTCATCCCCATGTTCCTTGCCAAGAATAAATCATACTTTTATTGCATAGATTCCAGTGGACCATTGTAGCTACCTTTTCATGACATTTTTTATATTCAGTTTACGTGATATTGCTGTACAAAGTGATATGCAGGGTCAAAAGTTTCAGCCTTTTCTTTATTCAGGCCTTGTCTGTAAGGCGCGAAAAGGCTCCCACCCGGCCGAATTCTGGTGTAATTCGTGTCGTACATTGCATGGCCCAAACCTCAGTTTTGGTGCAAGCAAATTGGATGACAACTGGCACATTCCTCACCCATATCTGGGGTATAACACCTTTAAAATGGTTTTGAAAAACCTACCTATTACTCCGAATCTGGCTGTCTGCACAGGTGTCCTGTCGAGCCACCTGGCTGTCTACCATCAACACTAGAAGCTTACTCTGAAGTCAGAACAACATGCATCCAGGCACCATTGTTCAGCCACAAATATTAGTCCTTCTATTTCTTTTTTCAGTGTTTCATTCTGTAACCATTTCTAGGCTGGACTTTTGCAATATACTGTACACTTAGGCTACTCTGTACCCCTCTAAGCTTTTCCTTCAGTGCTTTTAATTCCACAAATGTCTCTTCCCTTTCTGGGCAGTCAAAATAGAATAACAATAAATTAAGTAAGTAAAAGTAGCCATTTGCTGACCTTTAATGACAACTGAAATCTGCTGCCTGAAGTATCTGCTTTGCTTGGACCAGTTTCATAAAATAACAACAACAACAAAAAAAACAATTTATTTCATACCCACCCTCTCCCATGGATTGAGGTGGGGGAACAACAACAAATTAACATGGGCAACATATTTAAAAAACATTAATTAAAAGATGCAACAGTTGAAAAGACATCATCTTCATAATCTAAATTCATAATTTAAAATCATTGGGATAAGCCTGCTGGAAGAGAGTGGCGTTGTAATGCTATTTAAATTCAGACATTGTATTCAGCTGTTGAATCTCTTCCTGCAGGTCATTCTACAGTCTAGGGGCAACTGAAGAGAAAGTTCTCTGGCTGACTTGCCAACCTAGTTCTTGCTGAAAGGAGTAAATCTCCAACATAGGACCTGAGTGTATGGGGTGGATTATATGGGATGAGGCGATCGTGTAGGTAACCTGGACCCAAACCATATAGGGCTTTAAAGGTAATATCAACACTTTGTACTTTACCTGGAAACTAATTGGCAACTAATCGAGTAGTGATTTAATATTGGGGTAATATGATCACTCCAATATGTCCCTGTAATCAGTCTTGCTGTCACGTTTTGAACTAACTGAAGTTTCCAAACTTGGTACAGAGGTAGTCTAGTACGGTGTGTTGCAGAAGTCCAACCTTAGGTTCCAGCATGCACATTTTACGTCCTAGATTAGGGCTGGTCTTGGTTAAAGCCCCTCTCCTCTATACATTCCTGCAAATTGTCTAATGCCACTATCCATATATTAGAAAAAGGATTCCCAAACCATTTCTTCCTATAACATGCCCTCACGTTACCATAATTGCCCCTCTTCCATCTGTTCGTCGGCAGTCAGACAAGGCCTTCGGCTGACACTTCCCCCCTCCGCCCTCATGTCTTCCATAAAATCAGAGCAGAAGTGAAGTGCCAGTCAGAAAAAATATGCAACATCATGTGTGCTGATTTACTGCAAATACTTTGCTTAATTAGCATCTTTATTTGCATACTATGCAAATGGTATTGCTAGGATTGGGCGTTTGGGTAAATAGGCTCTCCAGTTCTACATGAGACCTCTTGAACTTGATGGAAAGGGCTGCCACTTTGTAAAAATTTAAGCTGCTATTTTAACCAAGGCCTGACACAGACATTTAGTAGATAAAGCTTTTGCTGGTACAGAGATCAGTGACAGGGAAAACGCTTCATCTGGTTAGGTAGAAGTGTTAACAGGTGCAGGAGGAGAGTCATAAAAGGTGGAAAACTTAAAAGGAGCTGGTTCCTCATTATGGCCACAATGGGAAGAAAATTCAAAGCATTCAAATTAGAGCTACTTAGTGTAACTTTCCATTAGAACCAAGGAAGATCTGGTCCTGCCATTAGACATAGTGAAATGGCCACCTTTTGAGTTTCATGAAAAGACAGGAAATGTCATTTATTAAATGTATTATATTTATTGTCCTCTATCCTATTGCTTAATTCCAACTAGAGTAAATAACCTGCTTCACTTATTGAACAGTGATATTTTACCATTTAGTTATTCAATGGTAAGGTGTTTTACTGAGTTTTTGTGTCATTTTTAATAAGTTGTAGGTACCTGGCTTCTGCTGGTCGAACTCCAATTATGTCAGCACATGTTTTTTTAAAGACATTGGCTGGTCCTGTTGGTTAGTCTCCACTAAACTAAACCCATTGGATCAATTGTTGAATGGGAAGCCCACCAACAGATAAATCTAATTGATTCAATAGGTCTACTCTAGCCAGGAATAGCATGGATTTAGACTACTGAGGAAGAAGGTGTCCTGTACCTCTTTTTGCAGCACCTTTGCAACAGTATGGAAGGACAGCTAAAAGGTTCTGGATTGCGCTCCTACCCTTGCTTCAGCCTTTTTCCATAAGAGTAACAGCTGCTTCTCCTCTGGTACACAAGGAAAGTTAGCTCCTGGGCAAAACCCTGAAGCCAGGTTACACCTCCGTAGGACTCTGCTTGTTTAACCTGGACACTGCTTTTGATTCTCATTATATTCTTGCCTGTCTTGTGGTACAGATCTTAACTGGCTTTTGGACCTAATCTGCAGGCCTTGCTGTTGGGTCTTGCCCATCCTGGAACAGGACAACCTCTCAGAAGCACTTTTGGCCACTCAAAAACTCAGCTTTCCCCGTGCAAACTTCCTTTGACATGGTCTGGTCCATGCAAATAACAGGTGGAAGAGGCCAAAGTTTGGAAAAATTGCTATATCATCTTGTTGCCTCCATATATTTCCCAAGCTTTGAACTTGGCTACAACTCTTATTCCATGTTCTTTCTTTCTTGCATTTATATGCCACCTTTCTCCTGACATGGTACCCAAGTGGCTCACAAAGCTAAAACAAGATCAGCTAAAAATATGACCATGGAAATTAAAACAAAATTTAAAAAGCCATCACATTGAAACTATATTTTTTAAAGTACAAAAATAATTCCCAACGATGACAGTGTAAAAACAGTACACAGTCACTCTCGCGCATCAAAAGGCTCCTTGCAAGAAGTTACTAATTAAAACCCTGTTTGTACAACAAGATTTCTTTTAGTCTGCCAGTGAATGGAGATCAGAGAGGAGGCCAGCCTAGCCTTCCATGGAAAGGATCCACAGATGGGAGTAGCCATTAAGAAGGTTCTTGGATTCTTTCCAGATGAGTCTGTGATGATGGCAGAACTGAAAGAAAGCCCTCCCCTGAGGAAAGTGTATGGAGCTACAAGCCTATATAGCAATTTTCCAAACTCTGCCTCTACTACCTGTTCTATCTCTTCTAACTCACCGCTGTATTATGTTCTAGGCTTAAACTGTAATTCAAGTTTAAGTTCCAAGGTTGCTTTATAGAGCCCTTCCACACAGGGACTACCGTTGCTCTTCAGCTGGCTAACATTTCTTGCTGTGAAACTAGGCACAGATACTGCTGGAATGCGGTTGCTTCTTCAACTGTGGCCAACATTTCTCCCTGGCTCACTCTTCACCCTTGTCCCCTTCACATTTTGCATTTCTAGAGGGGGTGGGGAGAGAGTTGAAAATATATGGATTTTTCCCCTCTCAGCGCTTTCTTGAATTTTACCTTCAAGAACTATGAGGAAGTGAGAAAGAAAAATGGGAGGCGTCTCAAGAAACCAGGATGGATGGCTAAGGAACTTTCAACTAGAGCTAAGTTTTAAACGGAACATGTATAAGAAATGGAAAAAAAGGGAATCACAAAAAAAGGACTTCAAAGAATAGCAGGCATGTGTAGGGGTAAAGTCAGAAAAGCTAAAGCGCAGAATGAACTCAGGCTTGCTAGAGAGGTTAAGACAACAAAAAAAGGCTTTTTTGGATACGTCGCAGCAAAAGGAAGAAGAAGGAAACGGCGGGCCACTGCGTGGAGAAGATGGCAAAATGCTAACAGAAGACAGAGAAAAGCAGCAGAATTACTCAACACCTTCTTTGCCTCAGTCTTCTCAGAAAAGGCAAAGGGTGCTCAACCTGAGGATATGGAGCAGAGGACAGAATAGGGGAATTTCAGTACCGAATAATAAAGTAAGAGATAGTAGAGGATACCTTGTTAATCTAAATGAATTTAAGTCTCCGACCAGATGAACTACATCCAAGGGTATTAAAAGAACTGGCAAATGTAATATCGGGCCATTGGCAATAATCTTTGAAAACTCCTGGAGAACAGGAGAAGTCCCAGCAGACTGGAGGAGGGCAACGTTGTCCCCATCTTCAAAAAGGGGAAGAAAGAGGATCCCAACATTATCATCCGTTAGTCTGACATCAATCCAGGAACGATTCTGGAGCAGTCATTAAGCAGAGACGGTCTGTGAAGATCTAGAAAACAATTCCATAATCCCAAAAAGTGAACATGGCTTTCAGAGAAAGAAGTCATGCCAGACAAATCTGATCTCTTTCTTTGATAAATTACCAGCTTGGTTAGATGAAGGGAATGCTGTGGATATAGTATATCTTGATTTTCAGTACGGCCTTTGTCAAGGTTTCCCATGACATTATTGCAAACAAGCTTGTAAAATGTGGGCTAGACAAAGTAACTGTTAAATGGATCTGTAATTGGTTGACCAGCCGAACCCAAAGGGTGCTCAACAATGGCACTTTTTCATCCTGGAGAGAAGTGACCAGTGGGGTCCCACAGGGCTCTGTCCTGGGCCCAGTGTTATTCAACATCTTTATCAATGGCTTGGATGACAGAATTGGGGGTATACTGATCAATTTGCAGATGACACCAAATTAGAGGAGTAGCTAATATCCCAGGACAGGATCAAGATTCAAATAACCTGAACAGACTAGAAAACTGGGCCAAAGCTAACAAAATGAAATTCAACCCGGAGAAATGTAAGACTACACTTAGGCAGAAAAAATAACATGCACAGATATAGGATGGGTACACCTGGCTGAATGGGACTACAGTGAAAGGTTCTTGGAGTCCAAGTAGACTACAAGTTGAACATGAGTCAACAGTGCGATGCGGCAGCTAAAAAAGGCCAATGAAATGTTAGGCTGCATCATAAAAGTATAGTGTCTAGATCAAGAGAAGTAATAATGCCACTGTATTCTGCTTTGGTCAGGCCCCACCTGGAATATTGAGTCCAGTTCTGGGCACCACAATCAGAAAGGACATTGAGAAACTGGAGCGTGTCCAAAGGAGGGGACACTAAAAAGGTGAAGGGTCTGGAAATCATGCCCTATGAGGAACGACTTAGGGAGCTGGTGTTTAGCCTGAGGAAAAGAAGATTAAGAGGTGATATGATAACCCTGTTTAAATATTTGAAGGGGTGTCACATCGAGGAGGGAACAAGCTTGTTTTCTGCTGCTCCAGAGAACAGGACCAGGAACAATGGATCCAGCTGCAGGAAAAGAGATTCCACCTCAACATTAGGAGGAACTTCCTGACAGTAAGGGCTGTTCGACAGTGGAACAAACTCCCTTGGAGTGTAATGGAGTCTCCTTCTTTGGGTCTTTAAGCAGAGGCTGGATGGCCATCTGTCGGGGATGCTTTGTATGGATTTCCTGCATGGCAAGGGGTTGGACTGGTGGCCCTTGTGGTCTCTTTTAACTCTACGTTCTATGTTCTATGATTCTAGAAGCAT
>NC_056526.1:34845560-34855379 GCF_019175285.1 Sceloporus undulatus
TATGTTGTGTGTGTATGTTGTGGTGGTAGTGGTGGTGGTGGGGACACACCTGAACCAGACAGAGAAAAAGAGAGAGTCTGAGTAACTATGCAGAGGAATTTGGAGATCCTGATACTGCCCTGTATGATGCTAGCTCATCTTCACTACTTGATCCTTTTCAAGCTCTTGGGAAGGATATTCATAAATGTGAATGTGGCTGAGAAGCAGGTGTTGACCCCATTACAACAAATGGAAAAAGAAGGTAATAAAAGGACTGAAGGCCAGAACCAGAGCCATAAAATAAGGGCAAGAACATAAGCCTAAATAAATAAACAAGCCACACTTTTTTTTCATGAATTAGCTGTTCTTTCTTCCTGCCTCCAACACCAAAATTACAAGGAGGAATGGAACAGGAGGCTAGAGCCTTGTGGTAAAAAGGAGTGAATCAGACCACGCTGTTTGAGTACAGAGCCGATTACACATGGCTGATGGGGTATGAGAGGCACTGAATTGGAAGGAGGTGGAAATTCCCACATGCTGCAATGCTCATGGAATGGTTGTGCCAGCACTTCAAACAGCCAAAGGATGGAGCAGGAAGAAGGTCCAACACAGAGCCTCCTCTCAGCAGTTTGCTCAGGCAAGTGCTCTGTATTCCTCTACCTGTCTAAAGACATTGAGAAACAAGATAAAAAACCACTGGAGGGATACAATGGTTAGAGGGAGAGTTTGCAAGTTAGCTTCTAGCTGAGTTTGTCATCCTGTTGGAGATCACCCTGAGACCCTAAGGGAGGTGATGCCACTGTTCCCCAAATGTCTGTCTTTGGGCAAAAACAGGCTGTGGCGTTCACCTGCGTCCCTTCAAAATCCAGAGGAGATGGTGTAAGTAGGGTGAGGATCAGTGAGAGGAGAAAGGAAGAGTCCCAGGTTTTTTTTTAAAAAAAAGATTAAAATGTTAAAATTTTAAAAAAATTAATTCTTTTAAAATTTTCTTTAAAAACTTCACATCTTGCCCAATTTTTACCACATGAAATGGTGAACATGAAGATACATTGAGACTGTGCATAAGCTACTGTAATACAAAGGTATTGCTTGTTGTTTATGAGCAACGTTAGTATATGTGCTGCTGAAGCAAGCACCTTTCCATTTTATATGGTTTTAAGTTGTAGTGTGTCAAGCTGGGTCTACTAACCAAAAATAAGGATTGATTGATTGATTGATTGATTGATTAACATTAGTACAAAAAATGTTACTAAGGATTCTATGTAGTGTGATATGGGAGGGGGTCAAGGGAGGGAGATGACACCATGAGTTACACCAGGTGATGCCAACCCTAGTGATGCCTTTGCATCTGCTGAGGGAAGGGCTCTTACAAACCTGCCTGAATTTTTAAGGTCATTGGGAAGAGCCATCTCTCAATCCTGTAAATCTTACAGGTATGCTGCTGGAGGTACGAAACAGGGCTTTCTTGGTGGCTGCTCTGTGACTCCCTGCCAAAGGATGCTGGGTAGCTTAGATGTTAGAAGTCTTTCTTCAGCAAGCTAAAGACCTTCATGTTCAGTTAGGCCTAGTTTTTAAGGTGTATTATTACTGACTGAGGGGCTGTGCACACCGGCACCTTTGGCCGGGTTGGGGGTGGAGTCAGTGAGTAGAGTCTACACAATGCATGCCCCAACTCCGCCCCCAGGGTGATGTGATGTCGTGCGCCACACCACACAGTGCGTGGCATTACATTGCTTCTTTGGCGCTGCATCTGCAGGACACAGTGCTGAAGGAGCACTGTAAAGCCATGGCGCTGTGGCTATCACACCCTTTTCAGGGTGCAAAAAGGAGCCACTTTGTAGTGCACAAAAAGGAGATCAAAATTGGGGCGACAGTGCATGGTTGTCATGGCGCTGATTTGGCTGTCCCTTTGGGCTGGTCTGCACAGTCCCTGAGACTCTTGTTTCTTTTTAAGGCTTTCTAACTGTGTTTTAAATCTGTTAAATTTTAATTGTGTTTGTTTTGACCTGAAAGTTGTTGTTGTTATTGTTGTTTGTAGCATGTTTTTAAAATTAAAAAGTATTAAATAAGTAGCTCATAGAAACCACCCAGTGGCCAGTGTAGCAACCATTTTCCTTGGCTGTGCCCTTGGGAGCAAGGGCTGCATATACTCTGCAAAATTAATGCAGTTTGACATCGCTTTAACTGCCATGGCTTCATGATATGGAGTTCTGGGATTTGTAGATTTATGAGACATTGAGTCTTCTCTGTCATAGAACTCTGGTGCCACAACAAACTACAAATCCCAAGATCATATAAAATGACATCACGGCAGTTAAAGCAGTGTCAAACTGCATTAATTCTGCAGTGTGGCAGCAGCCAATGTCCCAGATTACCTAAAGGCAAAGGCATTACCAGCAGGCTTACAGCTGTGGGGGAGCTTGGTACCTTCCTCCTTCTGCTTACCCTGGTGTATAACAAAGCCATGAAGAGCACTCATGGGCACCATTCTGTCTCTCTGGCACCTGATTAAGGCAGGAGTCACCCATCTGAATCTTGTCTTCTCTTGAGCATATGCAGAATAAGTAACAGATGGATCAGTAGTTGGGGAGATAACACTTAAACATGTGTGCCCCTTGGCTATTGTGTACACTTGTTGGGGGATGTTGTGAAAGGAGGTACTGGATAGGGAAATTCTTCACTAATCTCATTCTGGAAAGAAGGGATGAGTAATTTTAGAAATTTTCTTCCCACTGAGGGAAGCACTTTGAAAATTGCAATTCAAGACTTCCTCAGAGAAGAAACAGCATTTTCTTTGCAGGAAAGAGGATGCATAAAATAATAACAAAACGTGGGGAAAAGCTGGATTTTGTGCAAAAAGAAAAAGAAAAGCCCCAAATGTGAATATTTTACAGATTAAGGGCCCGAACAGACAGGCCAAAATAAAGCTGCTTCGAGTTACTTTGGAGGTATGTTGTTTAAATGACACACACATCATAAGAGGCCAGAAGCTGCACCAAAGCTGAGCACCAGTCCTTAGGACTGGAGTGTGGCTTTGGCACGGCTTCTAGCCTCTTAGGATGTATGCATATTTAAACAGCAAAAATTGGAAACTACTTGAAGGCAACACAACAACAAAATAAATCCCTCCTTTTGTGATATCACAAAAAATGCATACACTGGTGAAATCAGGGATTCTACAATCATCTGCCAATGACAGAATGCCAACCAAGGAATGGAGCTTAGATCCAAACAATCCTCCCTTTTCTTTTTAAAAACACAGTAGTTTCAATGTCAATGAAGCAGTGTATCCGATTCAGACTTTAGTTTGAACTTTAATGGAAAAATTGAAGACGCTGAACCTGATCTTTCAAATGGGTTCAGCAGTTGTGATAGCTTCTTTTAAAGCTGATCCAGGGCTGATTAATCCCCCAATGACATGTTAGCTGGGACTGGAAAAATAGGCTTGCTGGGTATCCCAGCCACCTCATATTTAAAGGTATACTCACCATAATCCAAAATTGTTAGATCTCCCCCCCAATGCAAAGTCTGATCTTAAGCAATGGGGATCTTCATGTTGAAAATTTTATTCACTGAATACTTTCCCCACCAATTGCTTGAGCATATAAGGGTGGAAGAAGCAGACAGTTTTAACTAGGTTTGAGTGAAATATCCATAATAAAGTTAGCATATTGAATTTGAGGAGAACTGAAGCATGTGAATACTTTGTTTTGTTAATATGTTGACAGTGATTCACCACATACTGGCTCAACATACTTTGCACGTTTTCCTGGGAGATCTCAGTGCTCTGGTAGTATTCATGGAGTATTCATCACTGCAAACATATATCTATATCTGTTTTTTCTCTGCTTCATCGTAGAGTTTTTTAAAATTATGAACCCATCATTTCAGTATTTGTCTCCAAATATGACCCTTTCATGAATTTTCTCCTGCAGTGGTTATACAGTAGTCTCAAATAAAACTTGGCAGGTTTATTTCATCACCCTTTTCCTCCCCTCCAGAGGGGAGTACACACATGAAAGCACGTGCATAAATGTGTGTGTGTGTTTAAGACATTAGGCCAGCATCTACAACAGATTCTGCAAACAGACGCATGACTGAGTTAATACCTGCCCATGGGGTTTGTCATTCTGACAGAGGTTTATACCAGGCATTCTTCCAGATGTGCTCCACCATGAAGGAAATGCAGCATTGAAATCAGTCCTTTGGTAACTGTAGTGTATAATTATAACAAAGCAGGAAAAAATCTGGGTGACATACTTAGTATTCAGCTGCCTCTACTACCTGATTTCCCCTTGGAGTAATGACTTAACCTAAGGAAGGATGTGTTCAAAGTCACCACTAACCTTCCCACCCACCATTCCAAAATGCCTTTCCCTCAACTCTCTGTAAAGAACAATCCCAAAACAGCAGCCCTTACTGGTATTTAGAGATGCCACAGCTTAGAAAGCTAATACCATCATGTCACCAAGTCCCATCCCAAGGGGGATCATGTAGGCTGCTAAGGACTGAGTCCTTCAGTGTCCTTCAGTCCAACCCTCCACAAGATCACCTGCTTGGCTCATCCTTCCATGTGATGCTACTTGCTCATTGATTCTCCAAACCCCTTAAGGCTAGTCAGATACACTATCAAGAATCCTTTCTCTAACTGTTCAGTAGTGTATCTGGATTGGTATGTGGCATTCCTTGGGTTCTTTCATCTAGGAAGAGTTTCTGACAAGGGTATCCCTTCTGGGTAGGAGTGAGCAACATATGCATGGGCATGGGACAAATATGTGTCTGTTCTACTGTATGCATATGCAACAAGCAGGCATGTTTGGTTGTAGATGGCTGTTGTGAGCTTGTATATGCTTAAATACACATGCATTTCTTATATAAGACAATAGATGCTATCTTCTACATAGCTGTAATATTTGTATGGGAAAATCATTTTGTAAAATGCAGGCCTGTAAGACATCATTAGCTCAAGACCCACAGTAAAAAAAATCATAAAGTAGAAAGATAATTAAAAATATCACTATCATCATTGTCATTGTCATCATCATCATGATCATTTGCAGTCAACAGGCCATTAAAACATCATATTAAAGCATTTAAAAATATTAATAAGGTTAAGACAGATGCAGCATTCACAAATGTTGGCTGGAATTCATGATCAGTTACAAATGCATAACCTAGAGTTACACATTCATAACTGATTTGTATGCACAATCTCTATGTATTCAATAGTGGAGGGAATATGTACGGATTGTAAAAGTCCTGAGACTTAACTTATTGGATAGCTGTGAGAGATGGGAGTCTCTTCTCCTGTCAATCAGGGAACACCAGATTAATATTTCCATTCTCTTCCCACCAGTGATCTCTGGCATGGTGTGGAACTGTGATGGGGATCTTACTTCTGACTGTCTCACTGGGGATTGCTGGATCACTACTATACTATTGTGCCATAAAGGATTCTGGCCAGTTTTTCTAATTAGGCTGAAAATCCCATTTAGTCAACAAGTTGCTCACAGCAGCTTTTATAATGGGAGTCATGCAAGCCACATGTAGCTAAACCCCTATCTTTTCAGCCCCAGTCAGCCACCCCAGAATCCCTCCCCATATAACACTCGGAAGAAAAATTAGAAAAAGCATACAGGAGCAAGAATTCTCCTCTGGAGCAAGGTGTAAGTGCCCCCACATCTTGGTCTAGCCAAAAACAACACCACCAACAACAAAAACCTATTTTTTCATTCCGCAACCAGCAATGTTCTGCTTGTTTGATTTACCAAAGCAGAAGTGATCTTCTAGTAATTTCCTGATTCACTTGTGGGAGATGATGCAGCCCTCAGAGACTCCAGGGAAAAGCTCTGAGCAGGAGCATTACTAGCAGGAGGTCAAGATACTCTAAGGTGTTGCAAGATCTTGTTGCAGGCATGACTCATTACAAATCAAATAAAGTGTTGGAATTTAATATTCCTTCATTCCTTTTAATGAGTCCCTTCAGATTGTTGTTGTTGTTTTACTAAATTTTGAGGGATTAACTTTGAAGTCCTTGGAACAGTAATAACCTTCCTTTTGTTTTCAGGGCAGTTGTGTGCCTTCAAGTTGCTTCTGACTTATGGAGACTTTAAGGTGAACCTATGATGAGTTTTTCTTGGCAAGTTTCCTCAGAGCATGCTTGCTATTGCCATCCTCTAAAGCTGAGAGCGTGTGTGACTTGTTCAAGGTCACTCAGTGGGTTTCCATGACCCAGCCAGGATTTGAACCCTGGTCTCTGGAGTCCAAGTACAATGCTCAAACCACTACACCACATTCACTTGACAAAATGTTGCTACCGGGGGCAAATGACCACATGGTGCCAAACATGTTTCATGGATCAAAGCTGAATGTACTGGTAGCTAAAACTTCATCAGTACCAACAGAATAGATTCCCCCTCCAGACCTGAGGGCACCAACTTTATTTAGCAGATCAAGATAGGCTGGGTGCCAGGGATAGGGTGAGTTGGAGGGCTCAGGAGGAATAGCTGTAGGGGGAACATTGCCACTGGTTCCTCTCTAGCATCTACTGCCAAAGGTAGCTGCCTCACTTTGTCTAATGGTAGAGCTGGACCTGCTCATAGTACAATATTTAATTTTTATGTCTTTTATTTTGCAGTGTAGTTTGTGTTTGTATGTAAATTATGTTTATTGCACGGGTGGAATTCAGCTATTACTTGACTGCAGCTCTCACCATCCTCACAGTAATGCTGGCTAGGGCTAACTGGACTTGCAGCCCAGCAATATTTTGTGGGCTGCATGTTTCTTACCCCTATTTTAGATCTTAGATTGTGGTTGCCATACTCTTTTTGAGTTAGGATGGCACTAAGGGTCTGTGCAGATTGACCATTAAGGCTGGGCTGGGAGTGGAACTGGGGCATACAACACATGCCCTGCCTCCACCCCCATGGTGAAGTAATGCCGTGTGCCACTGCACATGGCCCGTGGTATCATGGCGCTCCTCTGGTGCTGCATTTACATGATGCAGTGCCAAAGGAGCACCTAATAATAATAATAATAATAATAATAATAAAGTTTATTTATATTTCCCGCCTCTCCCAAGGATCAAGGTGGGATTACATCAATAAAAATAACACAGTAATACAAAATACAAGCAATAAAACACTAATACTGAATTAACTGACATTCCTATTAGTTCTCTAAAATAACAATTCATCAATTCATCAATAGCCAAAAATCATAGTCAGGAGTGGAGCAATCGTCACAACCTTTTATATGGAGTCTGGTGGATAAGCCGGCTGGAAGAGATCCGTTTTGAGTGCCTTCTTAAAGGTCTCTAAAGTAGTGATAAGATGGATCTCTTCCAGTAGGCTATTCCATAATTTTGGAACTGCAGCAGTAAATGCCCTATGGGAAGTTTTCATTAACCTAGTGTTATGATGTTCCAATAAATACTTCCCAGATGTTCTAAGTGTACGGGACAGATTGTATAGGGAGAGGCGTTCGAACAAGTAACTCGGGCCTGAGCCATGTAGGGCTTTAAAGGTAAACTGCGCCCGGAAGCTAATTGGCAGCCAGTGAAGAGATTTCAACACAACCTAGATGTACCGCTTTTTGTGGCTCCTTTTTGTGCTGTGGAAAGGCCAGATTGGGGCTGTGGCATGCCGTTGCTACAGCCCCAATACAGTGCAGCTGAAGGCAGCTGCAGGCTGCCCCTTGGGATGGTCTACACAGTCCCTAAGTCCAACTTAAACCACTGTAATACTGTTTTGGGGGCTGCAAACAAAAATCTCCCCCTGGGGGATAAAACACACTTTTAAAAAATTTGATCCCCCCCCCCCCCCCAGTGACCACTTCCATTTCAGTAGAAAGCTGGTGGAGCAACTGAGACATATCCAACCTGTTTCTTTTATCTGGACACACAGCAATATGTTTATACTCAGGGACCTCCTGAGGACCACAGGTCTTTGTAGATGCTGGCCACAGTGCATCCAGGTTCCTAAAAATCACTAGATGTATCTTTTTTGCTTCTTCCACCACCAACATGGAAATGGCTATCTTGGATGGGGGCTGTCATGCTTGCAGCACATAAATAGCACCTTACAGTGGCTCTTTTTCCTCCTGTCTCATAGTGTTTAGTGTAGGAATCTTGATACATTTGAGCCCAGAGGGGGCAAAAATAAAATGTATTTGGTGCCCAGGTGCTGCTAACTCGGGGAAAAAGGTACGATTAGCAACCTCAACATGCTAATCAGGTCAGAATTGCACCTGTGAAGGCAATGATATGAAGGCTCCAGGAAGTTAGGCAAGGGGGAGCAAATTACAGGAAGATGATACTTGAAATAATGTAAAAACACATCACCACAGGAGAGAGCTGAGAGAAAGGCAGCTGAGGATTTGAGTACTGAAAGTTCTCTTTTTGTTGGCACTACAATGACCAGAATCCCTGGGAACCCCTAAAAGGAACCTTTCCAAGCTCGGCTGAGGATTAGGAATGAATAGATGGGGAACATAAGGATCCCAAAACTGCAGAAGAGACTTTGCAAAACAGTGTGCTACAGTTTTAATTCCCTGTTACTTCTAAATCTGAGCTTCAGACCCCTTACTCTGACCAACCTAACTGAAAGATGCTAGCAAACTTCTGGAAGCGAAGGAAGGCAGCCCAGGGTAAACTAAACAAATGGTTTAGCTCAGGTCTACTCCACATAGGCCAATAGTCCTGGTAAAGGTTGGGCTATTATTTTATTTCTACAGTTCCCACTCCTGCATCCAGATAGGGTTTGTCAATGTTTGAAATATAGTGGTGTTTTATCCTTCACTGGCTGCCTTCCTATTTGCCTGCTAGAAGTGAATTTTCATCCCCTCTCCAGAGATGTCATGGTGATGGAAGATCAGAGGAGTACCTTCCCAGCAAATGTGTCACATCCTCATTCAACACGCCATATTACCACCTTGGGAGCCTTTAAAAAGGCTATTAAGACAGATCTCTTTTGGTAGGCCTTCCCAGACTAGGTTAGATCCATTAGATCCATTAGACTTGCCTCCCCCCTCTATATTGACAACTCTATTGCTACTGATACCAAAATTGTTTGATACCATCACCCCGTTTCTCCCCCCCTCTAGAGGAAGATTAATTTCTTCTGCTTATCTGGCTGAAATTTTAATGTATTCCTATTGAATAGTTTTACATTTTTTTAATGTTTAATCTCTCTTTATGGGTCGATCACTGTTTTTATGATTGGGAGGAGGGTTGGGGTTTGGGGGTTTTGAAATTGTAATTTTTAATTGCTTGATGTTTTATTTATACTGTTGGAATCTGCTTTGATTCCTTTGTGAAAAAGTGGAATACAAATCATCATCATCATCATCATCAGTTGGAACCACCCAGAAAAGTAAGAAGGAACAATGGACAATCGAGTGTGACATGTGAAATAATAATAATAAAATAATAATAATAATAATAATAATAATATAATAATTTATTTAAGCCCCCAATCACAAGGAATCCAGGCGGGTACAACATTAAAAATAAAGATAATAAAATAAAATAAAATACAATAAATAAATAAATAAAATACAATAAAATTAAAGAGAGCGAAGTGAGTACATTCACAGTTAGGCCTGATGGAAATTGGGCCTCTCTTTTTTTCACTCCCTCCCAGGTCTGATGATGATGTCATGGAGGGAGGGCTCTTCTTCTTGAGGCAAGGATTTTATTTTAATTAATTTTAATTTAATTCTTCTCATTAAATTTAAGAGAAGAATTGGTGGACAGAGTGACATAAGTCACAGTAAATCGGGAGTAGAACTAGGTAGGGAAGGCCTGCCGGAAGAGATCCGTTTTAAGAGCCTTCTTAAAGG
>NC_056526.1:34855479-34858624 GCF_019175285.1 Sceloporus undulatus
CTGTCAGAGTTAATAGTTGGCATCTTCCGTGTTAGTAGGGAGAGTAAATTTGCTTCAGGTTTTCATCAGTACTTTAAAGGAGCTAGCCAAGAAGCCAAACCTTATCCTCAAAATAGGTTCATCACTTTGGATAGCCCCTTAAAAATGAGGCTGAAATCTGGAGCAGATTTACTGTCCCCCTCCCCAACATAGCAGCCACTGCCCTGTCACCTATCCAGTCCTCTTAGACCTGGTCTCCTGTTCCTCTACAGTTCTCCACAATTATCACATTCCCTGGAATAGAGAAGTATGTGCTGTTTTAACTGTTCCCACCCTGCCTATCAGTACCTGCCAGTTCTTGATTTCTAAGAAATGAGGGAGAAGGAAGGAGAGTATAGTCAAACGCAGGAGTCAGCAACTTTCTTAGTACCAAGGGCACATGGCTCTTTCTCTCTTCAGCTGGTTGGTGATTTATAGCCAGGGCTTGGTTGTCTTGATCAGTAGAGAATGGTGGCACTGTCCCTGCTCCTCCCTCTCCTTCCCTCAAGTGATGGATGGTCTCTAAGACTGGGTGATGGCAACAGGTTGTTCCTGCAGGTCTCAGTGCTGAGGTGACCAGACAGCATGGAGGCTGAAAATGGTCCAGGTTAACAGAGAAAAGGAAAGGAGTTAATGAGTTTGGCCTGCTAGATTTGCTGACTCACAAATTTTGCTAGGGTTAAGAAATCTCTGGTAGTGAGATGAAAAAGGTGAAACTGGAGATGTTCTTTTGTTTATTCAAGCACTTTCTTCCCTTGCCTGAAGGATCAAGGTGTAATTCTTTAGATCTGGGTTCATGTTCTGCCTCAACAACATATTCAGTCACTTTAGGCACAAGCCAGACTGTGGTTACTCTGTGAAATCCAGAGCTTGGAAAAATTAGTTTTTTGAATTAAAACTCCCAGATCCTTCCAGGTGATGCATAAATTTAAAGTCCCTGGCCTCCTAGCTATTTATATTTCTCCAGCTTTAAACTGGAGTGGCACACTGGACAGTCCTTGAAAAAAAAAGGATGGGGCCAGAGGAATGCCTGGCCACCCTGTGGCTCAGTTTGCGGTGCCAAAGAGCAGCAAATTGGTAATAATGCAAAGTGTTATTCTAGGATTTTATTTTCAGGGAAGGAAAGAGGCACCAGATCCACTTCTCCATATAGTCTAATTTAGACAGACAAGAGAGAGGTAAGATAGAAAAAGTGGGAGATGGCAAGAGAAAAAGAGGTAAATCAAGTCTGGATTGATTAATGAAAGGTGTGGTACAGAGCACCAAAAAACGGTGCCCTGTCAGTGCCTGTTTTCTCTCTGCAGGGAAGCCACAGTCGCCAAACTGCACGGCTTCCCTGTGGAGTAACAAATGCGCCACTGGCACACTTGTTACGCAAGCACCGCGCGGGGATGTGCAGATGCTGTGTGGCGCTTGCGTAACAATGGTGGTGCCCATGTGTACAGGGCGCTGCCATTTTGACGCCCTCATCATGTACTAGGGTTGAGGGGCGTCTGGAAGCACCACCCCGAGGCAACCCTAGCACATGATGAGGACATTGGAAAGGGCCTCAATGACTCTAAAAAGGAATGTGACAGGTTGTGAATGGTCTGTAGAATGAATGACCAAGGAGAAGATACTTAGTACATAAAGATGGGAGGTTTAAACCTGAGCAATAACACTTGGGAAATGACAAATCTCCTCTGAACAAATCTTGACAAGAAAAAAACATTATAGGATCTCCATAAGTCAGAAATGGCTTGTAGGCACACAACAATAATAATAGTACTTGAGATCTGATGTATAGCAACACACAAAAACAGTGCACGTGTTTCTCGGCCTCAGTTTCCATTCTTTGAAATGGGAATATTAACGAATGATTGTTATAGGGGGAACAAGCATAAATTCAGCACACTTACAGTGCCACAGAAGGCATTGACAGAAGTTGACAATATTTTGCCCATCAACCCTCAACACGTTTCCTTAGTGCTCTTTTCAATCCATCGAGTTTGAGATCAGAAAAAATATCAAACCAAACATCTTTGAGATGCATATATTTATGAATGATGTGCTGAAATTTCTGTGTGGAACTTTTTTTAGCACCTCTCCTCTCACTTTATAGCAGCAGCAGCAACTGCTTTCATTGCCATGGGAAAGTGACAGAAGTACTGTATTCCAAGCATAGAATCATAGAGTTGGAAAAGACTACAAGGGCCATTCAGTTCAACCGCCTGCCATGCAGGAACTCTTAATCAAAGCATATCTGACAGACGGCCATCCAGCCTCTGTTTAAAAACATCCAAAGAAGGAGACTCCGCCACACTTTGAGGGAGTATGTTCCACTGTTGAACAGCTCTCACTGTCAGGAAGTTCTTCCTAATGTTGAAGTGTCATCTCTTTTCCTGTAATTTGAATCCATTGCTCTGTGTCCTATTCTCTGAAGCAGCAGAAAACAAGCTTGTTCCAGCCACAATCTGACACCACTTCAAATGTTTAAACAGGGGTATCGTAAAATCTCTTCTTCAGGCTAAACATACCCAGCTCCCTAAGTCACTCCTCATAGGGCATGATTTCCAGACCCTTCACCATTTTGGTCACCCTCCTCTGTACATGCTCCAGCTTGTCCACATCCTTTTTGAATTGTGATGCCCAGAACTGGACCGAGTATTCCAAGTGAGGCCTGACCAAAGCAGAATAGAGTGGCACTATTACTTCCCCTGATCTAGATACTATACTTCAATTGATGCAACCTAGAATTGCATTGGCTTTTTAATTGCCACTTCACACTGTTGACTCATTAAATCCTTAAATTTCTCTGCATGTTTCTGTTATGCCCCCAAATGACTTCAAAAGGCTATTGTTTAAAGAAGCCTTCCTTAACATGGTGTCCTTGAGATGTGCAATGTTACAACTGCCATAATCCCCCAGTCTTTTATGCTTGTGAGGATTCCAGAAGTTATCATCCATCACATCTGGAGAACATCTGGTTGGAGATAGCTGATATAAAGGAAGCTGGATTGGAGATTATGGGAGTTGTAGTTCAACACATCTGGAGGGTGCCAAGTGTGAAGGAAGTAGTGAATGCCAAAACTGCCACAGGAATAGAGAGAGAAAAAATAGGAGAAATGGAACTAAATGGAGGGGGGGG
>NC_056526.1:34858724-34867592 GCF_019175285.1 Sceloporus undulatus
TTCTATCACTGAAGCTAAGTAGCTTTGGCTCTGTTAAGCTGCCTGAATGAGACCACCTAGAAAGAGGCATAGCTCACTGGAAGAACACATAGGCCCGGTACAAATGGGCCTCTTGATGATGTGCTAGGGTTGCCTCAGGGTGTTGCTTACAGACACCCGGCAACCCTAGCAAATATTCCATACGTCAAAATGGTGGTGCCCTGTACAGATGGGCACTGCCATTTTGATGTGATGGACGCTTAGCGTCCGCACGTCACGATGTTGACGTCGCGAGTGCGCCATTGGCGCACTGCGGCTTCAGTATCATGCCACAAAAGAACCCACTTTTTGTGGGTTCTTTTTCTGCCGCAGGAAACTGCGCGGTTTGTCCACTGCATTTCCCCCCTGGCGGAAAACTAGGCACTGGCAGACTGCCCTTTTGGGCGGTCTGTACCGGGCCATAGTTTGCAGATATTGTCCCTGATTCCACACCTGGCCTCACTAGGGAACCATGAATTCCCCTTTCTGAAGCCCACTGGCACAGCAGATAATATGAGGCTTGATCAGAGATAGGGAACACCCGGATCAGACAAGGGGATTTGGAAGTATAATCCGATGGCAATCTGAACGCAATCATGGGGTTTAACGTTATTGTGTGATAACCCACTACAGTACACACAAATTCGGGCAATGGGAAGTCAGTCCGAACGCAATCATGTGGTTTCACATTATTGCGTGATAGACTGCCATACGCACATTTGGGCAATGGCATGTTATTTTCAGGCAATGGAGAGCCAGTTTGAATGCATTGCGTATTCACGTAATTGTGCAAAATTAGCGACTTTAAGTGAATGCATTTTGGCCCCACTTTCTTTTCATTTGAATTTAAGAGAAATTCCTCCCGTTTGATAAACTCCTAAATGATGTTGGATTTCCTTTCCAATCATTCCTGACTGACAGTCATATCGGCTGTTGAGAAACCAACAAGATCTGAAAGGTCACATGCTCCTCACTGCTTGGGAAGACAGATCTATCTATTGTCATGACTTAATATTGGGAGCTTCCTTCTGGTAGGAAGTACCTTTCTATTCAGGTGTAGCGTTTGGAAACTAACTGACTTTTCTGAGGAAAGGGCTCTCAATGAGGGTAGGCAGTCCTGGAGTTTTAAAACTGATCTATTTTAAAATAACTTTTAATCCAATGGTGTTTTTGATGTAATTTATTTCTATTTTAATATAATACATTTTTGTGATTTTGTGTCTTCAAGAAGAAAACATGTTACAAGATATCTACCAGTTTTGGAAGAAAGGTGGGATATCCATCAAATAATTATGTTCCTACGATTACAAGTGATTCTGATGTCTTTGGAGCTAGAGTAATGTATAAATGAAATAAGGTATCTCCTTGTTTTCCCCCCCTTAAGCTAGTAAATACAGGAAATATTAACCATGCTTCCTAGGCATGCTCCGACTGGAGGGCATTCAACTAAATGTATAATAATGAATAATAATTATTAATATATATTCTTTCCTGCCTCTCCTCAAGACTTGTGGGTACCATGTGTTAATAGAAAAACCTTTTTAAACAGAAAAGATATACATATATTTCACATGATGGCCTGGGCATTGGGTGCTTATAGGCCAATGTTTTACATTTTCCCCTAAATCGCTGTGGCAAGGTAACTTGTTAGACGCATGCAGATAAGTGTGTTGGGGTAGGCTGTCTTTTCTCCTGTGTCTAATGTGCTGCAATCTATTTACTCTTCCAGAGAGTATTGACCGGCTTCCAAACGTAAGTGGTTGAGAGGAGAAAAATAGCGATGGAGGAGATAAAACACAAGCTGAAAGAAGAACAAAAAGATGAAGGAAGAGGTACTGTCAACTTGGTGGTGGTCAGGTTTGCTAAGATGTTCTGAGGCAGTATGACTGACCCCCAAAACAGCTGGGGAAGTTCTCTGCTGAAGAGACTCCAGAACTCCACAAAAGCTTCATACAGTATCTCCAGATGATATTGGATGTAACTCCCAGCATTCCTTTCCTTAACTTCAAGGATAACATCTGGAGGCCCTGTGATTCCCCTCCGTGTGATATGATGCAACAGAAGAACATTGGAGGGTAATCTGGTGCTCTTTTCCAAAATCACAAGAAGCAGTGTTGCTTTACTAGCTGCTACTTCCTTGGGGATAAGAGAATTTGCACTTTTTGCAACTCTGGCCCTAGCTTTGAACCCCCAAAGCAATACGTGTGCCCTTGTATCTGCTGCAGTTTGGTTCCAAGACCCTCGCGGATTAAAACCTGGATACAGTACTCGAATTATGAATAAAAATCTGGTGAACATGGAGGGCTTACTGTATTCATAATTCCATAGTGTTCTCCTGGCCTTCCTGTTTCAGAAGACAAAGATGCATTCTGTAACATATGTGACCTGTGACTTGAATGAAATGAAGATATGAATGCTTGCTTAAGGACTAGCAGCACAAGAAGCTAATTTATACTGCGTAGTTGATGATATCAACTAGCAGAACATTTCCCTGGTTTAGGCAGGCAATGCTTCTAGTACTACCTGGAAACTGCTAGGGATTGAACCTGGACATTCTGCATGGAAAACAGTTGCTCTGCAATTTAGCTGCATTCCTTCCTGGTGTTTCTTCCAGTTTTTTTCCTTACCCAGAAATTTTGGTAGATGGGGGGCTTTGGCCCTAAACTCCCTGTTGTGTAAGAAATAGTGATAGACTAGCTTGGCAAGCAAGGTGTGTTCCAGAAGTTGTGTGTTGTGTATTGTTTGCTGACATTTATCCCTGAGAGCCTGAGAAATGAACTCTTGACAACTGGGAAGTGACCATCAGCTCTGTGAGAAAACAGTGGATGATTGGTTTTTGACTCATCTCTTGTTTTAAAACAATTTACTTTAAATCAATGTGTTGAAAACCTTCGTTTCTTTGCTTGCCATTTTAGAGGCATAAGGATATATGAAGAGTTGAAGGAAAGAGAAGATGCCTTAGGTGAGTCCTGCCTGAAGAAAACCATGGCCTATGAGGAGTGAATTAGGAAGCTGAGTACATTAGCCTGGAGAAGAGGATTAAGAAGTGATATGATAGCCATGTTTCATATCTGAGGAATGTATATTCAGGATGCTTTTTTTTTTTGCTACTTTTGATCCTGTTTTTCCCATCCATTTTATTGGAGAAACTGATTTAATATTTGTAATTCCATCATGTTCCTTCTTTAACCTTTTAGAGGAAGCTGACACGATTAGAGCATCTGGTGACATCCGGACAGAGTCTGTGAGCTACGATCACCCAGGCCACACTGTCACTGTTACTACAGTCAGGACCTGGACCTCTCAGGAACACGCCTGTTAGGACTAAAGTACCCAGGAGGTAATGTTTCTCATTTGCTTGTGGAGAACAGGGTATTTCTTGGTGTACAAATCTTCAGAATCCCCTTGTTGGCTGGGATTCTGGGATTATTGTCAAAAAAGTAATTTTTCCAATTAACCTTCAGTTTTTGGAGGCAATAGATGAATGGAAGAAGAAAGAGAGAATACACATTTAGTTCTCTTTACTTGTGCTTTTAATTCAGTAGAAACTATCTACGCACAACCTGCATCCACATATACATATAAATGTATACATAATATTTTCAAATGGGACCAGCTCTGATGATAATTGTCACACTTTATAATCTTCATTTAACAAACGGTTTGGCAAATGAAATCTTTGACAATATGTTGGAATGAGCTTTTGGATTGTTATATTTTATCATGGGAGAGTTACCTGTCAGAGTGTCCAAAGAGTTGGGGAGTTCAGTGGCAGAACTCCCATTTCATGTCAGGAAAGGGATCCTGGACGAACTCTAAAACTGCTAGTTCTTGTAGACCGTACTGAGCTAGATGGACCAGAGTCTGCCTGTGTACAAACAGGCATGAGCAAGTGTGGCCCCAGCCTGCAGGTGTAAAAAAAATGTTTTTGACTTAGAATGCCCCCAACTGCACTCTGGGGAAAGTGCAGAGGGCATTTCCACACATGTGGAGGACACCTAGGATCCCAAGGGTTAAAAGGGGGGATGCAATTTTTTTCCAGGTTTTTCTTGTCCTGGATCTTCCATTAGGGATGGTAGTGCCTTTCACCACATTTTGCCCCCAACCAGCCAGTTTAGTTCAGGAGAGGCCTTTACAAAAAACCCAAACATGATGTGAAATGCCCCCATGTACCTCAGAGATGTCTGAGGGCAAAAAAGTATTAATTCATTCATTCTTCCTGGAACAGTTAAGGCACCCAAGGGTCTCCTGAAAACAATGCAGCTCCCTGACTTTCCACAGTTGCCCACTACAGTGTACAAGATGTGTTTTTTTGTGGGTGGATGGATGCAGAGATTAGTGTCTACATGAGTGTGTAGGGACTTATAATTGTCCGGATATCTTCATAGACTGGGGTGGCAATCGTGTGGCCCTCCAGATGTTGTGGGGTGTAGTTCACAAGCATTCCTCATCGTTTGCTTTGTTGTGTAGCTGATTGGACGTACGTCTAGGATTCCAACTCCTAGTTAGAGTCCAGATGTAATCTGTGGAAGGAACTCCCCTCCAGCCCACAAGCTGCTTCTGCTGTTATCTCCAAACTGATCAGAGGAGCTTAACACACCCAGCACAGAAACTGAATGGTGTTATGCAAATAGTGGGTTTGTTGCAAGGGACTTATTTCTAAATAGGGATTTACAGAATTGAGATTGAAAAAATGTTCAGATTAGTAACAATTAAATCTGGTTCACTCACGTTTGGTTTGCCTTCACTCTACCTACAGTTGGATGTGCCCCTTCCCTGCCTCAGACTTTTGAATGGTGATGAGTCTGGCTTCATGTGGTTTCCCTGGCTTTTTCAGGGAGCAAAGAACTGGAAAAAAAGATGCCTCCATCAAACCTACCTTGCCTAAGAAATCTAAAGATCCTTTCCTGTCTCAAAGGTATGATGAACTCTCCTTATCACTCAAAACTAGTTCAGAATATCCCGTTAGTCCTCTGAAAGGATTGTCAAAAGATTTTTCTGTGAGTTGACAGAATGCCTTCTTGTTACTCTTTTGACCATTGACGATTATCTCTGAACAAGTTGTTACTGGATGTTTACTGTGTACAAAAGAAGGCAGGCGTTAAAAAGGATTAGAGAAAGAAACACCAACAGTTTATGATATGCAGATGATACTTGCTACTAGCAGAAAATAATGAAGACTTGAGGTCAAGATAAGTGTAAAAATAGGGTTGCAGTTGAACATTAAGGAAAAAATATAACCAAGATTTACTAACAATAAAAAAACAATAATAATGGTTTCTTTGCCCCCCTCTCTTTCTGTGGGATCAAAGTGGAAACAATGACACTTAGATACACCACCAGTTAAAAGAAAATAAAACCAATACATGTTAAAATATATGTACTGAAAGTAGATGACGAGTTAAATCAGACTAACAACTCTGGGGAGGAATGTTTCATGCAGAAAAATTGTAAGACAGTTTGCTGAGTTTTCTTTCCTTTAATGACACCAGTAAAGCTCTATTACTTTTCTTTCTCTTATCCCCATCCCCAACTTAATGGCCCATTTCCTGCAGGATGAAAGCAAACCCATGGGAAAAAAAATCAACTGGGCTGGTTCAGGTTTTTTTTGAGTTGGAGGTTTAATTCCTCCTTTCCCCATGTCAACCTACACATATATTTTCTAGACTTCGCTTGATCTCTGCTTGGTGTCAACCATGCTTTAATACATTGCACTTCGTATATTACATCCAGTTAGTTTTTCCAAGAAGTAACTGTATTAGTCTCTGCAGATAAAAGGAAGAAGGGATTGAAGAGGGGGAAAGAAATGTTGCAGCTCTTTAAGACTTAACTGCTTTTTATTTTAGCATGAGCTTTTGTAGATGTAAACCAACTTCTTCAGAGTGACGTACAAAGTGATATCCAGACCTCAGACATCAAGTTAGACTCTGGTAATCTGCACTGCAGAAATAATTTGCTGTGGCTCAATACTGTGGAATTCTGAGATTTGTATTTGTGAGAAATTTAGCCTTCCCTATGAGGCTTAGTGCCACAACAAACTACAAATTCCAGAATTCTTAGAATTAAACCATGACAGTTAATTAGTCTCAAACTACTTATTTCTGCATGCAGATGTACCTCTTGTGTCCCAAATTAGCTTTATGAGCAGAATCTCTGATTCTTTCCTTCTCCCAAGATGGCAATCTAGACAGTCTCAGTACCACTGTCTTTGAAAGCAGGACAATATTTGTTGTTTTGTTTAAACAGGTGTCAGTAATTTAATTTGATATGTACTTATCAGTGTGTTTATTTTGATGACTAGGTATTCCCCCCCCCTTTATTTATTTTTTTAAATTGATATTGGAGTTTGCTGGGCCGTGGCCAGACTTTTATTGAGCTCCTGTAACAATTACCTGAGAATATGCGCCATGAACTCAGTAGGATGAAATATAGGAACATCTTTCAACATAAAAAACTCTTAATGATGCTTGGGATATGATTTGTTAATGTAAATATGATGTTACGCCTTAATGAAGCTGACTGACAATTAAAATAAACATCTGTTATCTAAGGAGCACAAAAATAGCTGCTGTTGTGTGCCCTCAAGTTGTTTTTGACTTATGGCGCCAAAAACACCTGTAACAGAGTTTTATTGGCAAAATTTATTCAGGGGGGTTTGTCTTTGTCTTCTTCGGAAAGCTGAAGGAGTATGCTTGCTCAAGGTCACAACAGTTCCATAGCGAGTGGAGATTTGAATCCTGGTCCCCTGAATTTTACTCCAGTACTCAAACACTGCACCATATGGTCTCGGATTTTTTGATATGATTGCTTGTTTAATTATTATTTTCTTACTATTGTATTATAAATTGTTCTAATCTATGTCATAGGTTGCCTTGGTCCCATATTTCAAGAAATCAGGATATAATTAATTCATATTGGAGAAACAGTATACTTATTCTGTTAAATATGCTCAACAGGCCAGATGGTTGTGGGAGCGTGACAGGCACTGATTAGGCAGAAACAGGGGAAGAGTATGTGAAAGGGGTATATAGCTGAATGGAGATAAGTTGTGGGGAAGGAATGATTTTGAGAGGTCTTGGTGTGACTCTCCTCTGGGAACATCCTCCCCAAATCAGCCCAACTGCTTTAATATTTTATTCTCCTAGTCATGCTACATTTCATGTTATGGTTTTATGCTGTGCTAACTTTATGGATTTTATTCTCTCCAGTTTCAAATTGTTTAGCTGCTGCAATAATCAGTTAATTAATTAATCAGCATCTAATCAATTGCTAGCAAAGTTTATTTTCCTCTGTTCTTAGTACGAATGATTTCTGATTTTATAATGTGCTATGTTTTCATTTGTTGAAGTTGCCCATTGAACTTTGTTTATTGGGATGTTTGTGTGTGTGTGTGTGTTGTAAAAATTTTAAAAGAAGAGGATGGAAAAGAGGACTGATGAGTAGTTTCAGTACACAAAGAACAGAAGGAACTGTGGTGAAAAAGGGGGGGAAACAAGGAGATACCTTATTTCTATACATTACTCTAGCTCCAAAGACATCAGAATCACTTGTAATCGTAGAAACATAATTATTTGATGGATATCCCACCTTTCTTCCCAAACTGGTAGATATCTTGTAACATGTTTTCTTCTTGAAGACACAAATCACAAAAATGTATTATATTAAATAGAAAATAAATTACATCAAAACACCATTGGATTAAAAGTTATTTTAAAATAGATCGTTTTAAAACTCCAGGACTGCCTACCCTCATTGAGAGCCCTTTCCTCAGAAAGTCAGTAGTTTCCAAACGCTACACCTGAATAGAAAGGTACTTCCTACCAGAAGGAGATCCCAATATTAAGTCATGACAATAGATAGATCTGTCTTCCCAAGCATGAGGAGCATGTGACCTTCAGATCTTGTTGTTTCTCAACGCCGATATGACTGTCAGTCCAGGAATGATTGGAAAGGAAATCCAACATCATTTGGAGTTTATCAAACGGGAGGAATTTCTCTTAAATTCAAATGAAAAGAAAGTGGGGCCAAAATGCATTCACTTAAAGTCGCTAATTTTGCACAATTACGTGATACGCAATGCATTCAAACTGGCTCTCCATTGCCTGAAATACATTGCCATTGCCCAATGTGCGTATGGCAGTCTATCACGCAATAATGTGAAACCAATGATTGCGTTCGGACTGACTTCCCATTGCGCCGAATTTTGTGACTGTAGTGGGTTATCACACATAAGTTTAAACCCCATGATTGCGTTCAGATTGCCATGGATTATACTTCCAAATCCCCTTGTCTGATCCGGGTGTTCCCTATCTCTGATCAAGCCTCATATATCTGCTGTGCCAGTTGGCTTCAGAAAGGGAATTCATGGTTTCCCTATTGAGGCCAGGTGTGGAATCAGGGACAATTCTGCAAACTATGGCCGGTACAGACCCCCAAAAGGGCAGTCTGCCAGTGCCTAGTTTTCCGCCAGGGGGGAAATGCAGTGGACAAACCGCGCAGTTTCCTGCGGCAGAAAAGAACCCACAAAAAGTGGGTTCTTTGTGGGCATGATACTGAGCCGCAGGCGCCAATGGCGGCACTCGCGACGTCAACATCGTGACGTTGCGGACGCTAAGCGTCCATCACATCAAAATGGCAGTGCCATCGTACAGGGCACCACCATTTTGACGTATGGAATATTTGCTAGGGTTGCGGGTGTCTGTAAGCAACACCCTGAGGCACCCTAGCACATCATCAAGAGGCCCATTTGTTGACCGGGCCTATGTGTTTTCCAGTGAGCTATGCCTCTTTCTAGTTGGTCCTTCAGCAGCTTAACAGAGCCAAAGCTACTTAGCTTCAGTGAAACATCAT
>NC_056526.1:34867617-35014558 GCF_019175285.1 Sceloporus undulatus
AGCATCATGTGCCTTCCAAACAAAAGGTGAAGTCAAGTGTAATTGTGTGTGTGCAACAAATGTAGTCAGGGATTAAGGGTTTTAAAAGTAAAGACTGGAAACAGACTTGCATATATATATATATATATATATAATTTTATTTTATTAATATTTTTATATCCCTCTTTACAGGATCTCTTCACTCACCGCCTCACTGCATTCCCGCAGTCAGAAAAAGAGGAAAGGAAAGCTAACAAGACACAATCAAGGTGTAAAGAAGAGAACCCAGAAACCAAGTGTAGGACGTACAAGCAAGGGACAGCGCAGGAAGATGACAGGCAAAAGGAGGCACACCCAAGAGTGATGGGCAAGCAGAACTGAACATACTGGGCCTGTAGAGGACTGTGAAAATAAGATCTTTGGTTTACTGAGAAAGCCAATTTTATAGAATTGAGGACTCAGGGCTTGGAAATTTTATTTCTTTGGACTCTGGTTTCTAGCATCCCCTACCCAGCTATTGAATCCCACCTATATGTACCTGGAGGTCTGGTGCTATGGACATTTAGTGCCCAAATTCATATTTAAGGAGATAAATGCATAAGGCAATGTTGGGAATCACATAGCCCTTGGGTGAGAACAGTCTTTGGGATCTCCACTGTCCCCGCCCCAGGCCATGGTCTTACTTTTTGGCTGAAGAACAACATTTTCCAATTAAATGGAATTTAATTTCCATTTAAATACCAAACACATCTAAAATAAATTCTTAACACCTTAGCGGGGTTATTACATGCTGTTTAGGAGGCTCCCTACCCCATGACAGGCATACATGTAACTTCCTATTTCCCAAAAGGGCAGCCACATTGACACCATGTGATTGGAATTCTGAAGAAGCTGAAGATGTAGCCCTCTTGGCCTGAAGTATGCCCATCCCAACATAAAAGGCAGGGAATTGTAGTCTATACCACCCTCCTATACATATCTTGTTTTCTGTATTTATAAATCTGTTTTTTACACTCTAAAGACACTGAATGTATTTTGGATCTTTTTTTGTTTGTATATATTTTGACTCAGAGTGGGAGACATCAACACTATCCTCTTAAATCTATATGCAGGATTTGTGACAAAGTGCTTCACAATTTTTTATTTATTTACAAGGATGAGAGTTCCATTTGCTTTGCTCTTGTAAGGAAAGTGTTGCATAGTTGCTGGTCCCCTCAAGAATGGGAACTAAGGCTGATCTTTCCTCAGTGAGATTTCAGTGATCAGAAGGCTGATAGTAGAAAAGTGTCCTGGAACAGTTATAAATAGAAGACAAGCCATACCATAAAATTCTGTGAAGTGGGGAATGGAAATTTCCCAACAGAATCCTAATTTGGAAGCACCCAGAAACCCAGAGTAATTTGGTTGCAGGCTCAGATAAGGAGTCCAATGACAGCGATGGAATAGGATCCCCCAATCCCAGTTCAAAGGTTAAAAAAACTCCATTGGCTGTCATTTAAAAAAAAAAGGGGGGTGTTTTTCTTTAGGTTTCCATTGATTTGTATATAATACAGAAAAAAATGTATTTTACCTTGTATTATAGTACTGGCTGCTGGTCTACTTTTGGGCCCAGTGCATTCACTTTATTGATACCCAGTATCAAGCATCAGTAGCCCATGTTAATTTTGGACTACAGCTCTGACAGTAGCATTTCCTCTATTTCCATATAAAAACCCTGTTTTTTGGTTCTTAGTGTATCAGCATGCTCTTTTCTGAAGAGATTAGCGTTTATAGTGAAACCACAGTTTGCAGTAGTACTGGGATGTAACGTAACAGAAACAGTAATACCATCTGACATGCCTCATGTATCCCTCTGAGATGAACTGCATTCCTCATAGTAGCTGGGAGTGAGGAATAATTCATATATTGACAATGCATTGTGAGTTATTCCTGTTATAGCGCAGATTATTTTGAGATGGCTTTGTTTTGGGGCAATGAAGACCCAATGCCTTTACAAAAGATCTGCTCTTGGCAGAGATGGAAACTCCTAGAACAGATTTGTTGATTTAGGGATTGTCAATATGAGTTCCTTCACTTTAGAACTGAAACACTGCATAACAGCCCACATAGCTACCTTGAATGTGTGTATGCACTTTAAGATCTCTTGTCGATTTATGGTTACCCATGGATTTCATAGGGTTTTCTTAAGCAAGGAATACTCATAATAAATAATAATAAAATTTTTATTTTTATACCGCCCTTCCAAAGATCAGGGCGGTTAACAGCAGGATAAAATCAATACAATACACAATACAAATAATCAAATACATCAAAATTGTGCACAGCTACGAATAAAAACAAATATAGCCTATATCACCTGGTATTTGTTGACGGTCACCCACAGTCTTTTCCCCTAAGAGCCTGCACAGGCGACATTCATAGACTCAGGGACTGCACAGCAGCAGATTTAATTTTTTTTTTTGGCACCAGGCAGAGAGCTTTCTTTGCCCTAGTGATCTGTTACATTCTGCTGCTCATTCCCACTTGGCCTGAAACATAGCCTACTGGGACACAGAGGTGGAAATCATTTGGGCATTGTGTTCTAAAATAAGAAACTAATGCAGATTCTATGACCGGAGTGCAATGTCCTCTGCCCCCTTCTCCCCACAATAATTACATGTTCTGCCCCAGAAATAGTGCTTCTGGTTTATTTGTAAAAAAGAAAAGAAAATCCTAGCAAAGCACAGAAATGACCGGTGCTTGTAGAGAAGCTGGGGAGGGGGATATGATGGTCGAACTCTGTGTACATCTTGTGACTCAGTCATGTGGGGATTTTGGTATGCAGCTCATGGGATTAAGCATTTAGGCTACTGCTGGTATATGGCTAAAAGCCAGCGTTAGTAGCTTCCAGGCAATTGGATGACTTTCCACATTTTTCTTTGAATCTTCTGGTTTCTTGGTTGGTATAGATTGAACCTCACTGTCTTTTTTTTTTAGAAAAAAGAAATAGGAACAATTTCTTTAATACACACACATGTACACATGCATATACCTTTTATACCTAAACAGTAGTGGTTTGCATCTTACATTCTTGTCATTTCTTAATTTAGACTTTATCATTTACTCATTTACCAAAACATTGTTATTGTCAAATTTTAACACCAACATATCCCCCAATTTCTCTCCAAAATTCTGTCACCTTGTCCCAGTCTTTTCTGAAGGTGCATACTGACCTTTCTTTGATTAGTGTTGTTATTCTGTCCATTTCTGCAAAGTGGAGCAATGTTAGCACCCAATCATCTTGTGTGTGTGGAAGATTTACATTTATCTATAAATGTTAGCTTAACCGGTAATGTACCAATCCTTTGAAATTTATCATATTAGCAGTCCAAAGACAGAAAGATTGCTTATTCAAAACTGAGCAACATTGCGAAATAAGATGTTCCTTCTCATTCAAGCCCTTATAGTATGCAAAAATGGGGAAATGGCCCACTATCTATTCCTGGACTATAACTCCCATCAATCACAACCAACAGAGCCAGTAGTGAGAGATCATTACAGTTGCAGTCAAACATGGAGGCCCCATCTCCCCAACCATTGATACTGTTCCTATTTATTCAGTTGGTTTTGACTTACAATGACCCTCTAAATGAGACCTCCAGGAATCCAGTCATCATCACCTTGCTCAGGACTTGCAAATTCAGGGCCATGTGTTCATTTATAGAGACTTTAGTGTGGTCTTACTCTTTTTCTACTGCTTCCACTAGGAAGCTCACAAACGGCATGAGTATAGTTTCCCAACTGGAACTCAGAGGCATACTGCCAGTAATTGTGAAAGCAATATAGAGCCAGTCTCCTCCATGCGTGTGACTAATTCCCTTTTAAAACTGTCCAAGTGATGCAAACAAACACTAGCGGAGATACAGGCTGGCTCATTCTCTTCCAGTCCAGTGTTAGTGTTACAGTTGAGCCAAGTGGCGGAATCAGTTATCTGTCAGGAAGCCAACATGAACAAAAGGAAAGCCGTGCTAAACTGCATTGCAGGATCTGTCCAGTTCTATATTCTGCCCCTCAATCAGATGGCCACAGGAAGACTTCCCAGAGATAAAAGGGAAATAGTTTGCTACTACTATATTTCCTGTTGTCTGTACCCTCAATCATTTCTGACTTATAGCAACCCTAAGGCGAAGCTATCATGGTGTTTTCTTGGCAAGTTTCTTCAGAGGGGATATGCCATTCTCATCCTCTGAGGCTGAGGTAGTGTAAGTTGCTCAGGGTCACCCAATGGGTTTACATGGAGGGGTGTCATATTGAGGAGGGAGCAAGCTTGTTTTCTGCTGCTCCAAAGACCAGGACCCAGAGCAATGGATACAAGCTCCAAGAAAAGAGATTCCACCTCAACATTAGGAGGAACTTCCTGACAGTAAGAGCTGTTCGACTGGAACACACTCCTTCAGAGTGTAGTGGAGTCTCCTTCCTTTAGAAGTCTTTAAACAGAAGCTGGATGGCCATCTGTCAGGGATGCTTTGATTGAGATTTTCTGCATGGCAGGGGGTTGGACTGGATGGCCCTTGCAGTCTCTTCCAACTCTATGATTCTATGGCCGAGCTGGGATTCAAACTCCAACAAAAGATGTTTGAGGAGAAGCATGCTACTTCTGATCCTGACCCACAGAGGGAGCATAAATATCAAAGCAGAATTCCAACACTCCTGCCATAACTCTAACTTTCCCACCCTCCAAAAGGAGAAATTTGATTCTAGATATTCCGACAGCCATGACCACAATCAGGGTCATTTGCTGTGTGGAAAAGTGGCCCTATAGCAGAGCCTGAGTCTTTCAACTTGAGGACCTATCACCTCTACTAGAGAAGAGCAACTTGTGGACCACTCCAGATTTAATGGACTCACCAAGTTGGAGTTTTTAGAAACAGTTCTCGGGGTGCTTGAGTGGTTAATTCATTGTTTAAAGTGTTGGACTAGATGCTCCTTGGGGTTCCTTCCAGTTCTATCTATTGGATTGCAACTCCCAACACCCTTTGTCTGTTAGTTGAACAATGTTAGACTGCATCTTACAGACAAGGTTCCATGCCACTAACTTGTGGAAGTGCCAAGTGCTTGAGGCTGGAGTGGTGTTCCTTCTCTGGCCATTTTCATATCAGAAAGTCTGTTTGTGGGCTGGGGTGCATTTAGACTTTGTGAATGAAGAGACGTGCAGTGGGCAATTTGTGGGGCAGTTTATAACCTGCATGTAAAGGGTGTGTAAATGGTTTGGTGATACAATCTCAGCACTTCCACTGCTACCACATGTTGATTGACACTGTGTGCAGTGATGTACTGGAAAATTTTGAAATGCAGATACTTATCATGACAGTCCCTGTAGCTTCACCCCACCCCAAGGAGAATTATTAAAAAATGCAAGCAGCTGTGTCAACAAAGCAAATTTTATCTTTATCCTAATCAGAACTTTTGTAGAGCTAAGGGATCTTAACGGCCTAATTAAAGCAAAGACACCCCAAAAAAACTTTGCATTGCAACAGCTTTGGCTCATACCAATATATACTGTTGCTGGGAAATCTATTGCTCCACCTCAGGTACTGTGAGGTTTGCAGCAAGCTTCAGAGGAAATAGTGTAACCTTAAGCAGACAGTCAATGATGTCATTGCTCCTGTTAATCAATGTGTGCAAGTATTCCATTCTGTGTGAATCTGGCTACACAACATCACTGACTATGTAGTGATAATGTGGAAGCATCATTGGTATGCTATGATTGGTGTTCTGTGAGTGTTTCTCCTTCTTACTGTCACATTTGTGCTTGAGAGCGGGTGGTATGCCAGATGTTGCCAGGTTGCAACTCCCATCAGCCAATTCAGCTCATGGAGACAGCTGCTGGAAGCTGTAGTTTCAACAATCTGCAGGACTATTTGTCCCTCAGTGTTGTGCTGTGGTGTACCACTGAAAATCTGTCCATCTAATTAGACCAATGTAAGGTCTAGTTTATTGTTATATACAATATATATTACAGAACAGTAGGACTGCAGGATCCGTCTGCATTTGACTTGCTACATCTGGGAATCATCCATAATTGGAAATGTTGTGCCTGGGTTTAAATATGCAGTGGATTAGCTTTTCCTATTCATGTGCAGAAGACAAAGCTGTCAGGTTGGGTGGTCTTAAGAAAAGATGCTCCGTTTTTGCAACTTTCCGCCTGCATAGCATTAGACATTCCCAAGGATAATCAATGTGAAGTAAAGAGGGATTGTCTGGGTCCTATGACCTATCCTTAGAGGCAGAGAAATTGAGAGAAAAGGAAAGAGTGAGGCAGTAAATGCTTAAAATATATGAAAAATGGAAAAAGCAGTGTAATGTGGGTTAACTGCAGTAGATCCTGATCTTATCAATCAACCTATCAAGGGCATTTTAGAAGGGTCACAATACAATTGGATAGCCCTCCTGATGTTGTTGGCCTAGACGTCCCAAAAGCCTTAGCCAGTAGTAGTAGTAATAATAATAACAACAACAACAACAACAACAACAACATTGAGAATGCTGGGACTTGCAATCCGACAACATCCAGAAGGCCACACATCCTTTTATGACCTGGTCAAAACTTGGGAAATTTTCTTCTTAGCTGTACTCCGGTACCCAGGTATTGATTTACAGAGTAGCATTGGTTCAATTAGGTGTTTATCACACAGAGGCTTTTGCAGCTAAGTTCTGACATGACTGCAGGTCCAACGATGCAAATTCATGCTGAAATGTGATGTATTATCTCACATGATTGCTTTCTATGGGGGGTTCTTATGAGGCACTTCCACATTCAATCTGCACTGACTCCTCATTTTCCTGAATTTGGAAACAAGCGAATTCACCAAAATCTGCTTCTAGCTCACTTTGATTTCACTTCAAATTGGTCTGGTCTGGAAGATCACTCCGATTTCGCCCTCCTTAGCCCCCTGCGTCCTGATCCTTCATCCCCCCCTCCTCCTTCACCCCATTTCGCCCCCTCTGCCACCCTGCCACTCATCCCATCATCCTGTCTGCTCCTAAACCCCGATCTGCTCCCCTCTTTCACCCTGCCGCCTATCCCATCATCCCTTGACTGCTCCTTCACCCCGATCCTGGCCCTAGTGAACCCCTGCGACCTATCCCATCATCCCCTGACTACTCCTTCACCCCTATGAAGGATGACAGCTAAGGAGGGGGCAGGGAAGGAGGACAGCGTCCAGAGACCCATTGAGCATGCGCAAGGGTGCCGATTCGAATCGTTGAACCCTCTGGTGTAGTAATACAATGTGCACTCACCACATTTTGCTTGAATCCGCATCACGTGACTTGCTTGGAATCGAACTGACTCTGCTTCCCCCTCAATTCGGAAGGGCAACAGAAAGGCAGCCAGGTGTGGTAAAACCTCACGTTTTAACGTGAATTCACATTGCTAGACAAGAGTGACTCCAGATCTGGTGTGAAAAAACTTCATGTTTCACATTGGTAGAACAGGAGTGACTGCAGATCTGAGCTGCAAACCCCCCATGTGTGATAAGGCCCTAAATCTACTCAAGTTAAGCTTAACAATAGGATTCAGGTCTGAAAATATAATTTTTCTGTCTAATTCAATGATGGCAACCCTCACAAAAACAAAACCCGTCAGCAAGGGAAAGGTTTTTAAGTTACCTGAGACTTTTAAAAGGCATTAGTTTGCATTTTGCAAATGATAAATCTAATTTCAAAGTTATCTAACAGAAACCTCTGAGGAATGCTGAAAGCACATGTCAAATTATGTATGGAGAATCCAGTATACTCAGATAAAATTTACAAGGATACATTGATTCCATGTCTCTTTCTGTGTTGGGGGAGCAAGCCTTCATCTTACTTAGCTTCAAAAATACATTATGTCCTCAGCATCCAATTTCTTGTTAAAAATATGACCCTGAGCATGTGCAAAGTATCATATCACTAAATAACCATAGCTAGACTCTACATGATTGGAATTACAGAGTAAGTTCTCTAAATCAAAAGGATGGAGGCTTTAGATGTTGTGCCTGCTGGCCCTTCACTTTTTATAAATTTGGCTAGCTTAATGAGATGGACCATTCTAGATTTTATGGATCCAATTGTGGTCTCCAGATTTTATGGACTCGCTTTAGTTGAAAGTTTTTAACAACAGCTTTCAGAGATGCTTGAATGTCCAATTCATTGTTTAAAGGGTTCAACTAAATGCCCCATGAGGGTCCTTCCATTTCTATGAGTATAGTTAATTGGACTGCAACCCCCACCATCCTTTTTCTCTCTTACACACATACCTATCTAGATCTACTTTAGCCATAAGTGCTGCTTTGGTCAGGAATTGTATCTGATCAAGGTGCATAAACTCATTGAAAAAACTGTTTGGTGGGAGAGGGGGCAATTAAGCATGACAAATACATAGGGTATGCAAATGTCACTTAGAAAGCCACATTTGGATGTGGTAAGGGAAAGCGAAAGGAACTGGAGAAAAGAACTTGATCCTATTTGCATTCAGCCACCTGTCATGGAAGGGTAGCAGAGCTTGGAAATTTCACTTTTTTCAGACCATAGCTCCCAGACTTTCTCAACAAGCCTCCAGAGCCTGAGTACAGCTGGACAGGAGAAGACCAGCCTGTGAACCTGGCTATGCTCAGAACAAGGTCTTAACTCCCATCCTTGCTTCTCCATACCATGCTGGGGGACTTCTTTGCTCCATAGAAAGGGTCAGAGGCTGTCAGTCTTTGTACCTTGGGGAGTCCTGTTCCAGATTGGCGTGTATGCTGCAGCAACTTCTTATGACAGCTGTGAAAACAAACTTGTGGAAACTTTCACGGGGTAAGTCTGGGTGCATTGGCCAATTGGACCTTACTGTCACTAGTAAGCCTTGAATGCCCCAAAGTAGTCCAGCCTTCATCAATTTGGTGTCTTCTAGATCAATGGTTTGATCTAGAGATTTTTTGAACTTCAGGTCTTGGAAGCCCCAGCCACCTTGGCCAAAAGTCAAACATTATTGGAGCTGAAGTAATGAACACCTTGAAGACCAAAGAATGAGCCACTGCTCTATATTACTTGGACACTAGGTTCAGGGAGGCTAAGGAGCAATGATGGGCAGTGGCATCAATCAAAGGTGTGTGTGTGGGGGTACTGACCACATTGGGTGACACCCTAAGAGGGGAGTGACACCACCATTGTTCCTTAGCCTCCCCAAACCTAGTGCCCAACCAATATAGAGCAGTGGCTTTCATTCTTTGGTTTTCAAGGTGTTCATGACCTCAGCTTCAAGAATGTTTGACTATTGGCCAAGGTGGCTGGGGCTTCTGAGACCTGAAGTCCAAAACACCTGGAGGATCAAAGCATTAATCTAGAGGTCACCAAGTTGAGGGCACCAAGTTTTGCCTTTGGTCAAAAACAGGCTATGGCATTTGCCTGCATCCCTTTAAAATGCGAGTGAGGTGAATCATAGAATAATAGAGTTGGAAGAGACTGCAAGGGCCATCCAGTCCAACCCCCTGCCATGCATGAAATCCAAATCAAAGCATCCCCAACAGATGGCCATCCAGCCTCTGCTTAAAGACCTCCAAGGAAGGAGACTCCACTACACTCCGAGGGAGTGTGTTCCACTGTCGGACAGCCCTTACTGTCAGGAACTTCTTCCTACTGTTGAGGTGGAATCCCTTTTCCTGTAGCTTGCATCCATTGCTCTCGATCCTAGTCTCTGGAGCAGCAGAAAACAAGCTTCTTCCCTCCTCAATATGGCATCCCTTCAAATATTTAAACAGGGCTATCATATCACCTTTTAACCTTCTCTTCTCCAGGCTCCCTAAGTCGTTCCTCATAGGGCATGGTTTCCAGACCCTTCACCATTTTAGTCGCTCTCCTTTGGACACGCTCCAGTTTCTCCACATCCTTTTTGAATTGTGGTGCCTGGGCACAATATTCCAGGTGGGGCCTGACCAGAGCAGAATATAGTGGCACTATTACTTCCCTTGATCTAGACACTATACTTTTATTGATGCAGCCTAAAATTACATTGGCCTTTTTAGCTGCTGCATCGCACTGTTGACATGTTCAACTTGTGGTCTACTTGGACTCCCAGATCCCTTTCACATGTAGTTTCATTCAGCCAGGTGTCCCCCATCCTATATCTGTGCATTTCATTTTTCCGCTTTAAGTGCAGTACCTTACATTTCTCCGTGTTGAATTTCATTTTGTTAGCTTTGGCCCAGCTTTCTAGTCTATTCAGGTCATTTTGAATTTTGATCCTGTCCTCTGGAGTATTAGCTATTCTTCCTAATTTGGTGTCATCTGCAAATTTGATAAGCATGCTCCCAATTTTGTCCTCCAAGTCATTGATAAAGATGTTGAATAGCACTGGGCCCAGGACAGAGCCCTGTGGGACCCCACTGGTCACTTCTCTCCAGGATGAAAAGGAGCCATTGTTGAGCACCCTTTGGGTTCGGCCAGTCAACCAATTACAAATCCATGTAACAGTTATTTTGCCTAGCCCACATTTTACAAGCTTGTTTGCAAGAATGTCATGGGAAACTTTCTCAAAGGCCTTACTGAAATCAAGATATACTATATCCACAGCATTCCCTTCATCTGGTAATTTTATTTAAAAAAAGATATCAGGTTTGTCTGGCATGACTTCTTTCTCTGAAACCCATGTTGACTTTTTGTGATTATGGCATTGCTTTCTAGATGTTCACAGACTCTCTGTTTAATGATCTGCTCTAGAATCTTTCCTGGTATGGATGTCAGACTAACTGAACGATAATTGTTGGGATCCTCTTTTTTTCCCTTCAAGGTGAAGCTTAGTGGGAGGAAAAAAGAGAGGCCCCAGATTTTTTTAAAAAATCAAATTTTAAATTTTTTTAAATATTGTATTTTATTATTTTAAATTTTTCTTTTTTAAAAATATCTTATTTTACCAAATTTTAACTTTAACCACATGAAACTATGCATACGTAAATACATTTGGGCTGCACATTATGATATTGTAATTTAAAGCTATCATTTTAATTTTGCTAGGTGTTTGTGTCACAACGATGACCATCAGATTCAGTTATATATGGGAATTGTGATTTATGAGTAACATTAGTACAAAAAAGTATTAATAAGGTTTCTGTACAGTGTGGTATGGGAGGAGGTCAATGGCGGGAGTGACACCTTGAGTTGCCACACAAGGCGACATCAATTGGTGATAGGTTTTCCCCTGGTGCCTTGTCATCTCAAACCAGGTTAGAGAAAGGCCCAGTAGCCCTAGTCTAACCTGTCTAAAGGATGCTGGGCTGAGGGTGGCTGCACCAATCTCTTGCAGCTGTTCTCTTTGCAGGAAGATGAAGTGGAGAAGATGGACTGTCAGCAGCTGCCTTTAAGAAAAGCTTCTCTGACTCTACTCATTTTCTTCAGAAATCCCCAGTAAGCTTCTTCAAGGATGCACATTGTCAAAAAGCACTACCCCAGTGGCAAAATCAAACCGTTGCACAGCAGACTTACGATATCTGTGTGGAAGGCTATAGCCGAATGGTGCAGTATTTGTAAAACAGTCAGTCCCAAGCATCAGCAGGGGATACTGTCCCCAGTTTGCAGCAGTCTGAAACCCAGGAGAGCTTCTGCCCATCAGTATTGACAATACTGAGCTAAATGGACCAGAAGCCTGATTCAGCGTAAGGCATTTTCCCAAACATATTTCCATCAGCTTTGGAAAAGACTACGCAGAATCTTGTGATACCTTCAAGACTTGCAGAGTTACTGAAGCATGAAACTCTGTTGGTTTTGATTCCACTTCAGCAAAGCCACAAAGTATCCATTTTTTTGGTCAAAATCCCCTGTCTGAAGTAGGGATGGGCTGAAAGTAGAACAGGATCCACTGGTGGGTTTTCTTAGGTTCAAAACACGCTGCAGAAATAATCCAGTTTGAGTCCACTTTAACTGCCCTGGCTCAATGCTAGGAAATTCTGGGAACTATAGTTTTGTAAGACATTTAGCCTTTGCTGTCAGAGAGCTCTAGTGCCACAATAAAATGACATTTCCCAGGATTCCCTAGCACTGAGCCAGGGCAGTTAAAACGGTCTCAAACTGGATTATTTCTGCAGAGTGTTTTGGACCTCAGAATGTGCTCAGAGACCTGCTTTATGATGGTGGGTTTTGAGATTGTGATAAAATACAAGGGAACTCCAACAACCCTGCAGTTGTTGCCCGCATCTTGGAAATTTAATTATAAAACAGCTCCAAAAATTTCGTAACCAGTGACTATGGAGAATATTCTATGAAGAATATTGGGAGTTGCAGTGAAACAGTAACCTTTCCCACCTTTGAATCTGCTCCCTTCCTGAATCTAAACTAAGGCTGGGAAACCTGATGCCTGCCAAATGGTGCTGGACATCAAGCCTAGCCAACATTCTGGGATGATGGGACTTGCAATCTGGCAACATCTGGAGGACTTAAAGCAGAACAAGAAAGATGAAGTTTCTAAGAGAGCCACCATGGTGTAGTGATTTGAGTACTGGACTGCAACTGTAGAGGCCAGGGTTCGATTCCCGCTTGGCCATGAAACTCACTGGGTGACCTTTGGGAAGTCACACTCTCTCAGCCTCAGGGGAAGGCAATGGCAAACCTCCTTTGAACAAATCTTGCCAAGAAACACCCATGATGGGTTCCTCTTAGGGGTGTCATAAATTGGAAACAACTCCAAAGCACACAACAACGACAAGAGAGCCAAAAGGCCTCAACGCTCTATTGATCCCTGCCAAACTGATGTATTACATGTGGAAAAAGCAAATTCCAAAGGAAGGTCTAGATGGCCCTTGAGGATACCTTCCAACATCCAAAACACACTGCAGAAATAATCCAGTTTGAGACTGCTTTCACTGCCCTGGCTCAAGGCTAGGGAATTCTGGGACCTGTCGTTTGGTGAGATATTGAGTCTTCTCTGTCAGAGAGACCTCTGGTGCCACAATATAAAGTACAATTCCCAGGATTCCCTAGCAATGAGCCAGGGCGGTTAAAGCGGTCTCTCCCTGGATTATTTCTGCAGTGTGCTTTAGGCCTAGGATTATGTATTTCTAAGAGCAAGAGAGGAGCAGAAAGGGAGGTAAAGGAACTCCAGGAGACTCAGAACAGATGCTGGGCCCAATTTGAGCATTTGTCATTTTCCAGTCCTTAAAAGACCCAAAGCGTCAGGGGAAGGCGGGTTTGGCACCAAGGCCCAGTGAGCTAATGTTGGAAGAGAGAAAGGCGGCTCTGAAATCAATTGCAGGCCCAGTGTCACTGCAACGTGGGTTACGAAACCTGAGCCTGTGTGTGTAAAAGAGAACCACACTTCCCAGAATACCATAGCATTGAGCTAGGGCAGTTAAAGCGTATGGAAGAGAATTAGAACACATAGAATCCTAGCTGCAGAGAGTCTGGTCCCAAACGCACTGCAGAAATAGTCCAGTTTTGGGACCGCTTTAACTGCCCTTGCTCAGTGCTAGGGAATCCTGGGAATTGTAGAGCTCTCTGGCAGAGAAGGCCCAATGTCTCACAAAACTGCAGTCTTAACATTGAGCCAGGGCAGTAAAAGCGGTCTCAAAGTGGATTATTTCTGCAGTGTGTTTTGCACCTCTTAACTGCCATGGCTCAAGCCTGTGGAATTCTGGGAACTGTAGTTTGTTGCGCACAACAAACGTGGTGGTGGTGGTAGTGGTTGTTGTTTGCCTTCTAAGTCGCTTCTTGGAGTTTTCTTGGCAAGATTGGTTCAGAGGAAGTTTGCCATTGCCTTCCCCCTGAGGCTGAGAGAGTGTGACTTGCCCAAGGTCACCCAGTGGGTTTTATGGTTGAGCTGGGAATCAAACCCTGGCCTCCAGAGTCCAACACTCAAACCATTATGCCACGCTGTTCCCAGAATTCCACAGCCTGAGCACTTAAAGCGGCGTCAAACCGGGTTATTCCCGCAGTGCGGACGCAGCCGCAATAAAAAATACCTAGACTGTGAAAGCTCCCCCGCTTTCTGAACATTCTCAGCCAAATCGCTCCACCCTTCTTCCCCCGGCAGCCAATTAAAACTCAGCATGCAAATAAAGGTGGTCCCTGCAGCCAATGAAAAGGCGGAGAGTGGACGTGGCCTCTCCCACTCAGAGGAAGTTTGTATTCATTGCTTTCTCAAAAGGAGGATTAGCGGAGGAAGCGCTGCAGCTGCAGCAGAAGTCGAGAGCAGCGGAAGAGTGCGAAACTCTCGAGAAATTCCGAAAGGCGCCTGAGGCGGACTACAGCGAGGTTCGGAAAGGCGCCTTGCCGCCTCTGCTGCTGTTTAAATACCAGTAAGGTCTGTGGCACGGGAACCAATGGGGTGGTTGGAGGGCTGGACTAGGACTCTGGAGACCTGGGTTCGAATCCGGGTTTAGCCCTAGAAGCCCACCTTGGGCAGGTCACACTCTCTCAGCCTTTTTTGGCCAAGGCACAAACAAACAAACAAACAACAAACCAAAACAAAACTCTGGAGAAACTTGCCCAGGATAAGAGTCCCCTATATTATCTTGTAAGCCATCTTGGGTCCCTTTCTGGGAGAAAGGCGGCATAGAAATTAATAAGCAAATAAATATAAGTTGGAAACGACTCGAAGACATGCAGCGACAACACCACACACTTACCTGTGGAAAGGTTGCGAGTGTGTGGTTGGCGAGGGTTGCGTTCACACGGCAGAAATAACCCACTTTGACACCGCTTTAACTGCCCTGGCTCGATGCTATGGAATTCTGGAAAGTGTGGTGTGTTGCGGCACCTTTCCCAGAATTCCATAGCATTGAACCAGGGCATTTAAAGCGGTGTCAAACTGCATTATTTCTGCAGTGCAGATGCAGCCTATCAGTGTCAGTGTCCCTGTGAAAATTGCTCCTTCTGTCTCCTGTTCTAGAAAGTCCAAAGTCTGTAGTTTTGGGGTTTTTTCCCTTCGAGGAATTGTGCAAATGTTTCTCCTCCTATGACTCCCTTTAAATAATGCGTTGCAGAGTAATTAAAAACAGCGGATGAAAAGGGAAAAAAAGAAGAAAAACCACACTTTTTGGAAGTCGTGCAAAGAAGAAGCTGCGAAGCGTTGGCTGGTGAGAACCTGTTCCGCTCCAGCAGCCCTGAGAAGAAGGATGGCCTAAGAAGAAGGACTTCTTTTGTCGCTGGCTCTTTTTTTGAGGCGGCATCCGCACTGCAGAAATAATCCAGGTTCGGCACCTCTTGAACTGCTGTGGCTCAATGCTAAGGGATTATAGTTGGTTATTTCGTTGGAGTTGCAGAAAGTACCATTCCCAGGATCCGATAGCACTGAGCCATGGCAGTTCAATGTCACGTCAAAGAATAGTACACATGACAAGAGATATCAAATCAAAGTTCCCACTGATTATTAAATCAAAATATTAAATCAAAGTTCTCACTGAGGGGTGAAACTGGTGCTGCTGTGTTGGAGTAAGAAACTGCACACAAGTTGTAATTTTAATTTTACTGCAGGGCAGGTTGTATTCATCTTCCTTCTTATTTTCAGATTCCTTCTTCCAGGTTACTATTGTATATGTACATAAAATAATAGGGCTCGTGCATGATGCGCAGTGCAGTGTATACACCATGGGTGCGCGTGCCACTGCAACCCTGTCGTGCAGTTCCAGCGTAAGCTGAGAGCTGTGTGTATACACACACACACACACACACACACATATATATAATATGTAGAAAAATTAACAAGAGCCAGTGTGTTGGATAACAACTCTGGAGACCAGGGTTTGGTTTCCAGGTCAGCCATGAAGCCCATTTTGGCCAAGTCACACTCTCAGCCTCAGAGGATAGCCATGGCAAACCCTCTTTGAAGAAACTTGCCCAGAAAACCCTGTAATAATAGGTTTGCCTTAGGGTCAGAAACGACTTGAAGGCGCACAGCACACACAAGAGGAATTAACATTGCAAAAAACCCCACTATCCTGGTGGCAGTGTAAAGAAACAAACTGGTATTAGAGGCATGCTGAAGTTACTATCTTGCAAAGGCAGCTGTATTTAATGGTCAGTTTAGGTCATAAACTTTCAAGTTGCTTTATCTTTCGTTATGTTCTCATGGCCATAAAGAGGTTAAACATCGAGATAATAAACCCATGATTATTAATCCAGGCCATATGTGTATGGAAACATGCATTGATTGTTGTTAAAATTAGACTGCTTACCCAGCATGTGCTTCTCTTAATTTTTTTCTTCCCTCCCGTCTAAATTATTTCCTTCTGCATGATCGTAGGCCTCAGCATTTCCCAATATCTGTTCAATGGAAATGAGAATTAACCTGCCTCGCAGATGTGGTCAAAGGATGCGTGCATATGATAATCCTGGGTGACAAAGAAAAGCAGCATGAATTTAAAATGAACCTCTTAAGAGATATATGCAGAGCCTTGGGAAGATGACTGGCTGGCTAGGGGATTCTGGGTGATAGTTTTTCATTTGTTTGTTTTTAAATCAACTTCTCCATGCTCTGGGTATGCAAATTGCCAATGTTTAGTGGAGCACTGGAGTACATATTCAGTTCACATTCAGTTGAAGTGACAAAAAAGAGGATTTTCATTCGGGACAAGTATACTGCTAGGGATCAGCATTTCATAATATTTTCAGCATAGGACTAGGACCCTGGAGATTGGGGTTTGATCCTCTGCTTGGCCATGCAAACCCGCTGGGTGGCCTTGGCCAAGTCACACCCTCTCAGCCCCAGAAAACCCCATTATAGGGTTGCCTTAGGGTGCCATAAGTCAGAAGCTACTTGGGCACCCAACAACAAAATTCTGCTACAATCTAAAAGCACAACAGTGTACTCCATAGCAGCATAGATGATCTCCTAATTCTAGCAAAATCTTTGCACAAGGATGCGCATCCAGCTAACAAATGTGAAGGCATGCATGTACATATATAAATCCAATTGTGGGAGAAATGCAGAATATAAATCCTTGAAATTAATAAATATGCTCCAACATTTCAAAGATGAAAACTTGGACATGTGTGGCCAGTCAACACCAAGATGGGAAAAGTTATTTATGATGAAAAACTAGGAGAGGCTGTAGCAGTTTATTTTCTGCCTGCACCTCCTGGGAAGAGGAAGATTCTCCTCTTGCTGAGTTAACTGAGCACAAACAACTTTTGCACTTTAATTTGCAGCACAAACTTGCTGCACGTGAAGGAAGCCCTTCACTTAATTTGCAGCCAATGAAGTAAACTGAACACAGGTGGGGAAAGTGGGAGGAGGGGAATGAAACTGGGATGTTTTAAAAGCATCTGGGGGGGAAAGTGGGGGAGGCAGAGGATTAATCAAGGCTGTCCCTGCTAAATAGGGACAGGTGGAGGGTATGTTCCCTCTATTAAACATAGCCAGCCAAAGCATGATGCAAACTGAAGGTTTCTCTTCAACAAAGAGATTTTGGGTGCAAATACCAGGTATCATCTGTTACTCAAAATACTTTTGCTCCAAATTAAGCTGGGTCAACTTCTGAACACTGCTTTAAAATGTTTTTTTAAAAAGCTAGCAAAAAGGGAATCTCTGTGCTCCACTGATGTTTTCTTAAAATTTCCAAATCTAGAGTGCAGTCCTGTCAAAGTATGAGGTGTATAAACATTTGATTGCAAAAGGACCTTCTTGGGTCAGAATGAGATTAAACAGAAGCCAGGACATCTGCCAGAAAGGAGTTTGTGACTTCTTGGTGGATTATGGTCTTTTTTGACCAATCTGTTTCTAGGTCTTGATGAGCTTAGAAAAGTTACTGTACTATACAGTCCCAAACATATCCATGCTGTTGGCGAATCAGAGAGTTGTACATTAAAAAAAGTTCCCATATTCAGACCATAACTTGAGTAACTGTTGGGGAAGACTCAAAAAGTGGTATCTAAAACCAGCTTTTCTAGGGCACTAGTTTCTCGGCATGGTCCTGGTGTTACCTTGGATATCTTGATGCTATTTCCCCTATCTGGAGAAAGAGTAGGCTGGCTAGGTGTACTGTGGGTTGGATGATGATGAAGTCCATGAACTGGAGGGGAGTCTGAACTGAGCATTGACTAAGGAGGGCACTGATGATGATCCCACCTTTTCACCAGCAACAGTCAAGAGGGTAAGACTCTTCTGTTGTATCAGCCAGGCAACTCTGGACAAGAGTTAGTGCAGACGTTTGTAGCTTTCTTTGGAAAGAGAGTTAGACTGATACCTAGGACCAAAGCAGATATGATGGAAGATATGAGCAACCAGGATTTTATTCTTACGTCACTAGATTTAATATGACTGTTAATCCATTTCACTTGTTTGTAGCAGCAATAAGTAACCTGAGTTTGGTTTCCCAGATTTTTTTTGTTAAGAGTACAGCTCCCACAGTCCCCTACCACAGGCCATAGTGGCTTGGGATTCTGGGTGTTTTTAAAGTCCGTAACATCTGGGGAATCCAAAAAATTCCTCATCCTTGTTCTATAACATTCAAGGAGGTAAGCAGTATCCCATGCACACCTCACTTTGTCTTCACAATAGGATAGTAGTAGATCAGGCTGAGAGATAGTGACTGGCCATGTCAGTTTTATATCTGCATAGGAATCTGAACTGTGGTATTCTCAGACTTGAACACAGCTTTTCTGGTGCCTTTCATATGTTATGACTGTAACACAGATGTGTAGCCCAGCATGTCTGGATGCACCATATTTGCTCAAATGAACCAGCCCATGTGGAAGTAAAAAATGCAAAATGTTCACATGGATGAAAGCGTTCCCCAGTTTGGCCTACACATTCTGATACTGCTGTTTGAAAGTTTTGGCTCTGACGTGATTGGAGATCATTTCCTGATGCTGTTGCCAATGAACACCAAGCTGTGTGAAACATTTTTTCTTTGATAAGGTTGGAGGAAACAGACGGTGCTGATGTGTCTCCTCTTATGATCCTTTTACAGCTGGTCTCCTCTCCTCTCCCGTCCCTGTACCCTTGCTCCCCTGCATGCCTGAGGGATCTTTCCTTCCCTGCATGGACCATGTCAGAAATGGCAGAACCCGTTATTTGTGAGAAGTTTGAGGCCAATGTATTTGCCAAGAGCCGCTGCCAGAACTGTTTCCGAACAGTCGCTGCTCACCAGTGTGGTAACCAGGTGAGCTTACCTTTGACATTACTATTATGAGTATTTCACCAGGGGTGACTTGTTTTAATAGAGATGTTTCCACTGAAAGTACAAGAAGTGAACATTTCCAAGTAGAGGAGAGTATAACTGAGGCAATATATATTTGTTAATATTTCCCAAAATATATACAGTCTTATAAAACATTTGCAACTTTGAACTGCAGGTGAGTACCCTCAGCTTTATTTAGACAACAAAACAAGCATAATATACAACATACTATATCAAACAAATTGACAATTATACAACATATTCCATCCATTGCTTCCTTTTCTGCCACTCTTCAGTGTATTGACATTTCAAATTATCAAAATGACTACCTTGACTTTAGAAATTTCCCCCCAAATTAATTTTTTCTAATTTCTGCTACATTTGTTTTCCCCTCTTTATTCCCCTGTCTGTCTGTCTGTCTATCTATCTATCTATCTATCTATCTATCTATCTATCTATCTATCTGACAAGAGATAAATTTAATTTATTTTCTACAAATACCTGTTTTCCTTTATGCTCATTATTCAATGTATCATTCATTATTTTATCCTAATTACATATTTGAAAACAGTTAGAGACAAGGGGTTTCTATGTTAAATCCCATTGCTGGAATTTCTCCCCATTTCTGCCCTAAATAGCTTAATACTTTGTTCCAATCATCGATATATTTCTTTGAAGATTCATCACGTAAGCTGCTTCTAAGTTTATCCATTTCTAACATGTCACAGATTTTTATTAACCAATCCTATATTAATAGATTTTCTCCCTTCTTTCCATGTCTGAGCATAAATTATTCTTGCAGTCAAAATCATGTAAAATAAAATGCTATCTTTTTTGGTTTTTTACTGAGGCAGTATTCCTAACTGTTACAGCTTAAATCAAGGATGAGTAAGTGCTGAGAGATCCAGGAACCATTTCCCCACACTTGCAAGCCACAATGTTTTGCATTAGCCCTGAATATAAGGGAGAGGAGAAATCAAAATGAGAAGTGGTTAGACATCTTTCTTTTGGTGGAGGGTTGGGGCCTGACAAAGTAAAGTGACACCTGTGCCTTCTTTTATAATTGCTGCTCCTGGAGTAAACCACCAACAATAAAATTATATAGAAATTGTTTCTTTTTACTCCCTCCCCCAAATTAGCAGGGAGGTTTCAGAGGCATCCACACAAATAGTAATGGGGGCACACTTTAGCCACCCTTGGTTTAAGACTAATCAATTGTGAATCCTTGTGGAATTTGGCATTTTGATTATGGGTGGCATCACAAGGCTGGCAGCATGAGGCTGCCACATCCAGTGGTCGATGCTGGGGGATGAGGCAGCAGCAATGAACCCTGGATGCTTCTCTTTGAGCCTCCACAGTTCCTTTCTTTTAGAGGACAGAGCTGGGTGTGTATGTGTCAGGCAATCTGCTTAGTACCTCCTTAGCTAGCTTTCTGCCTTCAGATGTGGTATCAAAAGGCAGTGAGGAGTGCATGGAATAGGTGAAGGAGGCAGGAAGGTGCCATCTTATCCTTTGCCCCAGATAACAATGTTTCTTGGGTCTGCTATGGGACAGAGCATCACACAAGTTGCCAGAGAAGAGAAGGTGTTTGTTGTTGTTGTATCCCTTCAGGTCATTTCTGACTTATGGCTGCCCTGAGGCAAACTTGTCATTTATTTATTTATTTATTTTGCTTAGCAGATTGTCTTTTGCTGAGGCTGAAAGGATGCAACTTGCTCAAGGTGACCCCACTGGGTGCTCAATCAGGGAGTTGAGCCCTGATCTTCCAGTGTTCTAGTCCAGTACTCAAAGACACTGCACAACAATGGCTCTCTAAGCAAGGAGTTGAAAAGCTTGCATATCAAGGTAGCTGTATGGCAAGAACTACAGGCAGAGCTGAGCAAATGGAATCCACCCAACTGGGAAATGTTTCTTTTGTTAAGAACTGAGGCCTGTTACAGACTGCCAAAATAAAGCTGCTTCGGGTCTCTTTGGAGGTATGCTATTTAAATGATGCATGGGTCCTAAGAGTCCGGAGGTCGCACCAAAGACACACTCCATTCCTAAGCACCGGAGTGCAGCTTTTGGTGCAGCTTCCGGACTCTTAGGATGCATGCATCATTTAAATAGCATACCTCCAAAGAGACCCGAAGCAGCTTTATTTTGGCAATCTGTAACAGGCCTGAGGTATGGAATGGTTAGAACGGTACAAATCAAAACTCTGGTTGTCAGCATGCTTCAGTATAATACTTCAGTATAATATTAGCTGCCCATTGCATGAGTATTGCTACAAAAGGAAAAGTGGAATTTCTCAGGGCGACACAACCAGAGTGTGTTAAACAGAACGTGGGAAGTCAATTTTAGGAATTGTAATGAAAACAAGCAACTTTTTAAAGCTCTGGATGTAATTATTTATCCCAAGAGCATCACTTGCAGGGTGATTTGGAGTAAGCTTCTGTTTGAAGAGCCAGTGCGGTGTAGTGGTTTAAGTATTGAACCAGAACTCCGGGAGACACAGTTCCAAAACATGCTGCAGAAATAATCCGCTTTAACTGCCCTGGCTCAGTGCTAGAATCCTGGGAATTATAGTTTATTGTGGCACATGGTCTCAAACTGGATTATTTCTGCAGTGTGTTTTGGACTTAACATTCAAATCCCTGCTCAACCATGGGCAAGTCGCACTCCTGCAGCCTCAGAGGAAGACATTGGCAAACTTCCCCCTGCTAAAAGATTTTTGCCAAGAAAACTCCATAATAGGTTTGCCTTGGGGTTGGCATAAACCGGAAATTACTAGAAGCCACAAATCAACCAAACAAGCTGTTTTCAACCTCTGCTCTCCTACTTTATTCTTCCTATCTTTATTCCCTGCCCTACTATAATTGCTCCTAATTTTCTCACCAACAGGCAACTGGGCCTCAGCCTATACAAATTACTCCCAGTCCACCAAGTGGAATTGCTGGCTACACTTGTATTTGGTATCTTTTCCCCAAAGTAATTACATTGGGTTCTGTTCTCATTGCAATGAATTTGTCTTTTGGATTTTTTTTGCACCTCATTGGCCACACTCACTGGAGGATGATAGCTGCTGTAGTCCAATACAGTCAGCCCTCCATATCCAATTTTTTTTAATTCACAGATTCAAGCATCTGCGGCTTGGAAATATTTTAAATATATACACATTCCAAAAAGCAAATCTTGATTTTGCTATTTTATGCAAGGGACACCACTTTACTATGTTGTATTTAATGGGACTTGAGCATCCACAGATTTTAGTATCCACATGAGGTTCTGGAACCAAATCCCATTGGATACCAAGGGCCCACTAAATCTATCTGGTTGGGTAGGCCTGCCATACCTAAGTATGGCCCCCATACTTCTAACAAACTAGCATTTCTTTTTAACATTTGAGAGTTGTGTAGAAGTAGAGATTGCCCTGAGTTAGCTTCTCTCGCCCCCTGCAGTCCTGTGACATGACAGGTTATGCCAGCTAATCCCCCCCCCCCCCCTTTTCCAGGAATGGCTGTAACATGGTCAGGTGGCTCATCCCTGCCTTGAAGCACACCTAACACAGTAGGTCTGGCCGTTTTCCAGCTTTTCCATTTTCTAATCCAGCAAACAAGGACTAATGGCAACATTCCTCTTTTAGGGCATCCCTGGAGGGTGGGGGAGTCATTCCTCTAATCTACAGCAGAAAAGTAGCCTCTCTCCCTCTGCTGATATTGAAAATTTAAGCAGATAAGAATGAGCGGAAAAGAGAAGAGGATGAGAAATCCCCCAAACAAGTCCCTTAAGTGCTGTATGCTAACATGGACTTTGAAAGATACCACAGGGACCATAGATTTTTGTATTAATGAGATACTTGTGGTTCTGGCAAAAGGTGTAAAATGCTCTAAATGGAGTCTTGATGGCTGCTTTGTGGAATAGTTTTCCCATTTTTCAGTTATCTAGAGGTTTTGTGTCTTTAACAGCCTATGGCAGGTAGCGACTCAACGTCTCCATTTTCAGTTTACACTAATAAAGTGCATTTTTATTAATGCTTCTTTAGTTATGTTTATGTCCAACCTTTCCTCCAGTGAGCTAAAAGGACTTTATCACACCAGATTGCAGTCCTGCCACAATCACACTAGCTTAAGAATGGAAGCATACCTGTTTGGCGTTATTTCCTATCACACTTGTCCCTACAATAGCGCTTTGGTGGTCCATGGTCACCTTAAATGTTTTCCATATTGCCAGATACCACCTTCCAGAGGGGAAGGTGGGAATGAGCGATCGCAGCTGATGTGTGAATGTTCACACAGCAACCAGCTTTGGGAGGCAGTTAGCAGCTGCAGTGTCTCTTCCTTCCTCCTCCTCCCAAAGCATAGGGCTGCTGTGTGCAGATTTACACAACAGCCCTGTGCTTTGTGTGTGAGAAATAAGAGTTTGGGCTGTCAGCTGCCTCCTGAAGCCAGCTGCTGTGTGAGTATGCCCATAGCAGCTGGCCTTGGGAAGCTGTTGGCTGCACAGTCGCTGTAAGAGGAGAGGAGCAAAATCATGCCCACTCACACCTCATAACTGCCTGAGAAGTGGAACTGCAGCAGAAGGGACCTATCATGGGAAAGCAGTAATGGAATAGTGGTGAGATTGAAAGCCAGTTGTTGGGTTTTGCCTGTCAGTGAAAAGATGCACTACAGTAAAGAACAGAGTGCAAGACAGCAATGGGACGGACATAATATCATGTGTTAAGTACCAGCCAAAGATGCTTGTATCTTGTTAATATTCTGCTTTTTAGCTTTATGTGATAAAGTCCAAAGTGGCATATATGACAGTGACTCCTCCTCCACCACAGCCTACTGTGAGATAGATCAGATTGAGAGAGAATGAGACTGACTGATCCAAGGCCACCCAATGAGTTTCATCAATACATGAGGACTAGAACCTACATGTCCCAAGTCATAGTCCCAAGATATTCATTGCTCCACCTTGTTGGCTTCCATCATACTTTCTCTGCTCTAAGAAGCTTTCATTCCTCAAATTCAATAATTGGTGAGACACAGCAAATTGATTTAGAGCAAGTCTGTCTCTTAATCAGTCCTGTAAAGCATACTGATCAGCAATAGCTCTCTGTCGTTTCAGGTGGTAGTATTTTCTCTTCCATCAAATGCTAGGGACTGAACCTGGAATTTGAAAACTTAATCATGAGGCCCTTAGCTGGTTGCAGGACGTAGAAAAAGATGCATCATTTTGGACTACAATTCCTGGAGCCCTCCATCCACCCACATGGCCAGTGATTATGCTGGTAGGAGGATTATGGATATTAGAGTCCAAAACTATTTTCACAATCTCTGGTTGTTCAGAAAAACCCAAACAAAACATGGCTTCTGATCCAAGGAGCTAAATTTTGTCCTGCCTTTGGTTACTCTTAATGTGAGTTGTCTCTTCTGCCTTGATTTATCTCTCCCCGCAATTATTTATCTTAAATACTGAAATCATGGTGTAGTGGTTTGAGTGTTGGACTACAATCTGGAGACCAGAGTTCAATTCCCAACTTGGCCATGAAATCCACTGTCACATGCTCTCAGCCTCAGGCAATGACAAACCACCTCTGGAGAACTCTTGCCAAGAAAAGTGCATGATAGGGTCACCTTAGGATTGCTATAAATCGGAAATGACTTGAAAGCACACAACAACTACAAAGGACCATAGATGTTACAGTATTAACATTTAGCCAACTCTCTCTGATGAAAAGAGAGAATAAACAATTGCAAATCAGGAAACCACCTGTGCTGGTTTCATTATTAGTTTTCCTGAGATGCCAGGAATTAATAATGGCTCTTCTTGGGCCAACTAAAACAGCCTATGCATGTCTGCTCTAAGTAGGTCTGATTGCCGTTCAGTGAACCTTACTAGGTAACCTTATGTGGGTTTGCAGCTTTCACTGTGTTAGGTGTCTGACTAGGAAAATGGAGCTGTGGCGGAAATTTTAATAGTGAAGTATTAAGTCCCACTACTTTACTTGTAAGACCTCTGTAGATCTTTTTATAGTTCTGACAGGAAGCTATAAGAACAGATTGTGAGCAGGGTTATCTCACCACATCTCAGGACAGGCTTGAGGCTCCATCCGCACCACAAACAGGTTTCTTGTTGAAATGAGAGAGTAATTCTTGGAATCAACACCAAGTTATCTTTAAGAGATCCTTACTCCCCTTGCAGAAAGACTTTTCTGAGGATGTGGGTCATGAGGAGAGAGAAGCCTTGACAGCTAATCCCATTTATATCCTTTGTTGCAACACTGTTTCTGGTCACAATTGAAAAGTTATGGTTATGACTTGTAAAGCCCTATATGGTCAGGCTGTTTGAAAGACTGCATTCTCCCATACAAGCATACCTGAGTTTTAAGATATTTGGAGGATGCTCTTTTCTTAGGGGCCGAACAGACAGGCCAAAATAAAGCTGCTTTGGCTCACTTTGGAGGCATGCTGTTTAAATGATGCATGCATCCTAAGAGGCTAGAAGCAGCACCAAAGCCACGCTCCAGTCCTAAGGATTGGAATGCAGATTTGGTGCAGCTTAAGAGGCATGGCATCTTAACATGCATGTATCATTTAAACAGCATGCCGCCAAAGTGACCCAAAGCAGCTTTATTTTGGCCTGTCTGTTTGGCTTAATCTCACCACCATCAGATGCACGTATAGTAGGGATGTGAAAGAGGGTTCCAGATTATGAAACTCTCTGCTAGGCTGGCTCCCTCTCTATTCCCCAAAGGAGGGAACTGATGAGCACATATTCTATAGAAGGCAGTTTCCACGTGCTGGTAATGGTCACATCAAATTTCCTATTTGTTTAAAAATACCAAAATGTATTGAATAATAAAGTAATAAGAAAATAAAGATCAACACATGGAGCTTATTTACTATAATGCTCCCCCACAATTCTCTATTTTCATCACTAGGCTAAGACATTTTTGTTCAGAATTCAAAGATAAAGCTGTATTAGCCTATGGAATAAGTATCTAGAGAGATCTTGTAGCATCTTTGAGACTAACTGAAAGAAGTTGGCAGCATGAGCTTTCGTAGACATAAGTCTACGAAAGCTCATGCTACTAACTTCTTTCAGTTAGTTTCAAAGGTGCTACAAGAGCTCTCTGTACTTTTTTTTTTTTTTTCAGGCAGCATGTAGAAAAGGTCTAAATCAGGGATGGGCCATTGGGATTCTCCCAGTGTCTTTTGAATTGCAGCCCCATCCTCCTCCATTGTTGCCTATGCTAGCTATGGCTGCTGGGAGCAATAGGCCAAAAACATCTGCAGGGCCATAGCTGTTAATTGGCTGAATGCCAGCTCTGTCTTCTATCATTTTACTTGGTGTTTTTTTTTAACTGATTGGTTTTCATGTTGTGTTTTTAATCAAGAGTTTGCTTCTGCTCTGTGTTGTATTACTGCTATCTTTAGCTCTCTTCTGAAGAGAAAGCTGTAGGGTAATAAATAAAAGCAACTTTTGAATGCTGCTTTATATAGCAGGGAACAATGTGCATTCAATGCAACTCTCCTGAGTTGGTGTGCCTTTAGGATATGGATGTCCTGGGTGCTGCGATTCCCCATGGAATGTCTCTTCTTTAGTAAGCCTTCCTCTTTTATGCAGAACAGGATTGAAAAGGCCAGGGTGGAGAGTCACCTGTTGGCTGGGCAGGTGTAAACCCCATCCCTCTCGCCGAAGTGCCAGCTGGTGTCTTGTTCACAAAGGGTTTCATGTTGTTCATTCCTGGGCTAGATCAGCTGAAGATTATGAAATAGTAATGAGGTTCCCTCTCCTCCCAGTCCTGGCCCTCTAGAATTTCCTCCTGGCTCGGCTACTGTCTGCTCAGAGTCTTTCCCCCCTCTGAGCTTGAGCAGGACAATGGAGAGGACGTGGAGGTGCTGACAGTCAAGCTGCTAGGGACCCTCCCTTTGGTGATCATAACCTGCAAAGGTAATTGGGAGGGGGTGGCGGGATGGTATACATGCACACTCTCCCTCTCTAGAACAGGATTGCAATGGGGAAGCTCTTAAAGGGATAGGCAGAGTTGAAATTCAGCAGTGGTCTTGAACAGGAGAAGAATCTGGTTTGCTTTTGATTCTAGACCCTTGTTCGTTCCCTCTTCAATGAAGTGTAATGCAGGCTGTATTTCCCCTTCAGTGGTTCAGCTTTGACTGCATGCCTCCAAACTGTTTTTCCCATGCCACTTATGGGGCTGAAGTGTGGAGATAGTCTGACCCATAGCATTGCAGGACTGTAAGAGCAGTAACTCTTGTAGTAGACACAGCGTTTGCAGGGTTGAAGCACAGAGATTTCTTGAGGAGCATAGAAGATGACGTCATTTTTGCAGCACTGCCCAGGCAATCCACACATTGAGTGGGTTGTGTGTGTGGGAGGGGGGGGAGATAGATATTCCCAATAATAGCATGCTATTGTGAATTACTGCTATTAAGCAAAGTATTTTGGGATGCCTTGGTCTTCAATAGCTAAGTTAAGAGTCACAAGCTATACAAAAGACCTGCTCTTAATGAAGATAAAAACAGAACTAGTTTGGTGATAGAGTTCAATTCTGTCTGTCTGTCTGTCTGTCATTCATTGGGCATAGTTAAGGGGACTGATAAATGCCTGTGCCTCAAACTTTACCTTTACTTCACAACGTCTGCATCACCTATAGGATTTTCTGTATCTCTGCCTAGTTTACATCATCCAAGTGATCAGGTAACAGTGGAGAAATAAATAAGATCTTGTATGCCATGATCACTAGAAGTCAACATGGTTTTCTCAAAACAGATCATGCTAGGCTACTCTTAGCTCTTTTTTTAAAAAATATAGTTACAACCTTGATAGATAAAGCAAATGCTATGGATGTAGCACACCTTGATTTCAGTAAGGCCTTTGACAAGGTTTACCCATTATATTCTTGCAAATTAGCTAGCAACATGTGGGCTAGACAGTGCAACTGATAGGAGGATTTGTAATTGGTTGACTGAACAAACCTAAAGGGTGCTCAGCACTAGCTCCTCTTTGTCTTGGACAGAAGTGACCAGTGGGGTGCCACAAAGTTCTGTTCTGGGCCCAGTGCTATTCAACATCTTTATTAATGACTTGGATGATAGAATAGAAGGCATGCTTATCAAATTTTCAGATGATGCCAAATTAAGAGTGGTAATCAATACCTCAAAAGACAGGATCAGAATTCAAAATGATCTTAACAGATTGGAGAGCCGGGCCCAAACTAACAAAATGAATTTTACCAGGGAGGAATGTAAGATACTATATTTAGACAGAAAATAAGAAATGCACAGATATGGAATGGGACACCTGAGTTTAAAGCAGTGCATGTGAAAGGAATCTAGGAGTCTTAGGAGACCATATGCTAAACACAAGGCAACAGTGTGATGAGGCAGCTTAAAAAGTCAGTACAATACTAGGCTGCATCAATAGGAGTATAGTGTCTAGATCAAGAGAAGCAATAGTACCACTCTATTCTGCTTTGGTCAGCCCTTACTTGAAATGATGCATCACAATTCAAAAAGGATATTGATAAGCTGGAATGTGTCCAGAGGAGGATGACTAAAATGGCAAAAGATCTGGAAGCCATGCCCTATGAGGAGCAGCAGAGGGAGCTGGTTATGTTTAGTCTGGCGAAGAAAAGGTTAAAAGGTGACATGATAACTATGTTTAAATATTTGAAAGGCTGTCAGATTGAAGAAGAAACGAAATTGTTTTTCTGTATGTGGAGCAATGGATCCACACTACAGGAAAAGCAATTCCATCTAAACATTAGGAAGAACTTTTTGATGCTAAGAGCTGCTTGACAGTGGAATATGCTGCCTTGGGGTATAATGGAGTCCTTCTTTGGAGTTTTTAAAACAGAGGTTGGATGGCCATCTGTTTGAGGTGCATGGCAGGGGTTGGACTAGTTGGCCCTTGTGGTCTCTTCCAGCTCTATGATTGTAAGTTGGGAATTGCTGTAGAGCAAGACAGGGTCCTTCAAAGAGATGCAGATAATCGGCCATAGGTGTACAATATCTTTCTAGTGCCTACCTTAGTTGTGAGGCTGCAAATGTCAAAATATCCCTATTAACACAGTGGAGAAGGCCATGTGCTCTGCACAGCATGTGCTATTGATTGCAAAATAGAAGACTGATTGGTAGAGCATGCTATTTCTGTTTTTGTTCTCCAAGCAGTTTGGTTCAGCCAGATCCCTACACTTTGGACTTCTTTGTTAATCCTGTTTTAAGACTAATGTGTGCTTAAACATTACAAAATGACAGCGGGGAGGGGGGGACAATGTAGGATTGCTCAGGATGTCACACATTAAGACCCTAGAGCTCGTAACAGCTGTGATGTTTGAAGGAGTTTTAGACAACGTTCTCAAATGGTATGTTGCTTAGCTGGTTTTCAGATGGTTGGGATTGAAAAGACTCCCAGAGCAAGCTTTGCTATATACAGAAGGGAAAGTATGTATTTAGGGGCCTGTAGTTTGCTTTTTGAGAGTCAGTGTGTATTGTCAGGCTGTAAAACCAGGAGCTGAAATCCCCCCCTTGGCCATGGAAGCCTACTGGGTGACCTTGGGCAAGTCATATTCTCTCAGCTTCAGAGGAAGGCAATGACAGCCGCCCTCTGAACAAATCTTGCAGAGAAAATTCTATGATAGACTCACATTTGGATTGGCATAAGTCAGAAATGACTTGAAGGCACACAACAACAACTGGTTTTTGATGAGTGTGTCCTCAAAGTGAAAAAAAATACAAGGAAAACAATGGTCATATATAGAATAACAAAGTTATAAAATTCATTCGACTAACATGTATAACATTATCAACCTGTAAAGCATTAGTAACCTTTTGGAATTACAGAGATTATAGCCCAAAGGTTGTTTGAACAGGCAAACAAGCAAACAAAAATGTCTTGAAACCACTAATGGAATAGATTTATAAAAATATCTTAGGGAGGAGTTCCATAGTCAAGGGGCCACCACTAAACAGATGATGCATTATTCAAATATATACCCATAAAGGTTTTGAAGATGGTGGGTTAGGTAAGCCCCAAAGAGCATTTAATATTATTGTTGCCCCATGCAGGAGGGCAGAGTAACTATGAAAGGACAGCTTTTTACTGATTTCCAAAACAAAATATACAGCTATATCTTTGAATCCAAAACATAGCCACCTTGAGTCCCTGTACTGGGAGGAAGACAGAATAATAATAATAATAATAATAATAATAATAATAATAATAATAATAATAATAATAGGTAAGGCAGTATCATTATAAATTAATTTGTGTTAGTTAATCTACAGGCTCTAAGCTTACACTGAACTTTTCATGAAGCAGAATGAAAATGTAGCTAAGAAAAATGTAGCCACAGTCTGTTCTATCCTTTTCCTTAACATAGCAATCCTGTCTCTCCCTTGAGATCTGCAAAACAAACTGTAGGGTGACATTGAACCATCAACTTCCATTTCTTCTGGCAGGATCCGGAGGAACAAGTCGTGAAAGCTCCTGACCTTGCTGCAGATACCAAGGAATACATTCCCTGTGACCCATGGGACCCGTTGTGCATTTTGGTGCCCCAGTGTGAGCTCTATGTCTGTGTGGGCTCAGAGGACACAACTGAGAGGTTTGTACTTTGCTGGTGAATCAGGGAGGGAACCAGGGGATTTTATTTATGTACTTGGTAAACCACATTCCCAGGGCATCTTACAAAGGAATAAAAGCAATTTCAGGATGATAGCACCTGCTTCATGAATGAGAAGGAAGATGGATAGCAAAATGGCAGACCTTGAATAGGTGAGTGTGATACAGATACGAGATTTTAAAAGTTACTTTTGCTGAGGCACTCCCTATAGATACATGGGCTACAACTTTCATCATCCCCAGCTGGTAAGATGATGATGGAATCGGAGTTCTGGCCCTCCCTCTGCTCATTGGGTGACCTTGGGCCAGTCTCTCAGCTTAGTTTATTTTATAGGGGTGTTAGGAAGAGGAAAAGCATGACTTGTGCATGGCTCTTTGAGCAACCCTGAAGGAAGGCTGGAATAATAATGTCATAAATAAATAATCCTCTTGTGATAAATGGATAATATTTTTGCTAGGGCTGCCACCTGATTAAAGTCTGAAATTAGTTTTAAAATGTATTGATTAAAAAAATAAATCTTGCATTTGCCTATGCAATGGTTTTGTGGACTCACTTTTCCAGAGCATAAGTTTATTTTTAAGATGTTGGTTGTGTATATCCCACAGTAGATCTCCAGTGTGTAGCTTGCAGGGGTGGAGGGCAGCTTATGTGTTGCCACATAAAGAGGAAACACAACACCAAATAGAGAATAAAGGAGGACACAGATCTGCATAAAATCTGCAGAAGCCAATTTGTGTCTAGATGTAAATTCAGAAATTCTTAGACTGTAAATAGAAATGCCACATATTTTGCCATTGTGAAGAAGATGATGACCAGCTGATTTTGTGTGTGTTGTTGTGTGCGCCTTGAAGTCATTTCCGACTTATGGCAAACCTAAGGTGAACCTATCATTGGGGTTTCTTGGCAAGATTTGTTTAGAGAAGATTTGACTTTGTCTATCTCCTTAAGTTTGATGTTGCTGCTGTTTATATAGGTGATGAGCAGCTCAATTGTGTTATGGTTTCTTCTCTTTAAACGGATCTTGGACTCGTCAGTGTTTCAAATACAGTAGAGGACTATCTTCTGTAAGCAGTATATATGGCTATTCTTGAGAGAAGGAGAAGGCCTTGTATAAGAGGATGCTTGTCATGAGCAGTTTCTAGAAATACTTATATTTATATAAAAATGTTTTATCAGTGATAACACTTTTGTTAACAATGTTTTTAATGTAGTGGTTAAAAGTTATGGCCGTTATTAGTATCATTTATTTACAAGGTTTATTTACTGCTATTCATAAAACTACACAACAGTTTTTAACATACAAATATATTAAAAGTACACTGTTTATTTGCAATTGCATTTACCTTGAGGTTCTCAGATGAGTGATAGGATTACACATGGCTCTGTCTGTGCATAGACTGAACCAGTATCTGTGTATTGGTCAAGCACATACCTGATTAGTGTCAGAAAGATTTCTGCATCATACACCTATACAAATACAGTACTGATCTCCCTTGTTGTTGCTCTGATATCATCTTTCTATGAGGCTACATAACTGCAAATACTTGGAGGCTACCTTGGTCAACAGAGCTGGACAAGAAGGTATTGGTTTTGTATTCTGTGTCGGTTCTGTTGATATAATTCTTTTTCAGACCCTTCCCCATTTTTAAGATTACAGGAGAGGTTCGAGGTCACACAGAAGATTTGTCCACAGGCTGAACAGTTCCCATCCTGTTTTAAAATCACATTCTAACATTCTGTGAAAACTTACAGTGCTTTATAAATAAAGGTTAATAATAATAATAATAATAATAATAATAACAACAACAACAATTGATGCCATTACTGTTGCTGACCACCTTTATGTGGGTTCTCATGCAAGGCTGAAGCTTCATCCTTCCATGAGTGTGTCACTTAGCTTATTTCTCTATATGTGAAAATTTTGGGCAGTGGTTAATCATCTGTGTTTTACTTGCCCCGCAGCTGGCAGGAAAGTTTGGAGTACACCCAGCTTAGCTGCAGAGCAGAAGAAGAATCTGAAGAAGTCAGTCCATGTCCTGATGCCAGCACTGTCCCTGGCATTGATATAAACACCAATGACATACTCAGCAGGGTGAGATGAAAGTGTGTGTGTGTGTGTGTGTGTTTCTTTTTAGCCTAAAAGTAGATTCCTTTTATTTGAGCTTCTTTAGCTGCCTGCTGTAGAGGCACCCTTGCATTCTTGGATACCAGATATAGAGGAGCAAAGTATACTTTTAGCATTGTTTTAAAGATCCATCTAACTCTTCTGTTAATGATCTATTATTTCTTGTTAGGAAAACTAGGGCGCATTACAGAGCGCCCAAGAAGGGCGCTCTGCCACCGCCACTGGTTGCTACGTCTGGGAACCGCAGTGGCCAAACCACGTGGCTCCCGGGCGCAGCAAGAAAGAAGTGCCGAAATGGCGCTTCTTTCTGGGCCCTGGAAGTGGCGCCGCGAGGCGCTAGTCACACACTTGCGGCGTCCCTTCCGCCGCACGATGTCTGGGCCCTATGCGTCCGCGACATCAAAATGGCGGCCCCCGTGTGGATGGGCGCCGCCATTTTGTATGGACTTGGTCCGTATTAGGGTTGAGGGGCGTCTGGAAGGGATGCCCCTTCTCCACCCTAACACGCCCCTTTCTAACCCTAGTACGTCCCTTCGGCGCGTCTGTAACGCGCCTAGATGTTGTCACTATCAGTAGGATTTTTTTTACAGTGGCATACCTCAGTTACAATCTTGTGAATTAAGTCTTTGTTTTCCTTTCAGTGACCAGTCATGAATCAAAACAATTATAACTGCACGATGCAGAGCTGAGGAAAAGCATGTACTGAGACAAACAAATATCTTTTATTATTTAAGAGAGCACCACTCTTATATATGGGCTAAGTATATTGTGTAATTAGCAAGCTTTTCCTGTCAGCAGATGGAGCCACCTAGATATCCTGTGTAGTAATTTGCTGGGTGACTTACTGTGCCCTGTGCAAAAGAGTTCTAGTGTTTACTTTTGACCTGCATTGGCTTTAGATCATGGTACCCTTCTAGACTGTCTTGTTGGGTTAAGTCTGGGGGAGCAGTTTATGGATTGGTATTGGAATGTAGTGCTTTGGAAGACTTGTCTTCACTCTTGTATATGGGATGCAAAATTCTGACATCATGCTGCTTAATGCCTACATGATGTAGAAAATCTTTAGCTCTCCTGATGTTTTGGACTGCAACTCCAACAATCTTTTCCCAAAGAATATATATGCTGGTCCTTTTACAGTTCAGGTCCATAGCACTTGGTGTAGTCATCTGGAGGTTTTGGCTGTGATGTCACCAATATGTGGATGGCATCCAGATCCATGACTCATTTTCATCTCCAAGTCTTACGAAAGCCATATAAATCCTGACACACTGTTTGGAATAGAGATGCCCTGGAGACAGATGCTGGTGAACAATGGAAACCTAGTCCAAATAAAACATGGGCACAGTGGGTTGGAAATCTAAAAGATCTGGATAGAAGGATTTGTCTAGTCTTAATGGGAGTGCAACCTCATCCATGTTCATAGTTTGGATATTTTCTTGGATATAGTTCTGTTTTTGCTATCTTAGATTAGTTTACTAGCTTTCTAGAAACATCAGACCTTGCACCAGTACCCTGTGCTGTTTATTGACATCCAAAGTCATGCTGCTTAATATGCTTTATATGGGGCTATTTCTGAAGACAACTTGGGAACTTCTGCTGATCTAGGTGGAATGTGGCTAGTTGGTTGTTAGTGAGAGCATGGAGAAGAGAACTTGGGTCATAAAGTTTGTATCTACTGTACCTGGTGCCAATGTATTTCTGGGCCCAGTTCAAAGTGATGGTTTGGGCCAATAGTGTTTAGAATGGTCCACAACTAGTAGTAATGTCTACTAGATCTATAGAAACCTACCTGGATATTCAAATGTACTCTGTATACCCCGCTCATAGGCCTGCCAGCAGTATCTGTATAAGGGAGGAGCCCTTTTCAGTGATGGCCTCTAGATTGTGATGCTCAGTTTCTAGTGAGATTCTTACCGCTTCAATGCTTATTTGAAAACTAAAGTTTTAAAAACCATCTTACTCCATGACTTTTTTTATAAGTAAGTAACTTTCCTGTTGCTGTGTAATGAATAGATAGTATTATGTAGTTTCTTAACTTTTAAAAAATTATTACTATCCTTTTTTTGTAAATGCCATACAATCTGTGAATTAAATGCATCTATTTGCTGCTGCTGCCTCTTTAAGGACTGAGCATTCCCATTTATCTAGGAGCCCTATGGATTGTTTTGAATGTTTTTTTTAATTAACATTACATTGCTCTCATTTTTTCATACAATTTAAATTATTTGTTGTGAGTCCCTTGCACGAACTGTGTACTGAAACACTTCTTATAATCACTATTGTAAGCAAATACAATCATTAAATAAGTTTCTCTGCAGAGCCTTTCATCGACATGTTTCAAACTCTTTTTCCATGTTAGGACTGGGAAATGACCAGGCTCCTTGACAGCATTTTGGGATCTGACAAAGAAGACGTGATGTATCATGCAGGCCAGAAGCAAGAGAAACGACCTGAAAGCCAACACTCTGATAGACCTAAGTGGGCTCAAGCAACATCATCTGGGAGAACAGAATCTCGGAGTTCTCTGAAAACAGGTACATATTTGTACCCCTAGCACTTTCTGTTGGTGCAGATCTTTATGTAGATGTTGTGAAGTGGGTGTGTGTGAGACGGGGGCAGATTGTGGCCTGTAGGGTGCATGCAGCTGACAAGACTGTTTTGTGACCCCCAGAGTGATGTAGCAATGGGGGGAATGAGGTCTTCTTCCTCTCAAATACAAAATCTGCACTTCAAATGAAATTTTCCTTCAGTGCCCAAATTTCTAGCACAGTGTAGAGAGATACTGAAAATTGTTCACATCTAGAACATCTGTATGTGCTACATTCACATTCCATTGGTAACTTTGCTTGCCACTTTGGATGCTTAAACTGTATTTCTAAATACATTTCTAAGGTGAGGGTTTAAGTTACCGCAGTGTTAGAAATTTGAGGGGAGAATGGCATGGGGGAAAATTCTTATGGGAGGTAATGTACTCACTTTGCTGATCTCCCTAGGTAAACCTCTGCCCCCCCATTTCCCAGCCAAAATAAATAATTTGTTATTTTCAAAGAAAAATAAGAAAATCATGCCTCCAAGGGGCACATGGGATTATCCTCCTTATTTTTTTAAAAAAGTGTCCACATGCATCTTTTTCAGCACAAAATCCTTCCTTTCCCCCATGAACAAATTCAGATTTTTCCCTACCAAATCAGAAATGATCTTCCAGTTTCACAAGGAAAGGCAGAGCTCCTAGAAAATCTTGAAGCCAGAAAAATGCTCTCCTCCAAAACCCCATAGGAAAGAAGTATCACCTGAGTACTCCACTAAAGAAGACAAGCCCAGTACCAAAAATGAAATAAGCATACATTTGTTTGCATAATTAAGTCTTCCACAATTTAGATAAATGATAGGGAATGTGTTCCTTCGGATTGTTATGGAGTACACTCCCCAAAAGCTCTGAGCATTTGCTATACTGGCTGATGAGACTTGTTGTCCAGTAACATGTTCCTCACCCCTGATTTGGATTTCCAGATACAGGATCATTTTAAGGTGCAGAAGCAAAAGGGAATGAAATGGGAGAGTTGGGAACAGGGTGGAGATGGTAGTGGATGAGGGAATCCATGGGAGTTGGAAATAACATAGGGTGCAGAGAAAGCCCAGACAACCTCTCCTTTTGTTTTCTAAAGGTTCTCCAAGCACTGCCCATGTTTCTAAGCTTGTAGGGCCATGAAGACAAGAAACAAGCTCTTGTTAAAAATGAAAGTGAGGTTCTACAAATGAGAGAATTCTAGATCTAGAAATTAGATTCCGCACTGAGCTTGGAAAGGTTGCTTGGTTTGATTCTAATGCAGAATCCTTGAGCTAGCATGGCCAGTGGCCATCCTGGCTGGAGGATTTTGAATGGTGTAGTCCAAAATGTAACATTTTACACAATCTGATTCTGTCCATGATTTGCACATCAGCCATTCTCTTAGGAGAATGGAATGTGCACCCAGCCTTGGCATAGCAATCTTCTTATGTAAAGATTCTTTACTTTCATAACATAGCTTCTCAACTAAAGAGGTACATTTTGTCCCAAAGGATGTGGTTCAAAAGCTGCAAGTGGCAGCAGTGAAAACATCTTGCAATTTTCCTCAGCCAACTATCTCTCTCCAGCCACTCATCCAGTTGCATGAGTTTGCTGTACTACATAGGCAGGTCCTTTCATATTGTTTGACTGGTGAGAGTTGTAGTCCAGCACATCAGGAGAGCAATCTAGGTGAGAGGAGGTACTTGTAGGTATTTTTAGCAATTAGCAAAGGGAAGGTACAAGAAGGAACATAATTTTTAAGATGTATAAGTGCATTCATATACAGTGGGCCTTTGTTATCTGCTGGGGTTTGGTTCCAGGATCCCCCGTGGATAACAAAATTCATGGATGCTCAAGTCCCATTAAGTGCAATGGCATAGCAAAATTGTGTCCTTTATATAAAATGGCAAAATCAAGGTTTGCTATTTGGTATATTTACTTTATTTGAAGATTTTCAAGCCGTGGATGCTTGAATCCGTGGATAGAAAGTCGTTGATAAGGAGGACCGACTATATTATCATCTGGGTAGGTCAGGGATGGTCTCCAAGTTGCCGTTTTAGCCCCCTGTTTATTTTTCTTTTAATTTGAAATGAGTTTGCCATGAATGCAGGACTCAACTTTCTCCTTCTATGCTTCCCCCAATTTCCTGCCCAAGTGCTTCCACTGTGCCCAGTTCTTCTGACCTAGACACAACTATGCTCAGAGGAGCAACTCTGGGCTGCCCACACCCACTTGGCATACCATCTTGGCTATTTGTTTGCTCTGTTGCCTCCCTAAACATTCCCACCCCATGAGCATGAAAGGAATCTTATTTCTCTCCCTTGCAGAATGCAGAGCTATGAGCCAGGACCACAGGGACAGTAAGAGGAAGCCTCAAGCAGAGAGCAGCTACTTCTCTCTGGAGCATCAGAAATCTGATCCAAATTGGGCTTCATCCCCACCCTGTGCAGGCCGTAGCACTTTACCTGTCCGATACGATGCCAAAGCAGCAGGTGGGTGGCCAGCTTCCTCTGTTAGCTCGGCAGACTCAGATATGAGCTGGCAGACAAGTGGCAGCAGCGAGGGTCGACATGGACTGATGAGGCAGGAATACACTGTGTTGGCTGACTTGCCCAAACCAAAGCGGCTCAGCCATCGGCAGGCATTTGAAAAAGACCGCAGCAGCTCCCGCACCCGTAGTCCTGGCCGAGCAGAGGTGGAACGGATTTTTGGACTTGAGCGCAGGTGAGAAATGGGATGGCCAAGATAGGGAAATCTTTCTCTTGCTGTTCCATTACACAAACCATTGCAGGGCTGGATTAACCTTTGTGATGTTATAGCATAGTGGGGATCTATGCTATATGAAGGCCATGCCCACTGCTTTCTCTTGAACTGGGCTGGGCAATATGTGGCTCATGGGCCACCATGCCTCCCAACACCAATGTTATGATCCCTAGGCTCCAACACAAATTCCTCATGTCTCTTTGGGCCAGGACATTTTGCAGGGTGGGGTATATTCTTGTGTCAGCAGAGTGGTGGGTTTTGCTTTAAACTAGCTGCCCTCAAAAGCCTGAACTGCTACTCCCTGAAACAAACAAACAAAAATCAAACTTGAAATTGGACATCTTCTAGATTTGGTTCCCCATTCCACTTTTAAAAACATTTGAACCACAGAGAACACAACCTGTGTTTGGTTGTTGTTGTTGTTGTTGTTGTTGTTGTTGTTGTATGCCTCCCAGTCATTTCCAATGTATGTCAACACTAAGGTGAACCTACCACAGCATTTTCTTGTCAAGATTTGTTCAGAGGAAGTTTGTCCTTGCCTCTCTGAAACTGAGAGGCTGTGACTTTCCCAAAGTTACCCAGTGTGTTTCCATGGCTGAGCAGTGATTCGAACTCTGGTCTCCAGATCACTGCACTACACTGGCTACCCATGCAGTGGGCACTGAGGGCAAATGTAGCTCATATCATTTTAAAATAATACTACTTAATCACAACATATAAGAAATAGTAACTGTCACACAGTCTGGGCAGTTAAAGGTAAGGAAGATGGACAACAAATCCTGTGAGAAGAGGTTGATATAACTTGAATATGTGTTAGCCTGGAGTAAAGAGAGACTGAGAGGGATCTGAGAGAACTCATCAGATACCTAAAAAGCTGTTACCTAGAAAAGGTGAGAGACCTCTCTCTTGCCCCTCAAGGCAGGAATAGACCTCATGGAGCTAAAAGAAAGTACCTTTTAGCTGACAATAAAACACTCATAATCCAAAGGTGTCTTCACTTCAACACTGCAAGCCCTGGCTATACTGCACTTGGAATCTGTGTACAGGCTACAGACTGTACATGCAGCTCAGCCTGACAACTGGAGGACATGGCCCAGTAGGTTCCTTGTCATGTATTTAGAAACCCATTGAAATTCAGTTCTAATTGCAGGTAATAATAACTCCCTTCCTTTCTCACCCTCCTTTCTTGTTAGGAAGTCGGAGACTCTGGAGGCATTCCAAGCCCTGGAGGAAGGGCTCCTAGAGCGGTTGGACAGTAAGAGCTTGAAACTGGCCAAGGAAGGGCGACTTGTGAGGAGGCAGTCAAGCCCTACTCTACGCAGAGAAGTGAGTGGCTAGTCCACATGATGTGGTAGTAATAATAACAGCAATAAAAGCTGGCTCCCTCACAGCCCGATTTTCATCTCAGTAAGGGGTGCCCTGGTCTGGTAAGGCTGCACTTCTGCTCATTCTTATATTTCACTGTACAAAAGCTGGGAAACCACCAAACAAGGGTGTCATGGGAAAGAGGGGTGGCCTTTTAGGGAAGCCCAGGGGAATTGTTTCTGACCTGAAGGCCTGAGATTTTTCATTCCTGTGCTATGGTGAGCAACAATACAGTACAAGAATAGTAAATAAGACCTCCTTCTCTTTTCCCTGCCCTGTCTCATCAGGTGAACAAGAAACTTGCATGGGAGCCTGGCCAGCCCAGCAGAAGTGGAGGGGAATCCCTGCGCTTGGGGAGACCAGGTCAGAGATCAGAGAGAACCAGTCGGAGCCAAGGCGAGTTTCTGCGCTCAGGAAGTCCCACTCAGCAGCCGCAGAGAGAGAGCCGGAGCAGAGGAACAGGAGGCCTGCATTCAACAGCTCCGCTCTCTCAGCGGTTAGAGGAGAGGAAGAGACGAGAGGAGCCTGTCCACAATCCAAGAGCCACCAGGGAAAGAGCTCCTCTTTGTTCCGGGAGGCAAACAGATAGTAGAAAAAGCCACCCAGAGAGTGGACATCTCAAGATCTCTGGGAAGGGCACAGAGACCAAATGGAAGAGCTGCCTGGATGCTTTGCACTTGGCCAAACCAGCAAAGAATGTAGACAAGAATCAGGTGAGACACGGGAGACCAGTTGAGAGCTACAAAGAGAGTGACCGCAAGGCCAGAGGCAAACCTTTGCTTCCTGTTGATACAGCTGAGCGACAGAGAGAGGACTCCAGAGACCGCCAAGAAGCCACACGGGCTTTCAGCCCGGGAAGGGGAACAGTAGCTGAACAGAAAACTGGGCGGGCATCAAGTCCTCCAAGACATAGAGAAGTTAGCTGGGGAGCCCAAGGAGAGGCTAGGAACACTGTTAACCTTGGGAGAGACGGGGGCATCACTTTGAAAAGCCACGGAGATGCTGGAGGAGTATTTAGTCCTGGCCGATCTAGTGATGGAAGCCAACTAGAGACCAGGCGCTCCCTCAGCCCAGGGAGAAGTAGGGAAAGCAGTTGGAAGAACTCAGGGGAGACTGCTAGACGTTCTCCCAGTCCTGGGAGGCTGATGGAAGGTATTTGTGCATGTGCGAGTCAAGCAAGGTGCTGTGCTGTTTCACAGCAGTACACAGAGAACAGTTGGAAGACCCGTAAGGAGGTGGATGCTGCAAGGAATCAAAATGACTGGCCAAGCCAGAGAGAGACATTCAGCTCTTTCACTCCAAGCAGGAGGGAGAATAGTGAACGGAGGTGTTGCAGCAGATCCTTATGCTCAACAAGTCTGCCAGTTTCTGAGCAGGAGAGGACTGACCAGGAACAACTCCCTTGTTCCATGAGACCAGAAAACAGCTCCAGAAGCCAAGGAGGATCCTTGTGCCATGTGCATCCAATGCAGCTCTTAGAAAGGGAGTGGACAAGTCAAGAAGAACACATGCATTCTTCAAACTCAGGCCAGCTGGCATTGGAGAGTAACTGGAGAACCCGCAGGAATTCAACAGGATGGGCAGAGGAGGATGACCAGAAGGATCAAGGAAGGTGTCCAAGTCCCATGAGACCAGAATTTCAAATGGGCAACAGCTGGAACAATGAGGAGAAGCTATTCCACCAGGTATGAACGTAGTGGTTTCCTAGCTCCCATCCAAACTGTTTCTATAGACTTATCTGAGATTTGGCAAAGTTCTTTTTTTGGACTACAATTACCAGCATTCCTCTGCCAATATGACTATTGGCCATGCTGACTGGAGAATTCTGGTAATCATACAGTCAGCCCTCTGTATCCATGGATTATTTATCTATGGATTCATGTATCCATGGTGTGAAAATATTTTTAAAAAATAAAAATTCCAAATAGCAAAATTTAATTTTGCCATTTTATTTAAGGGATGCCCTTTCATTATGCCACTGTATTTAATGGAACCTGAGCATCCATGGATTTTGGTATCCATGGAGGGCCCTGGAACCAAACCCTAGCAGATACCAAGTGCCCACTATAGTTGAAAAAAATGCAGCTTTTCCCCCAAACTTTTCTTACCGTTTCATCTTATTTCTATAGAGAAAAATATGTGTTCTTGGTATTCTCTGATGTCAAGTAGCCTTTAATTTACCCCTATGAATGGGCATACATGCACCAAGAAATCCAGGGTCATCTCAATCCGATTACTGCCTCAGGCAGCAGATGATGGGAATCATCAGTGGCAGCCTTCTCACTGTTCTTCCTAAACTCCCCAGCTGTTCCCCTCTGTTGGAGGACAGAGCTGTGTGTATGCCACATAACTTGTCTGGGCCTATTTAATGAGCTTGTTGCCTCAGATATGGAGAACTATTCCACTGCTGGTGTCGAAGTAAGATTTAGCTGCCAGTCCAGTCAGCTTCTGCATATACGCTTGGAGGAGAGGACAAACCATCTTTATCAATCATCAAATTGTCTTGAGTGGGCCCTGAGGAATCTGTTTTTTGCCTTTGGGGAAACATAGTTAGTTTTCATTTTTTGCATTAAGAAAGCTAATGTAAATTATTCACAACATGTGCTTTCTTCTGGTGTGTGTGTGCATGTGAGAGAGAAATGCATAGAACTGCTGGATCTTTCTTGCTCATCAAGATGTCAGAATTGTCAGTGGAAATTCAGTATACATATTGTCAGATGCACTGATGATTAGTAAAGAGGGACTATTTACATTTGATATTGAAGAGATCATGGATTTTACTCTGTAATAGAAACTAGCATTCAAAAGAGTATTCAAAGCCTTTAGAACAATGGACTTGAAATGTACCCTGACCAGAGTTACAGTGCTTTCTGGCTACCCTGAATGCTGAAATGTGCTGCACATACAAACCACAACATGCTGATTACTAGAAAAATTGGAGAGTAGGCTGCTAACAGTGTAGCTGAACACTATACAGGTATCTGGGCGTGTGAATTCTGTTTCCTCTTCAGGTCTGGTTTTGGGAGAAGAGGCACTTTCACTGTCAATCAGAAACATAAGCTAGTTCAAGAAGGATATGAACCTTATGTATTACATCAGAGATGAAGAATCTGTCACACCCCAGTTCCTTTTTATTTCATAAATTTATATAGTATCCCACCTTTCTTTTCATATGAGATCAAAGGTAGCTTACAATAAAACAAAATGCAGTGAAAACAATAGATTACAAATATTTAAAAAGCAGTTTAACAATCGTATTAAAACATTAATTTAAAACAATTTCAAAAGGCTGTTAAAATGCAATATTAATAAAAAATGCAATACTGCACTTATCCTTTAAAGGACTACCTCTATATCAGGTAACCTGACACCAAGCCTTTGCAGATAAAAATTATCATTGAAAGCTTAGCTTGCATGAAATCAGAGTTCCCCATTATATTCAAAATTAGAGACTTCTGGTTTAATGATGGTTACCTAACAAAGATATTAAGCCAAAATCTGATTGGTAAATAAATATTCCATGTTACCTGAAAAATGGGAATCTCTGATTTAACAAGTTTTCACTGTGCCAAAGCCAGTGCACCAGAGGAGGATTGAAGAAAGTTTGTTGACTGACAGAGTTTGTTGTTCCTTCCCAAACCATGGCTTATAAACATTGGATGAATATCCAGAATGGATTGCTATATGCATAGCCTTAATATGGTCAAGAATGAGTAGAACTATAGGCATGAAAGTAGCAAAAGAAAATAAAGCAGAAATGCAAGAAGCACAGTAGGAGGGAACTGTAATATGTGATTAGGAATTACGTAAACACAGACTTCAGAATCATTGATCTGGAACAACTGCCCTCCCTCCCTCAATAGCATTATACAGTCACTCAGTAAAACCACTTAGGATTGTTATTTTATAGGCATGTACTGATAAGTTTGGAGTATGGTAGATTTACTTGCTGGAAAGATTTCCTTTGACTTTTTAACAGAAACATCTTGTGTATTTTGAAACATTTCTCCATGATCAGGTGAGCAGGGATAGGCTTGTCTTTTAAAGGAGAGATTGTTCGAAGAAAGCTCTTCAAATAAAGTTTTCTTTATGCACATTCCTTTGTAGCACCAGTTAGATGGAGGACAATCAGCGAAAAGTACCTGCTCCTCAAGAAGCCAAGACCTTTATCTGGACACAAGCAAGAAACACAAGGTAGGACAGGACCTTAAATCAAAAGTAAGGATATGCAGCCCTCCATATATTGTTGTGATTCAGCTTCAGCATTCCCCATCACTGGCTATGCTAGCTAGGGCTGATAGGAGATGCAGTCCAACAACATCTAGGAAGCCTCACAATGATTTCTGGCCAGCCAAATGACTGTTTTTGCCTATGTTTGTTAATTTGTGGCTGTGAAAAAGCTCCTATTAGTAAGTATATTATAGGAGAGGAGTTTGTCGATAATAGTTTCTCCACCAGTGGTCAGTTTGGCAGTCAGTTTGTCTTCTGTTGCTTTTGCCAGCTTGATGATTCCTTAGTTTCTGTAAGATGTAAGGGCTGTAGTTTGGTGATGCATACTTGGTCCTAGGCATAATTCTAAACATCTTCAAACAAGAAATATCTCCTCATGGCAGTTTGTAAAAATTTCTTTTTTAGCCTATAACCCTCATAATCCCGCAGGCAACATGGTCAGTGGTTGTTGGCTATGCTGATAGGGGAATCCTTTAGCCAGCATAGCCATTGCTGATCATGGCTGGGGAATTTAGAGAGCTGTATGTAGTTGAGAAAAGTAGTTTTTCCACGTCCTGTCTAATAGTTCCTCAGGAGAACCTGTGATTTATCTCGCAGGAACATAGCAGGCATCTTATACCACACGAGATTCTGTCTAGCTCAGTATTGCTTATTTGACCAAAAGTGATTGTCAATCAGAGAACATTCCAGTCATCCATTATCTGGTCCATTTAACTAAAGGTTGTAGGGATTTGAGCTTGGCTGGGAACTTTTGAATGCAAATCATATGCTCTGCTTCAGTGCTTTGGTCTCTGTCCTAACAAGGCTGACAGTTCTGAAGCTAAATAGGACACTGAGTTGATTATCTATATAAGGGTCTTGTAAACTAGCTTAACATGCAGTCCTATGCACATGTACTCCAAAATAAGACTCCTTGATTTCAGTGGAGCTTACTCTCAAGTGTCTAAGATTGCAGCTAAATAAATTTTTTCACAGAGCAGAAGATGTGCTGGGTCATCCTTGTAAAGTAGTGCATTTCTGCTTATATCTGGTGCCTGAATGTTGGAGCAGGTGTTTTTCCACTAATTGGTTTGGATTTGTGGGCAGGGGGATTAGTGCAATGTAGTATGCTGGACTATGAAAGGTGGTTGGTATGCTGAGCTTGGAAATTTTACTTTTTTTTACTACAGCTTCCACAATCCCCAGCCAGCATGCTACCGAAGCATTTTGGTAGTTGTGTTTTAAAAGTACTATTTCCAAATTCTGACTGAGCACAACTGACTGAAAAATCCAAACAACTCGAGGGACTTTTTGCTTTTGTTTTCTGCTTCTGCTGCTGTCTTTAGTCTGAAGATAACTACATTACTAAAAGGGCAAGCACAGTTCAACATTTTTCTTGTGAAGATGGCATCCCTGACCCCTTTCCCTTACATATATTGAATCCACATACTTTCTATAACATGCTCCCCCACCCTTTATGTTTTTGAACAAGCCTCTGCTTGAAATGCATCTGCAAGAGAATGATATGTATCTGCCTGTATGCCTTGGGCAAACCTAGCACCTGCATCTCTTCTCTTCCAGACTTACTTCCACCACCACTGAATCTGCAGCATGCCTCAGTTGTGACAGCAGTCAAGGAAATAGCCTGGGAGGTCAATTAATCCCATATTCAGAGACTGAAATGACCCAAGGCCACAGTATCAGCAGGGAAAGGCCTTGGCTGGAATACAAACATTTCTTTCAGTGTGTTGAAATTACATTATGTGTTTCATGGTCAATGACACTCCTAGATATATTGGAGGGATCTTTGCAGGTGTTCAGTCTGTCTCAATCTAAACAAATTAAGTCACAACTAAATTCCGAGGCACTTCTTTGGATGGCTGTGATCATGCAAGGAATTGGGCTCAGTTAGCATTTCTGGAGTTATGGTTTCTGTTGAACAGTTGTGTGGTTCCTTTGGCTCTCTAGATATTTTAACTAAGACTTCCACGATCCTTTACCACAGTGGCTAGAGCTTCTGAGACTAGAGTTCCATCACATTTTGAGGGCCAAATGTTTTTATCTCTGCTGTAGAATTTTTGCATGTATTTTGACATGTCTGCATTATGGACTGATGGTGGGACCTATCATGGCATTGGCCTTGATACGCTTCTGATGTGTTCCTACTCCAAGAAAAGCTGCATTATGGAATGCCTAATAGCTAGGGCAATATGGGAGTAATTTTTCCACAGAAAAGAATATTCCTTTAGGAAATGTTTTATGCAAGGATTGTATAGATTATAAGATACTAATATTCTTCATGCATTTTAAGTTTTCATAGCCTAATTCCAGTTGTAAACCCAACCAAAATAGACTTATTGAATCAATGGCTGAATGGTAAGTCAATATTTACATAATGCCTATTAATTTAATGGGTCTACTAACAAATGGATTTGGGCTTACATCCAAACACAGTTAAAATACAATGTGATATAATAGTTTAAGGGTTGGACTAGGACTTTGGGAGACCAAGGCTGAAATCCCACTGAGCCATGGAAACCCACTGGGTGGCCTCAAACAAGTCACACTCTTTCAGCCTAAAAGAGGAAGAAAATGGCAGTCCTCTGAATAACCTTTTCTGAATAAATTTTGCCAAGAAAACTCTGTGACGGGGTCTCCATAAATCGGAGCTGATTTGAAAGAACACAAGAATAACAAATACAAAAACCACATTTAGTCCAGGATTTTTTTGTGTGTGTGTTGTGATGTTTGGATGAAGGAACCCTGTGTGAATACTGTTCTATTAACATGGAGGACTTAGAGAATTCAGAGTTCCCACTGCTAATGGCTAGAGGACCATGAATGTTATGATAAACAATCAATACACAAGAGAAAAAAATGCCAATTTCTTGCAGCATAGAGATAAGTTTTGAAATGCACATGCTCATCATCCCAGTCCGCCTATTCAGGCCTCCAAGGAGAGTTCAAAATGTAGGTGTATGTGTTGACTGGTTGTCTGTTGATGTTGTGTGCCTCCAAGTGATTTTGATTTATGTCAACCCTAAGGCAAGCCTATCATAGGATTTTCTTGGCAACTTTCCTCAGAGGGAGTTTACCATTGCCATCCTCTGAGGCTGAGAGAGTATGACTTTTTCTAAGGTCATCCAGTTGGTTTTTATGCTCAAGTGAGGAATCGAACCCTGATCACCAGAGTCATTGTCCAACACACGGAGTTTATTACACAGAGGTTTTTGCAGCTTTTTGCAGCTCAGATCCGACGTGACTGTGGATCCAATGATGCAAACTCACGCGATAACATGATGTGTTATCACACACGATTCCTTTCTATGGGGGCTCCTTCCGTGGCACTTCCACAGTGATTCCAGAGTAACCCCTCGTTTTGGCAAAATGGGTAATGAGCAAATTCACAGAAATCACTTCCAAGCTCATTTCAATTTCACTCCAAATTGGTCTGGTGTGGAATGCAACTTTGCTTCTGCTCTGGTACACCACTGCAACCCCCCCCCCCGGGTTGCAAATTTCCCATGATGCGGTGCTGAAATTTTTCCTCATTTCCTTTTGGTGTTCCTTTCACTTTCAGGGTAACTCTTTTTTTTAATATATATATGTGTGTAGGTGCGTGAATGTGAATATATAGATAAGTCTGTCTGGCTATGTGTGTGTTGAAATTGCTGAAATGGAAGGGAAAATAAAAAAAGGGGGATGAAGACACAGAAATATTCATGAGGCAAATATTCACACAATCATGCAATTACGCGAATCAGGAAACAAGAACTTGCACCCCTTTTCACCCCAGAAACGTACAAGGTCACGACGCATTCAGACCCCCACTGAGCATGCGCAAGGTTGCCGATTCGAATCATTGAATCCGCATGGTATGCACAGGTGTGGTAATACAAACTGTACTCACTCCACTTTGCGTGAATCCGCATCACATGACTTGCCTTGGATTCAATTCCCCCGCGATTCGGAAGGGCAATGGAAGGGCAACCAGGTGTGATAAAACATTCACGTTCTAATGTGAATTCGCATAGCTGAACCAGGAGTCACCCCAGATCTGAGCTGCAAAAACCTCTGATGAACACCCATGCTGGCTCCACCTGTGTTAATTGATATATCAGCATACAATTTTTGTTGTTGTGTGCCTTCAAATCAGTTCCGACATATGGTATCCTAAGGCAAAGCTATCATGGGTTTTTCCTGGTAAACTTTGTTCAGAGGAGGTTTGCCATTGCCTTCCCCTGAGGCTGAGAGCATGTGACTTACCCATGGTCACCCAGTGGGTTCATGGCCAAGCTGGGAATCAAACCCTGGTCTCCAGAGTCATAATCCAACACACAAACCATGACGCCAGGCCACACTAGTTTTCTTTTAGCAGTTTTTATTTTTGCTAGTAGCAGGTCTTTTGTAAAGGACATTGGTTATCCATTCAAGATTCAATGAAAAATAATACTCAACATATAATTTTCTGGGGAAATTAATTTCCCCTAGCTTCAGTCAAAATCAGAAGGACAAGGGATGTCTGAGGGATGGCAGGCAGTGTCAGCAACCCTGCTCCTTACAAAGACCTGGTATGCTTACTCTGCTAGTAAACTCCACAGTGCCAGACAGTTAAAAGGGAGATACTGTAGGTAACTTAAGCTTAAGGTGGAGGTAGGGAAATCACTTTGCTGTAACAGACACAAGCAAGTCTGGCAGATGGGAGATGGAGGCAGATGCTTAACACCCTGGGTAGGTGACAGCTTGCTCATGTTGCTTTGTCTGTTGATCTGTATTGTTGATGTTAAATGTTCCCTTCTTTTGGGTATCCATTGAATTCAAATGAACCCCTACCACACAAACAATTAGCCTTTTTTTCACCAGTGGGTTCTCGCAGTTTATTCAAACTGGTTTTAAATGCAGTTTCCACTTAGTGTTTCCTTCTCTATAACATAGTTTAAGGGCCTGGTCCTATGTGAAACTTGGAATTATTAATTGTAGTAGTAGTAGTAGTAGTAATATTAGTAGTAGTATTAGTTCTTCTTCTTCTTCTCCTCGTCCTCCTCCTCCTTCATGGCAACTATACCATAGGGCTTTCTTAGCAAAATCTATTTGGAGGTGGTTTGCCATTTCCTTCCTCTTAGACTGAGAGATTACAATTTATCCAGTCATACTCAGTGGGTTTCCGTAGTTTGATGGGGATTTCAGCCTTTGTCTCCTGGAATCCTAGTCCAGCCCCCAGACCATCACACCATGTTGGCTCTCCTCTTGCAATTAAGACCCATGGCTAAATGTGCACAATATTAGTTAAGTACTCCTCCTCTAGAATGGACAAACTTTTTTCTAGACCTTGCAAGGCTGATCTTATGCTGGCTATTTCAGAGGTGAACTCTGCAGAACATCAGGCTGAAGAAATGATAACTAGAGGTACCATAATACTTACTTGGGATTGATGGTATTCTTCATCAGGGTATATGGTATACAGTATGTTGATTTGACAATAGAGATGAATATGTTAAAAATTTACAGTTGTGGTTCCAGGATTATTCCCCAGTTTCTGTGTTTAAGAGAATCTTGAGCTGTGAGATTATTTGGAGCTTAGGATGCTTTTGTGAGTTTATAACTGCTGCGGATCTGTAAATTTGATGTATCTCTTAGGGCAGGGTTTTCAAACAGGGTTCTCTGAAACCTTAGGATTCTGTGAGAGGCCACTAGGAGTTTTGCAAGACATTGCAATTTTAAAAAACACTTTTTTCAGCTGTATTTTATGCGGGATTGGGAGGGATTCATTGTAGGCCTCTGGAGTTTGTTGGACTGAAGCTCCCAGTTTTCCTCATCATTGACTACACTGCTGGGAGTTTGTTTTCTGTTGCTCCATAGATTACAACCTGAACCCGTGGATTCACAATTAAAGAAAGGAGATTTCAATTACACATTAGGAGTGATATCCTGATGGCAAGAGCTGTTTGACAATTGAACAGATTACCTTAGGGAATGGTGGACTTCCCTTCACGGGTTGTCTTTGAGCAGAGGCTGGGTAGCCATCTCTTAGGAATGTTTTAACTGTGGATTTTGGCTGGGGGGGGGCGTTGAACCAGATAACCTTTGAGGTCCCTTTAAATTCTACAGTTCTGTGATGCATGCCCTACAACTGTCTCAGTTTGGCAGTGTAACAAATATTGAAGCAAAGGAAAGTAATGCCAAAGAACTTAACAAAATTCCAGCAGGCATGACTGTTTGTGCTCATCCTAAAGTCTGGATGGATGAGAAATTAGGAGTCAATGCCTCCAGGACAGATTACATTCTTGCCTTTCACCACAGGATGGTTTCTTTTTAAATAAGAGTAAAAGTTACTAAAATTTCTAGATTTATACATGAGTATATATGGTAATCCTTTGTCATTCCACTTTATCAGTTGCTTTTAAAATGTCCCAGTTTTTCTGTGCTCACACTTTCTTTCTTTGTCCTCACCTTACTTAAGTTGCTGCAAACTGAGTTCAAAGTGTAAAAGTAGCTGGCATTCATCTCAGCAGGAAGAAGAGAGGTGGAATCTTGCCCTTCCCAGTAGGCTCAGGCAAAAGCAGAGTGCTGCTGAATCTGTTAGCTTGTGTCTCCTTCCTCTCTAATAAATTCTGTCATCTTGACCTCACTCCAATGTTGCTTGGCCTCATGTGCCCCAGTTTTCATCTGTGAAATGTTGGAGGGTATGGTGATGTTATGTAACTACATCTGCTGATGACATGTTATGTTTTGCTGTTTACTTGTGTAACTAGAAAAGTGATAGGAATCATAACAGATGGGGAGAAAGTGTTGTAATTCCCTGGAGACTGCAGCTGGTGAACAGGACTTTCCTTCAAATGGAAAGTAACATAGTTAAGAAAACTATTAAATTCAGCTGCAAGACTGAATTTCAATTGAACAAGATGGGAGCGGAGGATTGTTCTGATTATTTGATACACTCCATGCTGAGGACCTTGTGCTTTTGAAGAAGAGCCAGTTTGTTAGCTCTGTAATATGTTCCCTTTCTCTCAAGCAGTGATGGGAATCATGCAGCCTGGAGGCCCATGCATGCTTTGCCCCTAAAATTCCTAACTCCTTCCCCCAAAACGTTTGTCTAAACTGCCCCTGCTTTTTGCTTGAAATGACCCTCCAGTCCTTGATGCATGTCCACATTTGTTCTGAGGCAATAGGCAAGGCACAGAAGAATAATTTCCTGTGTGACACTTGCCACTCAACAATTTAAATTTAGGCGGTATCATAAGTATATGTAGGAAATACAGTAAAAAAATAGTGTAATTGCAATATGTAATTGTAGTAAATGGTTTTTACTATTCACAAAATAATCTGAAGGTATCTAGCAGACAGCTGTGAGCCAATGTGACATAGTGGTTTAAGCGTTGGACAATGACTCTGGGGATCAGGACTAGAATCCTAGCTTGGCTATAGAAACCAATTGGCTGCTATTGGGCCATGCTCTCGGCCACACAGAATGGCAATGGCAAACCCTCTCTGAACAAATCCTGCCAAGAAAACCCTGTGATAGTTTGCCTTAGAGTTTCCTTGAGTCAGAAACAACTCAGAAGCACAAAACAACAACCAACTAACAGACCAGTTGTATAAAACAGGGTAAAGGTGTTTCCAGATAAGACCAATGGCCTTGCCTTCAGAACATTCTCATACAGGATTTTAACAAAGTGCAGACACTGTCATCTTCCATTTGTCACCATTTGATGTTTGCTCCCTGTTTGTTTGTGTGTGCCTTCAAGTCTTTTGACTTATGGCGACCCCATGAATTAAATTTCTCCTTCCATTTTTTCTGATCAGGAAAAATATATTCAAGAAGAAAAGATCAAATAGCTGCACAGTGTTTCTTTAATTGGCAGAGGCATGCTAAGAGCCCTCTGCCCAGAAACACCTTAAATCTTGGCCTAATCACCAGTTTCTGGATGAGAGAAAGCCTCGGACTCCCATTGGAGTTCTATTGAAGGAAGAATGTAATACAATACATCAGCGGCACACTGCTGGCATTTCACTGACATTGCCTTAGGAGGGAAACTCAGGAAATCGTTTCCTCCCTTTTCTCTCTCTCTTGATAAGAATGACAGGAGAAATATTAGAAGGTATGTTGCTTTTCAGTATTTTTACCATTTCTAGTATTATGGCATACCTAACATTCTCTTAGTGTTTGGATTCTTAGTGCGAGGCATACCTCCCTAGAGACAGAAAGGCTATGTTATGTGTTTATACCAGATTTAGGGAAATTAGTAGGAAATGATTAGTGTGTTCAATGAATTATTAATAAATCTAATTCAGTGGCATTTACATTAGAAGTGGGGAAATTTTAACTACAGTATTAAGTTTATGTTACGTTGCAATTCAAACTTATCGTATATGTCTGCACTAAAAGGCTTAATACAATGAAGCTGGAAAATGCCATCTATCATTTTATTCCTACCTTTCTTCCATTCTCTTCTTTTCCCCTTCTCTCTCCCATCACTTTATCTGTGTTTTATTTAATCTGTTGTTTGGAATCTTGTGAGTGCCAAAATATTCCATACCTTATATGAATCAGTTAAGCTTAGTTAAGACACAATGGGAGTTGTAGGGTCAGGACTAAGTTTGTTGTTGTTGTGTGCCCTCCAGTTGTTTCTGACTTATGGCAACCCTATCATGGGGTTTTCTTGGCAAAATGTGTTCGGATGAGGTTTGCCACTGTCTTCCCCTGAGGCTGAGAGAGTATGACTTGCCCAAGGTCACTCAGTGGGTTTAATGACCCGTGGGGATTGGAACCCTGGTCTCCAGAGTCATAATCCAACACCCAAAACACTACGCAACACTGCCTCTCCAGGTTTACTGAAGCAAAATTCCTGTTCTAATGGGAGCTGTTCTTTTATCGTTCCTGCAGGGTTGCAATGCACATAGTGTGTATACACTTTTTGTCTCTCTGGTCTAGAGAAAGGCAAACTCAGTATAAATTTATTTTGAATACATGGCCTGATTTTGGCAGTGTTTGCTCAAGAGTAAACCCCATTGCTTTCCAAGGACAGTTGGCGCATTTGTGGTTGGGGCAATGAGATCACTGGACTGTCAGCTATGCCAGAACAAACTTTCAGGCAGAAAGAGAAAGAGAGAGAGACTACTGAATATAACCCTCCAGAGTTTGGAAAAGTTAAATTTTGGACTTTGTTGCTGTGGTGTGCCTTCAAGTTGTTTTCGTATTATGGGTATCCTAAGGCAAACCTACCATAGGATTTCCTTGGCAAGATTTGTTCAGAGGTTTGCCATCGCCTTCCCCTGAGGCTGAAAGAATGTGACTTGCCCAAGGAATCCCATGGCTGAGCTGGGATTTGAACCCTAGTCTCCCGGTGAACACTCAGATTACTATACCATGCAGGCCCAGAATTCCACAGGAATGTTGCCCAGACAGTGAAATTGGGATCATAGTGCTGTAACTTGGTAGTGTGAAAGGATCCCAGAAGCCTTTTCACCCCATTTCCCCACAGGAAAAAATTGCAAGCACTGCAACAGCCCAGTCCTTGTCTTTTGCAATTCTATGCAGGTTGCCCATGTGCAGAGTGACCCCTTGTCCTCCTTTTCTAGGACATGCCCTCCATTTCCACCTGCTGACCAGGAGGAATTCCAAAACATCCTCCATTTGGAGCAGGACTAAGAAGCATGAATTTAATATGTATATGAGTGTTTCTTAGCTGTTCTTTGGCCCTGCCCTCTATTTTTCCTGGAATGTCCTCTATTTTTGAGGTGCCTTGTTCTTTCTCCTTTGCAGTTAGGATCTCTGGTCACCCTGAAAATGTCCTCCCTTTTGAGCAGGACTAAGAAGCATGGACTTAATGTTTATATGTGTGGAGGGTTTTTTTAGCTTTTATTTGCTCATGTCCTTAGGCAAGTCACACTCTCTCACCCTCAGAGCGTACAATTTTTTTCTGGGATTCCCCCCCCCCCATTTTTGAGGTGCCTTGTTCTTTCCCCTTTGCAGTTAGGACCTCTCTCTGGTCACCCTAAAAATGAACAAATCTGAACAAATCTTGCCAAGAAAACCCCATGATAGCTTTTATCAATGTCCTACATTTTGACTAAGGAGCATGGATTTAATATCTATGTGAGTGTGAGTTTTTAAAAGCTTCTGTTGGCTCATATCTTTGGGCAAGTCACACTCTCTCAGCCTCAGAGGAAGGCAGTAGCAAATCTTCTCTGAACAAACCTTGCCAAGAAAACCCCAGACAGGCCCTACCAACGTCCTCCATTGTCCTCCTTTGCACCCTGAGAAAAGGCCAGTGCCTCTTTTTTCCTCCTCCAGTCCCAAAGCCTCTCCTTTTTCTCCCATTAACGGCCCAGTGCTTCCCTGGAAAGGAAAAGGGACTCTGGGGCGCCTCTCTCCACGTCTTTTGGCTCCTTCCTTTCTAATTAACATTGTCTCCCCCATTGGGCAGAGAGCAGAGCAGAGCAGCCACTCTGTGTCTTTGCTTTTTTACTCAGTGAAGCTCCGCCCCTTTTCTTTTTTCCTGCCTCTCCATTGGCTAACGTTCTGATTCCATCGCTCCCCATTGGCTGCGACGCGCCCTCCCTGGAAGTTTTTAAAGAAAGAGAAAGGGGAAGAAACTAAGTTTGCTTCTGGGTGGAAGAGAAAGAAAGAGGGAAATGGAGCTCGCTGGCTCTGGCTCTTGCTGACTCCTCCTCTGCTTGATTCGCTTTCATCCCGGGCTGCGACATGACGGTAAAATTGACTGCCTTTCTGCTGGATCAGCTAGACAAATCCTAGCACAGGTTCCTGAAATCTGGGCTGCGTCCGCACTGCATAATTAATCCGGTTTGATCCCGCTTTAACAGCTGTAGTGGAGTTCTGGAAATGGGAGCTTGTTGTTCAAGAAAAGAGAAAAAGGGAGGGTTCCTATAAGTCTAACCATATTATTATTATTATTATTTATAAATATATAAATGATATATTTATCATTTGTATTATTTTAATCAGTAATCTATTTTAATAGTCTAACCATTTGATTCTGTTTTAATGTGTCACTTTTCTATGTGTTTTTTAATTGTATTGTTTTTAAATGTTGTAAAGTGTTAAGTCCCAGTTCTGGGAAAAGAGTGGGATATGAATTGTCATTGTAGGTTTATTTTTTTATTTGTGATCTGATGTATTTTATTATTTAATGTTAATATATATTAATGTGTATTATGTTAAAATTATTTTTACAGAACTTACGCCATAGGGAGATTTATTTTATTTTATTCTATTTTTAACTGGTTGCATGTAAAGTGCTGTGTAAATTTACAGCACTCTATAAATAAAGAATAATAATAATATGAATAAATATAATATTAGTAATAATAGTAGCAATAAGACGGATCTCTTCCGGCGGGGCTATCCAACTGATCTTCTTTAATCTGATTTTGAATAATATTTTTCACCTGAATACGATGATTTGATCCTCATGATTGTGAGCAAAACTGTAACAACTCTTCCTTTTTTTCCTCCTCTTTAATTGATGTATTCCAAATTACATATATATATTTATGATGTTTTTACTTGCTGTAATCCCGCTTTGATCTGAAGGGAGAAGCAGGAAATATAATTTTTAAATTTTTTTTTATTAAACCCACTCCAAATCTTCACAGAGGGTTTGCCATGGCCACCACCCTCTGAGGCTGAGAGAGTGTGACTCGCTCAATGCCAAACAGTGGGTTTAAAGGGAACTGTGTTGTTGTTGTTTTAAAAGATGCATGCTGTTGAGCCCCTTCCTTAAAAAAGTTCTCTTTGGCTTGTGGTGTTGCCTCTCTGTTAGTATTGCAAAAGAGATTGTACAGATTCTGGTAGGAGTCTGGCAGGGTTCACACATTTTGAACACAGGTGTTGGAACATGGTGGTTGTTGCCTTTTCTTCTGTTTTCTTCCTTGGAGGGCTGGATCCACACAAGATAAATAATAACACATTGCCTTCTTAGACCACCTTCGGTTATGATGAGATGTGCTACCCCTTTTTTGATTTTCAAAAGAAACCCGCTGGAGTCTTCATCAGCACCTGGTAGGAAAACTTCTGTGTCCATTTGAACACTGGCATGCCTTTGAGTCCATCCGCACTGCAGAAATAATCCAGTCTGACACCGCTTTAACTGCCTTGGCTCAATACTATGGAATTATGGGAATTGTACACTTCCCAGAATTCCATAGCATCGAGCCAGGGCAGTTAAAGCGGTGTCAGACAGGAATATTTCTGTGGTGTGGATGCAGCCTTTGTCTCCCATTGAAAGTTATTGGCCAGATCAAAACAGGGAGGGAGCAGAGAGAGGTCTTCCTAACTGTTTCCAAAGAATAATCATCATCATCATAACTCCTTGCTCAGGGTGACCAGATGCCCTAATTTGTTGGACATGCTCCAAAATCCAACATGCAGACATCTGACTAACATCTCCAATTGATTTCCCACCCCCACCCCCCTTCTCCTGTTTGGGTTGTAACATCTTGCCTGATGAAGAAGCCCGTGGAGCTTCGAAAGCTTGCAACAAGTATATTGTGCATTTTGGTTGGCCAAGAAAGGTATCATTGATGGATTTTTGTTTCCAGAATGCTTGTTAGCCATGTTCAAGAGGCTGAAATGTAGGACATGTCCTGGAAAAGGAGGATGTCCAGTCACCCTGCCCTTGTTAGATAGATATGTACATAACCAGGAAGAGCCTCTGTGTCTGCTTAGTCGGGTTGTTGGTGAAATGCTGTTTGCATGGCTAGGGAGGGATCTGCCTTCCCTGCTGCTCTTTGGAGAAGCCAGCTTTGCAGAGCTTGCAATCCTTTCCTCCCACCTCTTTCCTCCCCCATCCTGGCCTCCTGGGGCTGGGTGGGTGTGCTGCTCAAATCATGCAATGGAGCAATCTCTTAGATTGGGAGATGAACATCATGCTGTTTTGGAAAGCTTTCCTGGACTCCATGGATTTCTGTCTGTAGTGTGTGTTCTTTCCTCCTCCACCACCTCCTTTTCAGAAATTTGGTAGGGGCAACATGTTAGAGCATTTAGTTCTTTGCTTGCAGGGGACATTTATTATTGGAAAGGCATGGCCTCTGGGCCTGTCTCACCTCCTACCCTTCCTGTTTGCTTTCCAGTTCTCTATGTGTGTGGTTCACCCCCTCCCCCCAATTTTCTGTCCAGGTTTTAAAAAACAGCCAAACGCTTGTTTGCTTTCTTCTGTTCCAGTTTTACAGGCATAGCTGTTGCAAGAATTAAAGCAGTGCTTCTCAGGTTGTCTGATGGAGGGGGTCTGGCAATTATTTTTCTCCCATGTGCTAATTATTGACACTGTCTTTGTGCCCAATGGCTACGATTGTTTCTTTATTATTTATTTATTTCTTGGAAACACACAATGTCTTGGGGATCTGCACTGGTCCAAGGGCCATTACATTTTATTGATGGATGCCTTCAGTCCTTTCCAGCTTACAGGGATCTTAAGGCAAACCTATCAAAGGGTTTTCTTGGCATGTTTCTTCAGAGGAGGCTTTCCATTGCCATCCTGTGAGGCTGAGAGAGTGTGACTTGCCCAGGCTCACCCAATGTCTTTATGTAGCTGAGCTGAGATTCAAACCCTGGTCTCCAGAGTCATAGTTCCACACTCAAACCACAAAACCACACTGGCTCCATACTTACTTTTTAGTAGCACTGAATGAAAGTGACATAAACACGCTTCAGACACGTAAGTCCAACTAATGTTATAAACCAGTATATAAGCACCATTATTAGGTATAATGGACTTCTTCCAGTGTGGGAGGAGCAGGGCTTGGAAAACCTGCCATTTGGATTACATCCCCCAGAATCCTGCTACCAGCATGGGAGTCTGGAAGTTGGAATCCACGAAATAATATTTCAGGCTGTAAGGAGAGGAATATAAGTATAGTGTGTGTCCTATCGGGTATGTGTATGGACATGAATGACAGGACAGCTACTGTTGAGACGACAACAGGACTTGGTGAGGAGTATCTGTTTATGCCCCCCATAACCATTAGATGTGGTGATAGGCAGTTTTCTCATGATGTGTGATCAAGCAAATTGTATACAGCTTGTCAACCATGTGATGTGTGTCGACACAGTTCCCCTGGCCTAGTTTCCTTAAGATGTGTTTTAATTTGTTGTAAACTTCTTAAGAGTCCTTTACTGAGGGAAAGGTAGGATGTAATTCTGATAAGTAAATAGTAATAAAAAAAGCTGGACTTAACTGGCTGAAGTGATGGGAGTTGTAGTGCAGCGCTTCTGCAAATGTGCCATTTGGGGAGGAAAGCAGGATTGCAAGTTAAATAATGCACCTTGTTGCCTCACATTGACTGACTGGTTGCAAAGAACACATTTATCAGGGAACCCTTTGAACCTGGCACCCAGCATTCAGATGGATAGTTCATGGAAGAGGAGGTGGACTGCTGAAGATGAATGTGAATATGAATCTCTTCCTCTTCCGCTCAGTTTTTAAATCTAGACCAAGAATCCACATGTAAATCTGTTGCATTACAACGTACATGCTCTCTGACTTTTGGCTCTGTGGGCTGGTGCAATCTAAAATAACTGTAGGGCTCCAGGTTGTGTTCCTTTTGTTCTGTAGGCCCTGTAATGTGCAGTCCCCTGTGTGTGTGTTTCAGGGGAACAAAGTTGAAGGAAGATTTTGAGACTGGCTAGGTTGTGACATTTCTGGTGGACTGAGGCTAGTGGGAGAGAGATGGCATTTAGTTGTAGCTGCATGGAGAATGGAAGCTTACAGAGATCACATATCCATATTAGGGGAAAGGAATGACCCTGAGCTCTCTGCCTGTGCTTCCTACCGCCTGCTAATATCCTGCAGCCCTTCCTATCCTTCCTAGAAACATACCACTCCTTTTCCTTTTCACCTCTGTCCCTCACCCACCTCACTGAAGTCAAGGATAATTACTGCCAGAGTTTGTCATGGATTGTGAGAGAGGGAGAAACTGATATGGGAAAATTACCCCCACCTTGGGAGCCAAAGGGTAGAATTGTAGGGAATCTTCCCCATCTTGCATAACAGGGGCATGGTGACTCCAAACACCATGCCCTTCCTTTACAAGTTTGTTTTGCATTCTGCATGCTTTTGGGGAGAACAGAGGGATGTCTTTGGTTGATAGCTGAGCTTTTCCTGGAAGTGCAGAAAGGGAGTTGTTTTAATCTCTAGGACAGGGGTAGGCAACCTTTTTGAGCTGGGGGCCGGGTTGCTGTCCCTCAGACAACTGGGGGGCCGAAGCAAAAAAATAAAAATAAATAAATAGTTTTTTTAAAAATTAAATAATAAAATAAACTGGGACAAATGTAGGACAACATTTTCAAATGGTAGACACTTTTTTTAAAAAAGTGGAGGACACGCAAAAAAATTGCTGATTTTTTAAAAAAATGTTAATATAAATGCATGTTTCTGAGGCGTCTATAGACAATTGCCCCCCTTGTCCCTGCGTGCGAGAGGCCAAAGGCCCCGGCAGCAATCGGCGGCAGGACCGGGCTGGGGCCGGTCCCAAAGCCTCGCCAGGCCGCATCCGGCCCGCGGGCCGCAGGTTGCCTACCCCTGCTCTAGGAGGTCATTCACACATAGTTATTTTTTAATGCAGCTATGTGAATAATCTCACTTACGGATTCTGAATTTATTGTTCATACTATGGAACCACATCTCTGTGAGTTTGATTGCTCACACGTATCAGCAATCGAATAAAGATGGAGTCAATGATGCAAATGTATCTGAAGCATACAAAGTTTTATCCCTGTTTATCCTGGGTCTATCTGCATTGGCTATTCACACATCCTAGAATTTGAATCTTTTAGAAAAACTCGGAGGGGGGGGGCCAACATCAATTATCCAGAGTTAAGTACCATACCTGTACAGTCAGCCCTCCATATTCACGGATTTCTTATCCATGGATTCAAGCATCCATGGCTTGAAAATATTCAAAGTATAAATCCCAAATAGCAAAACTTGATTTTCCATTTTATATAAGAGACACCATTTTGCTATGCCAGACTTTGTTATGCATCCATGGAATTTGTTATCCGCAGGGGGTCCTGGAACCCAACCCCAGTGGATACCAAGGGCCCACTGTAGGTGTTTTTTTTTTTTTTTAGTCTGCTGCCCAAACTTAATTGGATGCATTTGAAATTGTATGTGAACAACAAAGATTCAACCCAGATTCTACCTGGATTATTTTCATCATTTGAATAACCCCCTAGGAGTGTTGGATTCCATCTCATCAGATACACAAGACTGGAGTAGGCAGTGAGGCAGTGTATGTACTTTCTCTCTCTTTCTTTTTGCCAGCTATATTGTTAACACTTTACTGTCTGCAGGTGTCTACTCAGGACCAATTTGTGGTGATTGTTTTTCCCATGAACATTATTCCAATTGTCCTTGCATGCACAAAGGAAGTTGAGTAGAAGGAAGCTGGTAATCCATAGTGATAGTTCCAGAAGCAAAAAAACATTAGTTTCCCCTGTAAGGATTGTTTGGGAGTAGGGCTCAGAAGAGTTACTTCTGGCAAAACTTCCTTTTAATTTAGACCTTCACCTGCTTGTGTTTCCAAGCTTGTCTCACAAGCAAGGAAAGGAAAGATGAGGTTCTAAAAATACCAATATTTCAGTGTCAAAAAGTAGATTCCGCACAGACCTCAGAAACATTGTAAAGTCGAAGGCTTTCATGGCCGGCATCCATAGTTTTTTGTGGGTTTTTCGGGCTTTGTGGCCATGTTCCAGAAACGTTTCTTCCTTGAGAAACTTTTTCCTCAGAAACATTATTTTTGGGGACTACACCTCTCAGAATTCCTCAGTCAGTATAACTAAACAGTGGCCATGTTCACTGTGGATTCTGAGAACTGTAACCTCCCAAAAGGAATTGTTTAAAGCAGTGGTTAGGAGGACACATCTGCTATGTTGTAAGTCCCTCTTTGTTTCAGTACATTTCTCACTCAGAGGGATTGGGAGATAACAGTTCAACAAATGGTAACCTACAGCAATGCCCACAGATACAATGCCATAGAACTACATGGCGAATTAGTCACCTGCAATTTCTGGCCACACCAGGCACATGGAGATATATGCCAAGCTGCTTGTCATTACAAGAGTAAATTCAGAGGAGCCTCAGGCTTATTCATTTTCCCTCCTGCTTTCATAAATTTGGAAACATCTCATCCTAGTGGAAAATCCCATGTGATTGGCCATGAATTTAAAACCAGCATCAGCATGCAAAAGGAATCCAGGATCAGTTTGTGACCCTATTTTGCAGTTCTTTGTGCAAACCTCATGTTGCCTGTAGAATGCCAAAGTATGCCTTAGTGCACTTAGACATTTCTAATGTGCAAGAGGAGAAGGCAGCACATGTGCTTCTGGCACATTATGATTACCATGTTTAACAATCCAATTGGACAGCCTCAGATTGAGGAGCTTTTTAGCATATCTGTAGTCTTGAATTTACTGCTCTCTATTGCAGTGCATGTGTTAAAACTGTTAATTACTTTGGTCTAAAACCAAAGCTCATGAAGGGCCTGTTGCATAGTTATTTTATTTTTAACGTTCTATCAGCATACTTTCACTTCAAAAACAGAGCCAATGGTAGGAACTGTTACATGAATGTTTATTTCCAGGATATGCTACCAATTTCTATAACAGCTGTCTTGGCTGATAATGTAACTTCTGTAGAGTAGGAATCTTTCTGATTTCTAGGCATCAGGACATAGTTGCCCTTAGTTGCTTTTGAGGCCAGGATAGAGATTCTTTACTTACACTCACACTTCCCTAAACTTTCCACAAGCTGAGCTGTTAACAGCTGTAAGGAAATATGTATCTTCTCAAAGGATCTTGATGTGGCATGTCTTAATTTATTTTATCCCACTGGAGTCTGGAGGTATGAAAAGTGGATGGAGAAAGAATAGAGCTGTTGCTTGTGGCAATATAACATTACCATTTGTTTGCCTTGGTTTTCTCTCCACAGTAATAGTCCAATGTGTGGCATCCTGGTATTCTCCTGAAAACCAGTGATAAGGAATTATGGAAGTTATAGTCCCAATCTGTCAACAAATTTAGAAATCAAAACAGTGGCTCACATATTGAAAATACGCAATGATATCAAATCATTGAAAACAATGGCCCACATATTGAAAATGTTCGATATACAGTACATTTCAGTTGTCAAGAAAGGGGATACCAGGGGTTGCAGTGACCACATGACCATGTGATTAATTTCCCATGCAAGCAAAGTGATGCTCAGAATTGTACAACAAAGACATTACCACACATGGAACGAGAAATGCCAGATGTCCCATCTGGGTTCAGGAAAGGAAGAGGCACAAGGGGTCATATTGCAAGCATATGGTGGATAATGGAGCACACAAAAGATTTTTTTTAAAAAAACAGTCTGTGCTGTATGGATTATAGCAAAGCCTTTGATTGTGTAGATCCTGAAAAACTATGGACTGAGTTTAAAGAAATGGGTGCGTCACAGCATTTAATTGTCTTGATGGGTAACCCATACTGAGGATAAGAGATTACCCTCAGGGCAGAATATGGAGGAACTGAAGTTTCTAGTTGGCAAGAGGGTCAGGCAAAGATGCATTTTATCACCCAGTCTAACCCTTATTTAAAACATAACATATTAGATTGAAGGAAGGAGGCATGAAAAAGGTGACTTGGAGGGCTCTCATTCATTGAGTCACCATAAGTCAACTCGAAGGCATTTAACAATAACAAAGGGCCCTTTTAAACTACACAAGTATAGCACTATGATTCCTCTTTGGAATCCTGGGGCTTGTAGTTTCGTGAGTCACTAGTGCTTTCTGGCTGAAAATTCTAAACATCTCTTCCTAAACTGCCAATCCTAGGATTCTGTAGGATAGAAACATGACATTTATATTGGAATCACACTGATATATTTGTGTCGTATAAAAGGACCCAAAGTTCAAAGTATCTAAGAGCTCCAGCTAGATGGTTTTAAAATATAATTTGATACTACCCCTTTCCCTTGCCCTTTGATCGGAGAGATGTATTCAACATTCAGTTTTTAACTTTTACTAGAGGTCAGGGATTCTTGGTCTGTGGATGCCAAGTTTCATCATGCTAGAATATGTTTTATCCTCAGATTTTTGATATTGCGTATTTACTCTTTGCCTTCAGGGAAGGATTCTCAATAAGGACTATTTGCTCCTCAGACCCTTATTTCTCTCTACATGTTCAGATAGTTTGCATGTGGCTTTTGTTAGTCATTTCTGGCACATGAGTGGGAGGGCATGAAGGGAGTATACCAACACCTGGTTTATGGTGTTAAATCTTGGTCACTCAAGGATACAGTAATTTGTACAGAGCACAAGCCACCATCTGACGGACCATTTTTTATTATAGTCCCTCGGGTTACGAAATTAATTCGTTCCGCCGCTCCGTTCGTAACCCGAGTAATTTCGCAACCCGAAAAGGCTTTTTTTTAGCGCTGGAAAGCCGCTAGCCGCGCTTTGCGGTTTGAATTTCGCGCCGAAAAAAAATTCGTAACCCGAAAAAAACATCGTATCCCGGAACAGTTTTTTCCAATGTAACTTTTTCGTATCCCGGAAATTTCATAACGCAATCAATTCGTATCCCGGGGCACCACTGTATTTCCCTAAAGAGGTGGGGATGATTGTTTACGATCCTGTTATTACTTGCATTGTGATAAGCTGTTTTTCTGTTGACATACTCAACTTGGATCACAATTTGGGTTTGAGGCTGTTATTGGTTTCTTCAAGTGATAGTGATTCTTGTTCCTGAGACACAATAGGCTTTCCTTCTGGGATGCTTTTGCTAGGTAGATGCATATAACAAGAGACATGAGGAAGGCTGGTGCTGAAACATATGCTAAGTCTAGGAGCATGGGGCTTTTAGTCTTGTGGAAATAAGTTTGTGAACCCCATAAATGGATTTTCCAAAGAAGTTAAACAAGCCCTATTTCTACAGCAGATGAAAGAACTCTAAGGAGATCCTCAAATCACAGAGCTTTGAAAATTAACTTCCCAGCCAGCTGCCTGAATGATTCTGGGAATTATAATAAAAAATCCTTTTACACATTCCAGTCATAACAAGATTGCAAAAATGGGAGTTGTAAGGGTTAAGAACTTCAGCTGAGAACAGCATGCTGTGTTTAGTTTTTTTCTTTGTAATCAATATTGTGTCCACCTTATCTCATCCCTATCTGTTCCACAACCTTTCAAATAAAGTGCTTATTTGTGCTTCCCCGCACCTCCCTAGATACAAAGTTCTGTTTGCTTTTAAGAATATCAGGTAGGGGACACAGTGGTCAGCTGGCATGAGCTGACTACTAACTTGATGCAGTTTCTGGATTTTAAATATGTTTGCCTGCAATCTACATTTTCATTTGCTAGCAAAGCATAAATAGGGCTTTTGGCAGGTGTCTAGGATATAGGGGGAGTCACTGAATTGGAAAGCACCAGTAACTTTTGAAGGCTGATGACGTGGGTTGGTTCAAAGGGATTCTCTTTTGCAAAAGACACACATGCTTTTCTGTCTGGCATAACCACGCCAGGTATCATAAATTCATTAATGCCTTTTACGAGTAAAAAATTCAGTTGCACATGATTACCTGCCCACAGTCTGCTAATGAAAGGCATTTTAAATATAGAAGACAGCTAGTTACTGTTATTACATTGCCATGCAAAATGCATTTTAATTGGCACTGTCTTTCATTTCCAGAATTTGTCTTAGCAGTCTTGAGAAATAGGTCATGTTTTCAAACTCTGGGAAAATCCAGATGAGGGATGTGATGGGGAGTGTGTGAACCTTGCCTGAGGCCACATAAATTGAGCCATGGGAGGAATAAGAGGAATTCAGGTCCTTCATCTCCCACTTCGCTGCAAGTTGTTCTGTTGCTGAACTCTTGGGTTTTGGGTGATAGCGTAGAAAATTCTTGTGTTGTGTTAACTTTTGTCCACTCAAATTTATTGACTGGTGTTGATGACATATTTTATACATTGAAAAAAAATTCCTCCAAGATCTGCCTCCTTGTTCAGTTGCTTCAGTTGAATATAAACATGTGACGGGGGGGGGGGCATGGCGATGTTTTAATGATGCTCCTGACATGTTGTTCAGAGAGTGTTAAATGTCTGTGTCATTTGAATTCTTGAAACAACTCTTGAAAGTAGATATGACTAGGCAAATGGTAACTTTTCCAGAAATGTCTGTGATTCATGGCTGAGCAGGGTTTCTTGTTAAATCCTTTATTCCTCCACAGCAGAAGCCAGCATTCTATGTCTTTTGAAACCAAAAGTAAGTAGTTGAACAGCAGTCCTAGTTTTTCTTTAATGTTATTTTCAAAAAGTTAAAGTTGAAATAATTTGTTACATTACTTGATGCTTTTTCATTAAATGTTTGTTGTTGTTGTTTGGGGTGGGGGGGAAGTCAGGCTTGTTAGGAGAATGGCACCTGAAGAAACGTGAGTTTTTGCAGTATTGCTCCCTGGGTTTTGCTGGTTATTGCTACCTCCATGTCCTCTCATTTTTCTTGGGCAGGGAGCTTTTTGTAGCAGTTTCTTGGATCTACCCTAGAGCTATTCCAATTTTTTTTTAATGGAGCATGGTTTGCTAAGGTGAAATAAAATTGAGGGAAAAGAAAGTTTTCCTTCCCTTCCTTTTTTGTTTTTGCCCTTAGAGTTATTGTATTACAGTATAGCACTAAAACTCAAAAAACTGATAAAGAAGAGAAAGAGGAGTAGAAGAAAAAGAAGTACTTTTTGTTCTAGTATCTCAGAATTAAAAAGAAACCCAGCTGAGGGTGGGAATAACATATTGCAGCTGGTGCTGAGAATTGCCAGAAAATAGTCTAGGCCAACAGAAATGTTGTTTGGTTATTTAAAAAAACACACAAAAAACCAAGAAGTGAAGGAACAAATACCACAGTCTATAGTAACCTGTTGACACATTTGCTCCATCTGGAGTATAACACATTATAAAGCCCTTTAAAATTAGGAAAAAGTTTCTCATGACACAAAAAAAGAAATATTATTGCCTTACTTTTTGAAGTTCAACTTCATTATGCCCTTAGTACCTTGGTAATAAAACACCTGAGTATCCTCCTCTGTTTCCATCTATCTAGGGACTGTTCTTAATCCAAGATCCTTTCCCATTTCTGTCTACTTGTGGGGAAATCTTCCAGTTCCAGGTCACCCTCTGGGCATCTTGAATCTCACAATCATTTAGCTTTAATCCTAGATAATTTAAATAAGGAGTTCATAGTTTAGAGATCTGTTAATGTGCAGTGCAGGCTATTTATCCTCCTGTCAGTAGACTTTGAGGGCCTAAACCAGCAGTGAATGCCAGACGCTGTAGGCTAATTCTCATACGAAGGATTGGCAAAACCACCTTGTGAGTATTCCTAGTCTAAGGACTTTATCATACGTGGGAAACATGGGGTTTTGAACTGACATTATCCCATGAAAATCGTACAGTCGCGGTGAAGATTTTCAGGCACTGCACAATTAAAGAGGACTTACCCTGGCAATAACCAGGTAATAACCAGCAACAAATCATTCATGGGATTTCCCTGTGAATTATTTGTTGCTGGTTATTACCTGGTTATTGCCAGGATAATTGCGACACTATGTGAAAATCTTCATGCGATTGTGGCATTTTCACGGGATAATGTCTGTTTAAACCCCTGATTTTCCCCATGTGATAAAGTTGTAAGAAAACCCTATGCAATTCATTGGCTGGCTATTCAGATGGTGAAAATAATCCCAGTAGAATATGGATTGAATCTTCATTGTTCACATGCATTTCAAATGCACCTGAGTAAATTTATTTGGAGTGGGGGTGGGTGCAAAAATCCACTTAACCTGGGATAATCAATCTCAGTTTTTCCCCCCCAAGCTTTCCTGAAAGATATGTATTGTTGGCTGTGTGAATAACTGATGCAAATAGACCTGGGATAAAGCAGGATAAAAGTCTGCATGCCTTGAACGTGTTTTGAATACATCTGCACCAGTGACTTTATTTGCAGTGCTGACACATGTGAGCAACAGAACTTGCAGAAATGTGCAGAGATGCAGTTCTGATTAAAAAAATAGTGTGAACAACAAAACTGGATTGCGTGAGTGAGATTATTTGCATAGTCACGCTAAAAACAACGTCTGAATAACCCTAGGTCGAAGGATGGCTTGAAGGCACATACACACAGTAGACTCTGGGCTGCTTTTTAATCAGTCTAATTGTAAGGCCCTTGCTGGAGCTAACATTTTTTTCTGTGTGTCTTGTGAACAATTTTTCATGCTCTTTACTCATTAGTGCCATCTCAAGTAATTCCTTTCCTTCTTTGGTGTTCGCATTCCTTGGATGCTTCCACAATATTATCATGTCCCCCTGTAGATCTGAATTTTGCTAGGCTAAGCATATTTTGGGGTTTTTATCCATTCATGCAACACAACCCCTTTAACTTTCCAAATAGGTGTTGTTTTGTTTTGTTTCTATATGTAACAGCATGATAGTCTAAGATGAAATCTAATACAGTAGTTGGGAGACTTTCCAAAGGGATGATTGTTAGTCTTTTGTAGCAAAAACAATATACAATTCTCTGCCAAGGCAAAATCAGCGTACTGTTACAATATGAGCTTTTGTGGACTCTCTCTGTCCCCCCCCCCCCCCATGCACACTTGGAGTGTAGTTAAATAGAACTTGCATGTCTATTCTTTCACATTCCTGTCATATATGGAGTTTAAAATGACCACAGCTAAGAAAAGTTCTTTGAACTACAACTGCCAAAATCAGTGCCCATGCTTTATGGGAGTTTCTAAGAGCAGTAGTCCAAAAACATGGATTTCTAGGTTCTGAAAATAATGTTTCCTGCTGACGTATCAACTTTGGTGTGACAGCTACAATTTCTTCTTAAATAATTGTGGCGTTATGCTCTCCTGCAATGGCCAGTGCAAGAGAATTTGCTGCACTCTTTTGAAAGACAGGGAAAGGTTATGGCTAAGTGCAAGAGCACATGCTGTGCATGCAGACGATCTTGTGTTCAATCCCTGATCACCCCTTTTTAAAAAGATTAGGCATCACAGCCATCCCTGACCTAGTGTCTTTCAGATGTGGGCTTCAGCATACTTGCTGAGGATGATAGGGAACTAGAAAGCACAGGGAAATGCCCATGTTTGGAAAAACTGATGTACAACTTGGAAACATTGCTTTTTGGATTACAGTTTCCAGAGTTCCTAGCCAGCATGGCTGGTTATGGGATTCTGGCAGTTGCAGTCCAAGAAGGTGACTTTTCCATGCTATGCCTGTATGAAGACAATGTTTTATGAGATGTGCACGAATCTTGAGTTGGGCTTTCTTGTAAAGACACATCTGTATAGACTATTTAATAATTCATCTGAACCTCTGACCAGAACATACAATGTAGAAAGTGTGGTGGTACTGGAAATTTGAAGGCTAGCTGGGAGACAGAGGCAAGGACAGAAACTGTTTGCTTGCAGTGTTCCCTGGCCTAGGTATGGGTTGCCTAGAAGATGGAAGACACAGGACGACATGCACCCACAGTTGATGTCAGGTGCCTGAGAGATGGAAACAAGGTGTGAGAGAGCTGGGTGAAAATTGCCTGCACCCCTGAAGCTGATCTCTCCCCATAGAATGACTCCTTCCATGGGGAAAGTACAGTAGTCCCTTGGTATCCACTGGGGTTTGGTTCGAGGAACCCCTCCCCCCCAATGGATACGAAAATCCATGGATGCTCAAGTCCCATTAAATACTATGGCATAGTAAAATGGTGGTCCTTATATAAAATTGAAAATCAAGGCTTGCTTTTTGGCGTGTGTGTAGGGGGGATATTTTCAAGCTGTGGATAACTGAATCCATGGGTGAAGAATCCGTGGATATGGAAGGCCAACTATAATGAGTTTTGTGTCCATATTTAGAAGACTGTTAGGGAGAGCTTTTTTGTTCTTTTAAAAGCAACGCCTCAATTTATTTATTTATTTGTTTATTGCATTTTAAACTGCCTACAAGCCAAAGTGCTCTAGGTGATGTACAGTCCGTTAAAAATATAAAATCTAGCACTGTTTAAATATCACAGTGGTCCCTTGGTATCCTCTGGGGTTTGGTTTCAGGACTCCCCATAGATACCAAAATCGATGGATGCTCAGCTCCCATTAAATACAGTGCATAGTAAAATGGCATCCCTTATATAAAATGACAAAATCAAAGTTCACTTTTTGGAATATATATTATTTATTAATATTTTCAAGCTGTGGGTGCTTGAATCCAAAGATTTAAAAAATCCATGGATATGGAGGTCTGACTGTACAATAAAATAATGGCTAAAAGACAGCAGAATATGAAGCCCAAATAAAAATGGCAGAAGAGAATGAAAGCTTTCAGCACATGCAACCAAGTACAGTCGGGAGAGGGTTGAGAATGAATAGAATTAAGACATGATAGTTCTTAATTTACAAGGGAGAATAAAAAGGCTTTCAGTTTAACAACAACAACAAACCAATAAACCCTCCCTGTAATATGGTCACAAGGCAAGCCTCTCTGGATAGGGAAATCTACTGAGTTGATGCCACCAGTGGAAAGACCTTAGGTCAGTGGTTCTCAACGTTTCTAATGCTGCGACCCTTTAATGCAGTTCCTCATGTTGTGGTGACCCCCAACCAAACAATTATTTTCATTGCTACATGCAAATTCCAATGATCTTAGGTGACCCCTGTGAAAGGGCTGTTCGACCCCCCCCCCCCAAAAAAAGGAGTCCCGACTCACAGGTTGGGAACCACTACCTTAGGTCACCCAATTTGCCTAGCCACCAAGTTTGCCTTGCCAGGTGATTTCTTCCTCAACATGCTTTAGCAGGGATTTCTTCTTGCAGCTGTTGTTGTTCCTCCTTTTAAAAAGCAGCTTCCACCATATCAAGTTTGGGTATCACACCAGTACAATGTTGCAGAAATGCCATACCTCTGAGATAGGATTTCATTGTTAGGGATCAGGGCACCCAATGTAAACACTACATGTTTGAAAGACTGGAAGCTAGGGCCTAGTGCTGTTCCATCCTTAGTATCTCCTGAAAATACAGTTACAGTATGTTTAGATTTTTTCCATTGGAGAAAATGCCTGCCACACCATGTGTCTTTTAGATGAATGAACTTGATGTTATTGCTTTCGTGTTTTATTCTGAGTGGTATTATCACTGCTTCTAATCTGCATGGCAGTGTGGTCTGTTTGGGCTTAAAATGCCATGGAAATACAGTATCACATTTTGGCTGAAATATACAAATATATTACACAGACTGCATTCTTCTAGCCCACTCTAAAATCTGGGTGTGACTGGCTGGAGTTATCTGTTATGATCATTTGCTTCTTGTTCTTCATGTTTCTATAGCCATCTAAATGCCTAGAGATTTGCTTGGAAAACTACTCATGTATTTATTTTCTCGCAAATAGTAACGTGGACATCGATGGTTAATCTGGAATGTGATGGATGTTTCTAGGAAGGGTGTGTGATAAAGAGCATGGCGCTTTGGGATTTGGTCAGTGATGCCAGGATGCTTCTGATCTGTCAAAAGTTTGACAGAACACATATGTTGTGGATACATTCTATGATTAAATGGAGCTTTGATCTCAGTAATTAAAAGGAAGCTAAAGCTTCAAGGCAAACCAGTTTGAAAGTCAGTAAACGTGTTCCGCAGTTAGCATCTTATGGAATTTTGCCAATTTTGTTGAAAGAGGTGATGTTTGTGATTGTGATTTTTTTAAAAAAAAAGTAGGATACAAGTTGTTATTCACAGGGGCACATGGTGTGTGTTTTATTATGTCAGGTGGGGAAACTTGTGGACTTCCCAGTTCTCAGCTGGTGCCATCATCCCTCAGTCTTGATGAAATACTAATCCAATAATCTCTTGTCTTTGGAGATTATGTGAACTGGTATCCAACAGTACTGGTGGATGGGAACATAAGTTTGCTTGCCCTGGGTTATGTTACCATTATTCTTTGCTTGTAATTATCCTTTTACTGTGATGATGTATATGCAGTAACTTCCTACTCCTTGCCCCAATTTTTAGTTGAAGCAAAATTAGCAGTGGTTTTAGACTATTTCTAATATTCAAAGATATAGCTGTATTAGTCTGTAGAATCAGTATGTGAAGAGATCTTGTAGCACCCTTGAGACTAACTGAAAGAAAGAAATTGACAGCATGAGCTTTCGTAGACTTCAGTCTACTTCCTCAGATGTATTTGATGGATTGGAAGCCAGGCACAGACATATATATGACATTGGTATGTGAGGATTCATTCTAATACTGTTTGTCAGTAGGGCTAGCCCAGGATACTTTGCTGCTTGACTTAAAGAACAAGATTTCCTCATCCTCCAATTCAGGTTTCAGAAACTGATGAGAATTGAAAGTTGATTCTTTGCATAGATGGCGGTGACAGGACAGTATCCTTCCTGGCACCTGAGGAGAACAGGGAGGCTTAGGGGGGAGAAGACTGGTAGCGTGGCACTCATAGAGCTCTGTCTTCCAACACCGTGTTGCTGCCCTGTGGCCAAAGACTGCTCACTTGGCCTAATGTTAGAGCTGGCCCTATTGTGTAGGTTCAGACAAGGTCACTGTGGTTCTGGCACTCTTCCCTTCCCCTGCCGATGTGGTGCTCAAGCAATTGCTTTGGGATTCATGCTCCAACAAATGTTTAGACCGTGTTTGCATTTATCAAACTTCAGTTGCCAGCATGTGTTCTTGGCTTCCTGTTTGCTTCTCATTCTTACTTCACTGCTGATACAGTTAAGTGAGATCCATGGGATTCGGCTCAATGTTAGCTTTTGAATGAGTTTGTATTGTGATATTTCTGTTGAAGATGTGCGATTCTGAGAAGAAGATTTTGGGCTGTTTAGCAAAGGAACATGCATAATATTAATTTGTTTCATGTCCAGATTATAGCATCACAGGGATAGAGGGGGTAGGGATCAAAAGCAAGTCTTAATTTGCTTAAAGGTAGCCATTTCTCCTTCTCTTCCTCTTCCTGCTGTTCTTCTTCTTTCCCCTCCTCTTCTTCTAATTCTAAAAAAGCTTAACATTTATAGTTAGGGGTGGCCATGTATGTACATGATCATTGATTCTCATTTTACTGTAGGTATTTTTTTAAATACATTATTCTTGTATTTAACAAAGCACTGCTTATTCTCAAATTCTAGCATCAGGGCAGCTGTGAAAAAAAATTATTCCTATAGTTGTGATTGTGCTGTGAATTTAAAATGTGAAACTCCAGATGCTCAAAGTAAGTCTTTTTTTTAATCAGTGTAGACAGATTTTTTTTCTCTCTTAACATATCAGGTATGTGCAAGAAGCAGTGAAGCATACAATAGTAAATAGGGAGGGTGATGGAAGCTGGTTACACACAGCCATCTAAAGGAGGAGACAAATAAGACAATTAACACCTGTGTCTAAAAATAAATTCCCATACTCTGCAGAGTCCATAGATATTTTTTCATGGTCCTTATTGTTGATTTATGGCTGGTCTGTCTCCCTCCTCCTTCCCTAGCCACCTCTTTTCTCCCAACTTTTGGCAATCCTGGAAGTGAAGAGTGAGGCAGCCTGGGTCATCCAGCTCTTGTTTCCATTTGGGTTTTCTTTTTCTCCTTTCCTGTTGACATCCAGTCTTTGCAATCGGATATCCCAGCTCTGCATGTCAGCCATAGGCTGGGAGTCACTGTTGTGCCAACAAGTAAATCTCACCTATATCCAATCAAGTTGTACAGTTTGGGATGGGCTGGGACTTCTACCTGCATTGAACATTGGGTGTAACCCAAGAACGCAGTGGTTGGAGGTGAAAGCAGGGGAAGTTTCACTGAGCTGGGTTTGTAGAGTCACCTGGCACTTGGTGGATGCTTTCTTCAAAGTCTTGGAAGCCCTGGTGTGGAAACTGAGCACCTACTCCGGAGTTGCTGTGCTGCTCCCCATGTTTCCTTCTTCATTAGTGGAATATGTGGCAGTTGAGTCCTCTGAATGGCTTTCCTGTGAACGGCTTTCTTGATGCAGACAGCTCAGTGGTATGGACATGCCTTATTCTCTCTTATCAGGCTTTCCTGATTCATAGGTGGTGAGAAGGATTTGGAGTAGCATCTGTCTGGCATATTCAGAACATGGAAGATTTGTGGGCATTTATTTTAGTACCAACATCCCCCCCATATCCCACTCCATGCTCTAAATGTAATTTAAAACTGCAGGACAAGCTTATCTCTTGCAGACATTTCAGGTTGTGTGTGTTCTTTCTAGAGTGTAAAACATTTCCTCTTGGATGGTAGACCATTTGGAGATATTTTAAGATCTGACCTCGAGGTCTCTATCTAAAACTAGCTGCCCTGGAGCTGTCTACCTAAAAAACATGGGGTTTAGCAGAAATAAATAATATTTCAGGGATATAATAAATCTTCACTGAAGTGGGAAGCAGAGAAGGCATAATTAGCAGAGCTTGAAAGTAACTAGCTGCAGACAATAAGTTGTTTTTAATTAATTTTACCAGTAACTAAAGCATAACTGTTTCATTGGAGTTGTAATGAAACAAGGAAAAACTTTACCCTTGTTTTAATGTAATTAATTGTTTTAATCTTATAAATAAGAGGCTGTGTATGGCTTCATTCTTATGTACCACAGGCCAGCAGCCTGTAGCACTTTTTTAAAAAAGGATTCATAGATTGACTCTTCTAATTATTTTTGAATAATAAGAAAATGAAGAGTTGCTTTTAAAAGTTGCAATTGTATACCAGTTATGAGTTACCTTCCCCTTTATAAATGTACCTAATTACATTCTGAAAGTAACTGTCTGGGTTGTGTTCAATAACTGTGTAAAGGTGTTTTGAACTCAGGATTTGAAGGGTATTTGACTGAATGGGCCCTTCACTTGTGAAAGCTCTGCAAATCCATGACTATTGGCTATGCTGAATTAGGATTTTAGGACCCAAAGTCCAGAAATATTTGGGATTCATTGACCTGAACATCTTCCTTCTGTATTTGATTTTTCCTCTTCTTTATATAATCTATAATGCATCCAGATATTTAGTTACCTTGTCCTGAATTTTGAAGCAGGGTAATATTATGCCCTTTTCTGGTTTTGTGAATCTTTTTTCTGGCTTTGTCTTCCAGTGTCAGCTGTTTTGTAGTGGGAAGCCAAACTGGTTGGGGTGCTGCAGGAGCAAACCACCTGTTGAGAGTGAGTGTGTGGTATTGCTGCTTTGATTTAGAATGGCATCCACCCCACTGATGTTGACACAAGGTGCCATGATTTTGCCAGTAGAAACAGGCAGGGAGGGGGTGAATGCCTGAAACCAGTGGGAAGGGTTTTACTCATCCAAGCCTCTCCTGCATTTCAAGAGGATGTTTGCAGCCTTATATCTGATCTGTTCCATAGCCTTAGGCAGATAATTTTAATATGTGTTTAGTCATCTCCTGTGTAGACACGACAGAATTTCATGCTTGTTTGCTTGTTTCCTGTGATGTGTAGATGAAAGGTTGATGGAAGTGTATCTTTTATAAAGTGATGGATAATATTGGGGTAGCACTTAAAACACACATGCATGCAGAGGATCCAGTCTTTTCATATCATTATGATCCCAGTAAATTAATGAAAAGGTGCTATTTCAGGAATGAGGAGCAATTGGTGTTCCTGACCTGTAAAAAAAAGGCATTGGCATTCCCAGGCATATGATCCTGGATGACTTCAGCATTTGTAATGACATCTCGATGTCAGTAGTGGCTCAGGATGTTATGGCTACCATGACAACCATGGGCCTGTTCCAGATGGCTTCCTAGTCCCATACATCCGAGTGAGTAGATGTGACCCTTTATTTCTTGTGATATATTGAATGTAATCTGAAAGAGAGTGACCTTTCATTGAATTCTTTGTTACGGTTTGATCACTTATCTGATAAGATAAGCAGCTGCTGCTTTGAATGGTCCAGACTTTACGGATCCATTTCAGTTTTTTTGATATTTCATAGTACGGTTTCATACAAACCTGTGGTCATTAATTTGTGGGTTTCCTCGGCATTCTAATCTGGCCTTCCATACATTTTAATACCTGTATGAAATTGCTGAGAATGGTCATTTGGAGTTTGGAGATAGAATGTGTTCAGTGTGATGATGGTACTTGACTCTTGCTCTCTCTTCTTCAAAACAGACTGTGGGTCAAAGTGAGAATCATGCAGCACTCCAGAAGGTGTTAGACTGTAGTTACTGTCAGCCCTCACTATTAGTTATGCTAGTTAGGGTGGATGGGAGCTGCAGTTCAAAAATATCAAGAGGACACAAGTTGCTACCCCAGATGCCCTAGAAACCAAACTTACCCATGTGCTGGACACAACCACTAGTCTGTTCAGTGGCCCATGTAGAAGGTTCCAGAAAGTGATACAGCCAGTTCATCAAATCTTAATTGTGAAGATGTGTATCTGGCCACAAAAAATCTAGATCGAGGGTGTGGTCCAAGGACACTCCTAAATAAAAAAACTTGAGTTTTCAAAGGAAGTTCTTAAATCTCTCCTGATAACATCTGAACATCAAAATTGAAACCCTTAATACTGGTTTTAAAGAGTCTTCATCCTGCTTGGATTTCATTTTAATTTATTGGCCCTTTTCCAGATTATTACTGACATCAAATAATGTTCTATAATTGCTTTTTCCTAACCTAGTATTCTCCAACTATGTGGAAGAACATTGTCAACATAGCTGCTATAGGACAATGACCAGCAAGGCTCATGACATGACCAGCAAGATTTTTAGTAATCCTGTACCTCAGATTTCCAGATTTTTTTAAAGATTTCTATGTTCTGTGTCTTAATATCATGCCTTTTATTAAATTGCGGTGGGCTTTTCTCTCTTTCCAGCCAGATCTTCTGAATTTCAAGAAAGGATGGATGTCCATATTGGATGAGCCAGGAGAGGTAAGGTTGAGGAGTTCAGAAAGTAATTTCTTTCTTCTTTCCCCTCTTGACATCTTCCTCAAGTTTTCTTCAGCAATCCTTTTTAAAGAAGTATGAACAAGAGCTGCTTTTGACTTATCCTTGTGGCTTATTGTACTCCTCTTCAAAAAATCATATCCAGTATGGATTAAAATGTCATTGGATTAAAAAAGTAAAGCACTGAAAATACATCTCTCTAGAGCAGTCTCTAGGATTCATTTTAGAATAAAACAAGATGGATGTCCAGCTGAGAACTTGGGAAGCACTTAGTGTATTCATAAGAATAGAATTTGTACTATTCTTTTACCCAGCATGTTTTGTGAATTCTGCAGTCCCTATTGCATGCTTCCTGTAAAAACACTGCCTATATCTCATAAAATAAACGGGAAGGGAGGTATATCCTGAGTTAAAATGGAGCAGCCAGCCCTGGCCTTGACTACTTTTTCTTTTGGGGGGCATAAGTGTGAAAGGTCAGTGGCTTGCATTGTTATTCCATGGGCTCTTTAATGTAGCTCTTCCCTCTTGTCTTGCCCTTTCCTTTCCCACAATGGTCCCGTCTGCAGTGGACGAAGCACTGGTTTGTGCTGACAGACTCAAGCTTGAGATATTACAGGGACTCCAATGCTGAAGAGGTAAGGAAGCAACCTGACCTGAATGGTAGTCAGGTACCTACTGAGGGAATAAATGTGGGGCAAGTTGAACTCTTTGAAAAGTATGGCATAATTATTGTGTATGGTTACTCAGGCAGAAAATGAACAGAAGATCAGGGCTGGAAGGAAACAGTGGAGGCTATCATGGTCACATGTAATTTTTGTAATTAACTGAATCTCCTTGCATTTGGCAAGAATTATCCAAGAGGAATATACAGGATGTAAGGGGTGATGTTCTCCCTTTTGTTTTCTCTCTCTGTCTCTCTACTTGTTCAAAGCAGGGTGGACAACTGCAGCAGATCAGGTGTATGTTTCTCCCCAGGGACCATCCCAAGGTTCCATGGGATGCATAGACTGCTAAACACACATTAAATAGGCCACGAAACACAAAGTCTACTTACAGTGTTTGAAAAACTGTTTTTTTTTAAAAAAAAAATAGTATAAAGGTGACCTCCAATCTACTTAAAAGGTAAACTGCTGCTCCTGGCTGTTTGGCTTTTCTTTTTCTTTTTTGACCCCCCCAAAAGCTGAAGAGATTGAGGTCCACACAAACCAGCCTTTAGAAGCTGCATTTTGCCTACCCTTGTTTTTATTGTTTACTGTTTTAATCTACAGTTTCCAATATTCTGGGAGCTGTAGGCCACAGAAGTGACTTTTCCAAACTATAGTTGAGGCAGGCATTGAGGAGTTAGAAGAGATATCAGACTAAGTGTTTAGCTTCTTATGGTCTGGAGTTCATTTCAGGCAGATGACCTGGACGGGGAGATTGACCTACACTCTTGCACCGACGTGACGGAATATGCAGTGCAGCGGAACTATGGCTTCCAGATACATGTGAGTGTGTAGCATCTGTAGAGGTATAGGGACAGAACAAGTGGCTGTCTAGTCTGCAGTGTTCAGCACCAAAGTATTGGATAGGTGCAATAAAAAGATAGTACTACCATCTTCATTGTGTCCAAGTCAAAGATAGTGATACAGTTTACTGATGGACATTATTCTCAAAATCATGATTGTAACCCTAGAGGAGTGAGAATCATTTTGCCTTTCTTCTTGAACACTGTTCTCTTCTGTGTTTAATTTTGGCTCCGCCTCCTCTTTTGTGTTTAATTTTCAGCCCCTCTAAAAGTTCGTTTGGTGCAAAACACTGACACTTTATTGCTATTAGCTAAGTTTTATTGGTGGTAAATGTTGCAGTAGATAGTACACAGCAAAGAAGCATTGCAGCCCTTTTGTTGATGGGATTCAGCATCCCCTTACACCCAGTGTTAGAACTGGGACCATAAACAACTGATTCTATCTAGATTATTCGTAGCTGAGAATCCAATCCATGGCTGTCTAAATGGGGAGCTGCTGGTCAGGGTTACCCCTTCCCCCTGGGTGAGACCAATGGAAGATGGCTTGCAAAATAGTATATAGTGCAGAAGCAAACAAAGAAAATCCAAGGGTACAAATGTAACCTAGCTCTCCCTTCCATACCCATGAGAACTGTACACTCAGGTTAGTAACAGAGGAAAATTCACTCCCTCAGTCCATTCCCAGTCTTCATATCTTTTCCCAGCCTCAGACTGCCAAACTGATGCAAAAAGTATTAAATAGAACCAGTTATACAAATTAACCCTTTCTATAGTACTAGACAGCTGTTCACATTTGGTCATAATGCTGGCAAAGTCTCAAAACACCCATCTGTCTCGTGGCAGAGGCCAACTTATGACAAACACTATTTCCTTCAGGATATAATATATGACCTTTGGTCCTCAAGATGATTTGGATGACACCTCTCATAGTCCCTTGTCTTTTGCCAGTTTGTTTGGATCTTTAGGGAGCTGAAGTCCAAAAATTTAGAGAACTTAACTTCCCTACACTTGAGGTGGGCAATGGAATATTTCAGCAAGATGGATATTGCATTTATGTATATTCTTTTGCTGGGGACAGAGACAAAATAGCCTGCTATATGATCTCTTTATTTAAGTAATAAAAATATAAGTTATTTTACCATTTCTGTTCCATCTACATCTGTGGATTTCAGGGATTCTTATCTATTCCCAATAGAATACCGTATATACTCAACTAAAAGTCGAGAAATTTATGCCCAAATAATGACCCTAAAATCTGGGGTCGAATTATACAGTTACCATGGCTTGAGATCAACTGGAGGACAGTTAACAACAACAACAACAAACAGTAATAATGTTCATAAAGCTCCTTTAAAAAGTAGCCCTGATGTCCCACTCTCCATGCCTTGGCAGCGCTTGCTGAAAGAGCTGCGAGGCACCAGTGTGAGTGTGCATGTAGTGATTCTCTTCTTAATCCTATCTCCAAACTTTTCTTTCTCCTCTTTGCATTTCCTCCCTCCATAACTGTCATTTTACGGCCTATGAGGGAGTTGACCAGGCAGGCCCAGCTCCATCAGGGCTAGCCTGAAGAAGAAGAGCCCTCCCTCCAGTCCATCTGCCTTGGTCCAGGCCTCAGAGGGAGAGAAGAATGCTGGACCTGATCCCCTCCCCCTTAATCATTCCCTTCTCCTTTTGTGTCGTGTCTTTTTAGATTGTAAGACTAAGGGCAGGGAACCATCTATTATCCCCTCTGTTGTAAGCCACCCGGATTCCCAATGATTGAGTGGCATATAAAGAAATCCTATTATTATTATTATTATTATTATTATTATTATTATTATTATTTCCCCATTTTCCCTCCGTTTGCACACGATCTCCAAACCTTGCCTCCTTTTTGCATTTCCCATTTTCCTTCCCTTTGCAAAACTGATCTCCAAACCTTGCCTCTTCTTTGCATTTCCCCATTTTCCCTCCGTTTGCAAGCTGATCTCCAAACTTGCCTCCTTTTTGCCTTTCCCTCCGTTTGCAAGCTGATCTCCAAACCTTGCCTCTTCTTTGCATTTCCCCATTTTCCCTCTGTTTGCAAACTGATCTTCAAACCTTGCCTCTTCTTTGCATTTCCCCATTTTCCCTCCATTTGCAAACTGATCTCCAAACCTTGCCTCCTTTTTGCATTTCCCCATTTTCCCTCCGTTTGCAAACTGATCTCCAAACCTTTGCTTCTCCTCCTCCTCCTCCTCCTCCTCCTCCTCCTCGCGTTTCCTCTGAAAACCAAGCTTTTCTTTTCTCCCTCCACTTCCACTTTGAAGCCAACCTTAAAACCTGTCTCCTAAATTCTGCCGTCGACTTATCCACGGGGCATATCAAAATCCAAGAGTTTGATACTAAAACCTTCCCTCGATTTATACATGAGGTCCACTTGTACACGAGTATATAAGGTAAATTTGAATCAATTGGCTCTATATTAAATCTCAGTACAGAGGGCTAGTATCCTTGGGATAAACTGATTAGGGCTTATTGGGCACATATTTAAATCAAATAATCAATTTAAAATAAAGTAATGAATTTATATCAGGATTGGAGAATCTTTGACTTTCCAGATGCCTTCAGCTGTGATATCCATCAACACCACTAAGCATGCATGGTCAATGATAAGGGATTATGAGATTTATAGTCCAAAACATTTCCGCCTTTCTTCTGTGCGGTGCGCTTCACCACCACTGGTTTATATAGAAGTACATTGTTTGGCTTCATTCACATTAAAATCCTGCCAACTTTAAAAGATCCTCCTGTTTAGTCAGACCCTAGATTTTGGGACAGTATTAAATGCAAATATTTGCTAGATATGTTTGCAGGATTCAGTGCCACATGTTGATTTGTCCCATTACCTTCAAACCTCTTTAGTTTAGTGGAGACAAAGTACATGACTGTTTGGGATGTATGGCCAAGACAGATGTGATGTTTCCCTTCCAGACTAAAGATGGTGTCTTCACGTTATCTGCAATGACATCGGGAATTCGACGGAACTGGATTGAAGCTCTGAGGAAAAGTATACGCCCTGCCAGCGTGCCAGATGTCACAAAGTATGTACCTTGGGAACATTTTCTCATGGTCTGCTGATATGGTCATTAAATTAGGATTTTCAAGCTTCACTTGAAATCACCAAGCTGTCCATTCCAAATACCCTGTATTTTGCTTCTCTCTTTATTTTTTGGTAGCTAAGTGTGTGTTTTTCAAACTGCCTCAGTGGCCGTGCCATCAAGAGTCTAAACCAATTTTTTGGCAGAAGCATCAATTTTAGTATTTTACATATTGGGGAAAGTAACTTTTGGGGGGCTAGAATTCCCAGAATCCTCCAGGCAGTGTTGCCAGTAAGCACTGTAACATTTCCAAACTACTCATTTTTTACAAGCTTAACGGATGATTTGTTGGAAAGGTGAGGCATAAATAATAAATAAAATGAATTTAAAGGCAGTATGCCAGTTTACTGAAAGGCAGTGTACCTATTTTGGCAGGACTTTATCTTGAATGTTTTATTTCTTAGCCTGCATATTTCACAGACCATCCTGTGCATCTGGAGTGAGTAAAAATATGACTGGCAGGCCACATGCAGCTTCCTTCAAGGCTGTTTTTGAGTCTCCAAAGGGCCCCTGCCATCCAAAAATCTTTGTTTTAGTTTTGTTTCTCAAAATTCCCCCCTCACTTAGACCACTCTCTCTAAAGGAGAGGAGTAAAATTCCTACAACCATAACATTGTGATTCTTCGCATTCCAAACTTTATCTCCTATTTGTTTAGTTTGTGTCCTGCCTTCTTCCCAACGTGGGACCTAAGGCAACTGACAATTTGGGTTAAAACGGAATTAAAACAATGGATAGTACAAACTTTTTTCTTTTGAGGATTTTTAAATAAATAAGTAATCTTACTAAAAACACAGTGAAGTGACTTAAATGCTGGACTAAGATGCTGGGACATTGAGCTCAGCCATGGAAACCCACTGGCTGAACTTAGACGAATCCATCATCAGAGCAAGGCAATGGCAAACTTAATCTGAGTAAATCTTGCCAAGAAAACACTACAATAGGTTTGCTTTAGGGTTCCTACAAGTCAGAAATGACATGAAGTAAAAACAACAAAAGTAAAAACATTAAATTGAAACAGTCTTCTAAGGCATTTAAAATAGAACTCATAAAGTACAAATACAAATCTAGTGCCACATAGTTAAAAGGCCTCTGCAAATATTGCCAAGAAAACCCTGTGAGAGTTTCACCTTAGGGTTGCTATAAGTCGGAAATGACTTGAAGGCAAAAACACACACACAACGCACACCAGACAAATAGCACTCTAAGGCCTGGGTAAACAGTTTGCCTGTTGGTGGAAGAAGAGCAGATGGGGGCAACCCTAGCTTCCTACCCTAGGACTTGTGTGTTTAGCTATGCTCCTAGCTATTTAGCCGTTAGCGTGCCCAGAGAAAAGTGATCAAAATGGTGACAAGTCTTGAAACCATTCCTTATGAGGGGAGACATAGGGAGCTGGATATGTTTAGCTTGGAGAAGAGACGGTTAAGAGGTGATATGATAGCCCTGTTTAAATATTTGAAGGGGTGTCATGCAAGCTTGTTTTCTGCTGTTCCAGAGAATTGACCACAAAGTAATAGATTCAAACTACAGGAAAAGAGATTCACCTAAACATTAGGAGGAACTTCCTGATAGTAAGAGCTGTTCAACAGTGAAGCACACTCCCTCAGAGAGTGGTGGAATCTCCTTTGGAGGTTTTTAAACAGAGGCTGGATGGCCATATATATCAGGGATGCTTTAATTGTGAGTTCCTGCATGGCAGAATGGAATTGAACAAGATGGCCCTTGTGGTTTCTTCCAACTGTACAATTCTGTGATTCTATGATTCTGTTTAGACCCAGTGGCAGTGCTACATAGGCAGTTCTGGAGTTTTTGTGCAAAAAGCAACTCTTTCAAGCTCGGATCTTAATTCATGTCTGTGTAAAAACTTGCTCTGTGCATATTGTGTACATAGTATAGTAAGGCTGACTATGCTGGGGGGCTCCCACAATTGGTTGTGACCACACATCTGGATTGGAGAACATGTGTGGGCAATTTTCCCAGTCCTTCCTTGTGCAATTCCCACCTCTGAGCTTCTGCATGTCTTTTCTCCTGGTTCTAGGTTGTCTGACTGCAATAAGGAGAACTTCCGCAGCTACGGGTCCCCCAAGAGCTCGATCCGCTCTGAGGAGCAGCGGCCCAGTGCAGGACCTGAAGTCATTAGCAGGGGCAGCAGCAGGAAAGGGGAAGGGCAGCACCATGCCTTTGACTATGTAGAGCTGTCCCCTTTGCAGCATGGTTCCCCCTTAAACCAGGGGTCCCCACAACGGACAAGAGGGAGTGCAAGAGCAACAGATGCAGCAGCCAAATGCGAGGAGCTGGAACGGGACCTTGCCCACCGCTCAGAGGAAAGGCGGAAATGGTTTGAGTCTCCAGCAAGTGGGGTCTTGCAGACAGATGGCCCAGGGCGGGATCTCTGCCAAAAGGCAGGAGGGCAGGAATCTCCAGGGCCACCTCTCTCAGAGGCTCAGAAGAATCGGCTGAGTGAAGAGATCGAGAAGAAGTGGCAAGAGCTGGAGCGTCTCCCCCTGAAAGACTCCAAGCGGGTGCCACTGATGGCTCTGTTGAACCAAGGCAAAGGAAGCCAAGGGGATAAAAATGAAGCTCTGGAGAAAGAGGTAGGGTTGGTCTTATTGGTGGAGAGGGAAGTGTATCACCATGTTCAGGGAAAAAATCTTTTAAAAAGAAATTTGTAATTTGCAATTTGTGTGTTAATAAATATCCTTGGTACAAAGAAATGAAGGGGAGGGAATCAGGCACTGCAGCCACAACACTGTGAGTTTGAATGTTCAGGGCTCCAGGTTGACTCAGCCTTCGATCCTTTCGTAGGTCAGTATAATGAGTACCCAGCTTGTTGGGGGCAATTGACTAACACAGTGTGAACTGCTTGGCTCACTGTGAAGTGGTATAGAAATGTAAAGTGCTATTGCTGTATTTGAATGAGTGGAAAAGAAAGAAGTTACACAAAACTCTTAGCTTGTAAGCATCTGGTCCTGGATATATTCTCTCCCTTGTCTAATCCTTTTATTATTTTATTTATTAGTTTATTTATTAGTAGCCTTTTTCATTGCATGAGATCCAAGACAGCTTACTACAAGGCTAAAACAAGATAAAACTAAAAACCTAATAATAAGATAAAACACAATTAAGCAAATTACTTTGTTAAAATGTGAAATCATTTAAAAACATAACAATAAAAATACAGTACTGTACATATCCTGTCCTATAAAATGACTTCCTGCAACTGATTAATCATTGACTGCTTATTTGGGTAAGGAGGTCTTTTTACCTGCCAAGAAAAGGAGAGCAGAGAGGGGGCCCAGTGAAGCTTCTCCTCAGAAGGGAATTCCACAGACTGGGAGCAGCTACTGAAAAGAGTTGGCCAATTAAAAAGACTCAAAATGTATGCAAGTTTTGAGATCATCAGATTAATTCATTAGGCAAGATGTTACAAAAACATCTTGGCAGAAGCGAGTAAAAACAAATTGGATATTGAAGCTACAATGTCTGTGCGATGTCATAAAAGGAAACAAAGGAGGAAGGGTCTGCAGACTCTATGATGTGGTGGTTTCTATTTTTATTAGGAGTAAACACTCAGAGTGCTTGGAGGAAGAACAGCTTAGTTCCCAGAATTTCCCAGACTCTCACTTCACCTGCCAGAGCAGGAATGGACCAGCTTGAGTAAGGGAACTAGTTTCCTGCACAAAAAGCCATGGAGCCTCCCAGAACAAAACAAAAATGTTTAAAAAACCAAACTCTGAAGTCCATTTCCAATTTGGGGAAAAATGCTTGTTTAAAAGGTAAATTGTCATGCCTCTCTTCTGAGGGTGGGCCTTAGATGGGCTCAGGAGCACTAAAATCACCATGAGGGAGGACATGTGGATCACAAGATTCCCTCCCCATAACAGAGCCTATACTAATGAGAATTTTAATTTTTTTCTTAATGCTGGCATAGCTGCCTTTGATTGTTGTGGATAAAAGACAAGAAGGGCAAATGTGGATAATTTTGTGTTTGTGTGATTTTCACAGGAACAAGTATTACAAGACATGATAGCTTTTTTCTTTAGCATGGAACCACTTTCTTATTTGTTTTTTGTTTCAACCTCTCACAAGACCTACATAAAGATAACTGGAAATGTTCCTGCGTTACAGTCATTGTGTGGATGCAGCATGGTACTCGAAAGCTGTTCACTACATATCTTGCCCAGTATATACTGCAGTTGAGTAATATCAGTGCTAATAAGGTTTCAAATGTTGCCACCTTTTTGTAAAGCCAATACCATATTAAGCATTTTCACTGATGTATAGGTGGTGGCTAAGATGGCTAATTATCATAATATTGCACCATCAGTGTCTACAGTGATTTAGAGAGTAACGCTTGGCCTCTGGTGTGAATTGTACAATAACTTTTGTGACAGAGCTCTATTAAGAACTTTTAAAAAACTGAACTTTCTAAACTGATGTGATGTTGTATCAACATAGCCCCTAATTATTTGATTTAATATTTATTAGTTATTTGTATATATATTCCAGCCTAAATACTCTAGAGGAACCAGATCCTGATCTTGGAAGCAAAGCAATGTCAGTCCTGATTAGTACTTGGAAACTTGCAACGAATATCAGGTGCTGTTACATTTCAGAGGAAGGAACTGGCAAAACCACCTCTTGAGTTACTTTATTAAAGTGCCAACAAATTGTGTATTCCTTGCCTAAGAAAACCATTGCCATTGATGAGGTCACCATAAGTCTGAAGGCATGTGTGTGTATGCTTGTGCACACACACATATATTCCACCCTTCCCTCAATGAGCTCAAGATAGCATACATGGCTTTCATCTTTCCCATTTTATCCTCAACATTAGTCCTATGAAGTAGGGCAAAATTATGAAGTAGCAAGCTCAGGGTCACCCTGTGGATTTCATGACTCTGTGGGAACTTGAAGCTACATCTCTCGCATCCTAATCCAACACTTCAACCACTACACTTTGCTGGCTTTCCAGTGTTTGTGTGAGGGAAAGCTTGATGCATGTGCATGTGCTCCCTCCTGTCTAGGCAGGATGTGGTAGGTTGATTGAAATTTAATGCCTTTTGTTTTCTCCTATATGGCTAAACCTTTTTTTTTCCTGGCACAGGTCCAGGTTTTGAGGTCACAACTGGAGTCCTTGCGTGCCCAGAGTGAGGCCAAAGCTCAGAGAGATGGGAAGGTGCCTCGAGGCTACATCTCTCAGGTAATGGCATAGTCCAGTATCCTCTTTCTTATCCTGTCTCTGTTTTCCTATTCCCACCACAGTCCTCCCAACCATATATTAGGATTTGCTGGTACTGCATAGATACTGTTTCCATAGCAGCCTCAGATAAGATGCATCTGTAATCAATATTAATTATGTTTAGCTGCTGCATGCAAGGATTTCCCCACTTAGCACATGGTCAAAGCAATAAGCTTGGGGGGGGAGGGATAATCAGAAGATGAAACACGATTTTTAGTTTATGCTTATGTTATTCAGTTCCACACATGTCCCAAAATCCAAATTTTACATAAAAAACAAAGATGTTTCAGTTTACTCATACTCTAGGTTTTTTGAGTTGAGTTCTGTGTGGTGGTCTGGAAATGGAACTGTAGTGCACACAGTATTGAGGTTAATGGGATCCCCTTGGAGCCAAACTGCTTCTCCTTTGACACTGTGATGTAGTGGTTAGAGCAGGGGTAGGCAACCCTTTTGAGCTGGGGGCCGGGTTGCTGTCCCTCAGACAACTGGGGGGCCGAAGCCAAAAAATAAATAATTAAATAATTTTTTAAAAAATTAAATAAATAAATAAACCGGGACAAATGTAGGATGAAATTTTCAAATGGAGGGCACTTTTTAAATAAAAAATAGAGGATTTTGCTAATTTTTTAAAAAAATGTTAAGATAAATGCATGTTTCTGAGGCTTCTATAGACAATTGCCCCACCATGCCCCTCACGCGAGATGCCAAAGGCCCCGGCGGCAATCGGCGGCAGGACAAGGCTGGGGCCGGTCCCAAGGCCTCGCCGGGCCGCATCCGGCCCGCGGGCCGCAGGTTGCCTACCCCTGGGTTAGAGTGCTGGACTGGAATTTAGGAGAGCCAGGTTTGTGTCCGCACTTGAGCTATGAAACTGATTGGGTGGCCTTGGGCCATTCACACAAATTCAACTTGGCCTACCTTACAGGCTTGTGAGAAGGAGGAGGAGAAGGATAGTCATTATGGGAAAAGCTGGATGTAAATGGAAATAAAAATATTGTATATTTGACACACATAGTTCAACTGATGGTTGAGGAAATTTTAAAATACATTTACACATAAACTGGAAAACATTGAAAACCTCAAGGTTGCCGTGTGATTTCAATAAGTTTTGAAGTCTAGAACTTAACAGCAAACTCTAATTTGCTCTTGCCCAACATGGATCCTATCAAATGTTCTTGAGCTACGTATGACACACTGGTAATTACTATTATTATTACCATTATTGCTGTTATTACATTCACTACCACTTCTTTCTTTCTTTCCTTCCTTCTCTCTGTCTTCCTAGCCTTTTCCCAAAACCAGGACACAAGGTGGCTTACAAATTAAAGCAAGTACAATATCATTCAAATGTACCAAAAATAATACTAAATGGAATTAAAGTATAAACATTTTAAAACATGCAGTTAAAAATGTTAAAAAAGCAGTTTGGAAAGCACTCTTAAAAGCCCTTCCTTTAAAAACCTTAAGTTCTTGAAAATCTTATCAGAATTAAAAAAAAGTCTTTGCCTGCTGAAAGAAGGACAGCGAGAAAGGGATAGATGTAGAGTCCGGGAGCCTAGGCGTAGTCACTGAAAAAAAGTTATCACATATATACCCACTAATCATGGTGTGAAAGTAGTGGAAATGAAAGAACGGCCTCTCCGGATAATCTCAAAGCCCAGACAGGTTCATATGGAGAAATATGGTCTGTCAGCCTGAACCTGAAGTTCTCTGCTGGGGGTTCCCAGTGATGAGAGTTGTTTGCAAATGGAACAGGAACTGATTGACACTCAGGCCTGTTACAGACGGACTCTAGTACAGACTGGGTCCGTATTAGGGTTAGAAAGGGGCGTCCCTTCTGGACACCCTTAACCCTAATACTGACCGAGTCCGTACAAAATGGCGGCACCTGTTCCACATGGGGGACGCCATCTTTATGTAGCGGATGTGCTGTGTCCGCACGTCACGCGGTGCATATGACGCTGCGAATGCGGCATTGGCGCCTCGCGGCATCATATCCACACCACAAAGAGAAGCGCCATTTTGGCACTTCTTATTTGCAGCGCGGAGGAGCCTTGCGGTTTGGACGCTGGGGCTCCTCCGAGCTGCAAATGGTGGCGGCGGCAGACCGCCCCTTCTGGGCGGTCTGTAACGCACCTCAGTTACTACAGTGCACCCGCGCCATACGCGGCCTTGAGCATACGTGCTCAAGCCGCGGGGCGCGCACGGGGCGGAAGGGGCAGCGCGTACCATTCAATTGAATGGGTGCATGCACCCGTTGTGCGCCGCGCTGCTGCGCACAAGCCCCATTGTTTCCAATGGGGCTCGAGCATAGGCGGAATTCGCCTAACGCGGAGGGATCCGGAACGTATCCCCTGCGTAAGGCGAGGACAGACTGTAGATGTTTTTAAGCAGAGGATGTGCAGTCAACTCTTAGGGATTCTATAGTTGGTTTTGAGTCTCCATTAGAGAGGGAATAGAACTAGAATTGTTATCCAATTTAAAATTTGGTTATTCCTTTGGAACTCCATCACTTGTTATAGTTGTGAACAAATATGTGCTCCAGTAACTGGAGGTAGGAGTCTTTCCAGACAAGCTTGTAGGAAGCAGATGAAGTCTACATGCATTAGCGTTTGCCAAAGGGGGAGTCAGTACTGTTGCCCTGACTTTTTACAGCTTATTTAACAGCTAAGTACAATTTGCTTGAGTGGCATTTTTTTTCAACTATGTCTCTGTTCTACAACTTCTCTTGTTGTCGTTAAAAAGCAGTTGGCTAGCTGGTTGCCGACAAAATTCAGAAATAGATATGCTGTATGCCAGTACATGGTGCTTACATGAGGACACACACACCCCTCCCCACTGAGGCTACTGGGGAGAAGAGTGGCTGGATCCCCTTCTTGCCCTTTTCTGGTAATAGATTTCTATTTTGTCCAAAGTTGTCAGTGATTGTGTTCAAATAAATAAATATCAGTGCAGTATGTCACATAACCAGCTTGAGTGCCTTCCTGTCTGCAAGTACTGTATGTAAAGGAAGTTACTTGTCTGCACACACTTTTACTAGCACATTACTTGTCTCAGGGTGCCATGATCCAAATCTGGAAAGCTGTTCTTAGTAGCACAGTGTTGCTTGACTTGTGCAAGTGAATGAAAGGCAAAGAATTGGGGGGGGGGGGTAGACATGGTAGACTCTCCATGCAAGGATGTTGTTGGTAGGGAGTCTTGGTTCACACCAGAATACAGGAAGAGTCACTATACAACTTAGGGACAACATTTTTCCTTTGCCAGGAAGTTGGTATCTAGGTCACAAATGACTTTTGGTCGGCTGTTGCCCATCTTGAGATAAAAATTGCTGTCTTCTGGGACAGAAGAATATCCTTTTAGATTTTCTTATCTCAGAGTTCTGTGCTGCCTGGCCAGCACAGTGATTGCATTACATAAGAGATCTAGTAATTTTTTAAAATTGTTAATGAAACTTCCAGTGTTAAGAATAATACCTGAGAGGAAGGAGTATAAAAGCCCGATCTTGGACAGTTTACTTTATTGGGACTACAGCTCCCAGAACCTGTTGGTCAGAATGTTCCAAGTAGCTTTTTTTACCTGTGACTGAGGCCATTCCTGTGTTTGTTGCCTAAACTAGTGCTAAGATTGCCTTCTGTAATTTGGCTGTTTGGCTTTGAAGCAAGTTGTCATGTGGTTGCAGTCAGGCAGTTAATGGATGAAATCTTTTCTTTATACAAATTAGCTTAGTCTAAACACTTGCATGTTATTAACTGTCTCATTACTGACAAGGATCTATTAGCTATATTTGGATGTAACACTAAACAGGGAGGAGGCAACCTCTTCAAGTTGCAGGGTCCTTTGGAGGTCCTTTGATGGTGGTGATGCTGAAATTCAATGGGCAAGTACATCGGCAGGAGTGTGGTCTGTAAGACTCCAGACCAGAGTGTTTCACAGGGTTCCAGAAATGAGGTTGAAGAGAGGAGGGACGTAGGGAATAGAAGGAAACTTTTTGCTGCTGTGGAAAAGGAATGGCAATGTGGCAGCAGTGCCAGTTTTGTTCTGATCAAGAGCCCACTGCTGATTTTGCTTGCAGCGGAAAGCATAGGCACAAAAGCAGCTTGGAGAGCTCCAAGCAACCCACAAGCCATGTGTTATTTGCCTCTGCAGTAAACCATGGTTTAGTGTTGTGAGTTGAGACATAATGAGCCCCAGATTACTCAGCCTACCCTTGCATGGTTGTCAGAAGAAGATCAGAATCTTCAGCTTTAGATTTATAGTAGGCTCTCCACATTTGCTGTGGTTAGGGACACAGGATCCCAGTGAAAGTGGAAAAAACACAAATAAAAATGCAATTTATTTTACCTGAGGGAACACCTCTCTAGGAATCTCTTAAATCCTCTAGCACAAACCTATGGTCAACATGTACCTGAAGTTGACCAATAGAGCTGTGCTAGAAAATGTACAAATGTCAATACAAATATTCTCTCTACGAATCTTTTAAGTTCTCCAGCATGACTTCTGGTGAACATGGATCATAGGCTTGCTGAAAGACCTAGAGTTTCCTTAGAGAAGAATATATTAATCAAATCCATGACTACTCAAATCCGCAAAAGTCAGATCTGCAAATGTGGAGGGCCAACTGTACTTCAAACAGATGTGATTCAAACCTGGAATACCCCTGGTGAATCTTAACTGTGATTAGTACTGACAAGCCAATTTCATGAACTATAGTTACAATTTGATTTGTTTCAACCAACAATAATTGCGATGAACTACAGTTTGTCCATTTTTTGGACAACATGATAAGCTGTGATTAAACTAAAGTGGAAGTAAAAGCTACTGAAGAACCCTCTTAATGGGAGGGGCCCCAGCGGACATGAGGCTGAGTTTTGCTGTTGCTCATTTTTATAATTCTGAGCTATGGTTTGGCACTGTGTCTAAACCACAATTTAGAAAGATTATGCTTTTGGGACTGTAAATCGCAGATCTCCCAACTAGTATGTCCAACTGACAGTGGTCCAAACAGGGCTATATTAAGAGGTTTGAGATATCTAAACATAGTTAGATATTAACTGAGTCGTACTTAGTCTATCACTGATCAAAGGAATCTGAATCCTAAATACAAAATGGAAAACAAAATACAGTTAGTGTTACTGAGGGTAATAGCAAAAACAGGATTCATTTCTACACTGGGGTGCACAACTTGGCACAGACTATCAAAAATGCCAAGAAGTAGTAGTGGTGGTGGTAGTAGTATTGTATAGGTATGAATACTAGCACACATATTAGTTTTTAAAAAGAAGATGGAAAAATCCTTGTAAAGAACCAGGATGTCTTGGTTTGGGAGATTGTTTTGTTTTTAGCAGTTTTTTGCTCATTGGAGGTATGGTTCTCTCAGTTAGCCCTCACAGAATTGCTTTGTCCAGCCTTTCTTAACCCAGGGTCCTCTAGATGATATATATATTCCGGTAAGTCTTAACCAGAAGGCTGAGTGGTCTGGGATGGTGGGATTTGTAGTTCAAAATACCTGGAGAAGCCATCAGGTTGGGCTGCAAAGCTGTTAGCGCTTTTCTTTCTTTATGTGATGAGAAATTCCTGTTGCTTTTCTGAGATTCTTTATTTTCCGTACGCCTCCACATGGTGATCAGAGATATAGCAATTGGAATGGAGAGATGGTAAGTCAACTTCTGCGTATGGCTTTCTCTCAGTCCCACCACCATCATTGGCACACTTGGTGAGGACAGTTCAGAAAGTCTTCTTGGTGGCTGCTTCCAGACTGTGGAATTCCCTTCCACGGGAAGTTAGGTTGTTCCCCATCTCCAGTCTTTTTCCAGCATCCGACAAAGACTTTTCTCTTTACCCAAGCCTTTGATCGCTAACTGCCTGTTGCAGAAGGTTTTTTTTAATTGGAGTGTGTTGTATTTGTGTATGTATTTTTATCATATTTTAACAGCCTTTTTAAAATGTTTGAATTAATGTTTTTATGTGATTGTTTGTTTAATTGCTTTCTAATTTTTGAATAATCCATTGCTTTAAGTGTATTTAGTTTTAACGCATGTTGTGATCCCTCCTCAGGTCCCATATTGGAGAAAGGCAGGATAGAAATTAATTAAGACAGGAATTGTTCTCTTTTTCTGACATTTTCGTATCAGTCATGCCCCTCCGCCCACAAGTAACCTAACAAGTTGTATTCCAAGTATTATAGCAGGTAACAGCAACAAATTACCTTTCCAACACTACAAAAAGAAATGGGAATAACTACCTTTTTAAAAATTAATTTTCAAGCTGCTGGCATACATAGCCACCTGAAAGTTTTGTATGCAAGTTGTTTGTGTCTTAGTTTGCCAAACCCAAATACAGTCCCCAAGTTTCTTTTAGTTCTTTCCTCCAAAGCTAGCAATTAGAATGCCAACCAGCTTTTTATTCTCCTTTCTTTCTCTTCTCCCACCTCCTCCACAACTGTATCTGGTAGGAGGCCTGTGAACACAGTTTAGCAGAGATGGAAACTTCCCACCAGCAAGTCATGGCAGAGATGCGACGGCATCACCAGAGAGAAATGGAACGGTTGCAGTTGGAGAAAGAACGGCTTCTGTCTGAAGAGGCAGCTGCCACAGCTGCAGGTAGAAACTACTCTGTGTGTCCTTGTGTGAATGTGGAGAGTTCTCTTTTCCTTGCACATCTCTTTTTAAAAAGATAAATGCTGTACTGAAACCAGTCTCCTCTGGCTAGGAAATAAACCTGAGCTAGTGTGGTGTAGTGGTTGAGTGGCAGACCACATGGGAAGATCTAGATTCAAATTCTACTGAGTGATTTTGGAGCCAAGCAACTTCTCTCAGCCTAACCCTACTTCACAAGGTTGCTTGAAGATGACAAAGACAGGTCTACCTCTAAATGTGCTTTTAGGATTTTTATTATCATTTGTTCGATAATTATGCATCACTGTTAATGTATATTATGTGCAATATAATTATTTCATTTAGTGTGCCTATAAGAATGTTGTGTATGTAAGAATATACATATTATTAGTATTACTTCTGTTATAAAAATCACTGCCATATATGATTTGGTACATACTTGTAGTGTATCAGCAGCAGTGAAGATCTGGCCCTCCAGATATGTATGGACTACAACCCCTATCAACCCTGACTTAATCATGCTAGCTAGGGTTAATGAGAGTTGCCCAGGAACACCTGTACTCCATTTTCCTCACCCAAGTATATATGTGTGTACTCACATACACAGCATATGACTTTATATACATTACATAATGTATAGAAATATATGCTGCTCATGACATATACTCTGTGTGCCTTCAAATCATTTCTGACTTATGGCAACCCTACCACAGGGTTTTCTTGGCAAGATTTATTTAGAGGAGGTTTTCCTTTGTCTTCCTCTGAGGTTGACATGCCCAAAGTCACTCAGTAAGTTTCCATGGCCAAACAGGGATTTGAACTCTGGTCCCCAGAGTCATAAACCAATGCTCAAACCACTACACCAAGCTGGCTCATAGAATCATAGAGTTGGAAGAGACCGCACGGGCCATCCAGTCCAACCCCCTGCTATGCAGGAAATCCAAATCAAAGCATTCCCAACAGATGGTCATCTAGCCTCTGCTTAAAGACCTCCAAGGAAGGAGACTCCACTACACTCCGAGGGAGTGTGTTCCACTGTCGAACAGCCCTTACTGTCAGGAAGTTCTTCCTAATGTTGAGGTAGAATCTCTTTTCCTGTAGCTTGCATCCATTGTTCCGGGTCCTGTTCTCTGGAGCAGCAGAAAACAAGCTTGCTCCTTCCTCAACATCCTTTCAAATATTTAAACAGGACTATCATATCACCTCTTAACCTTCTCTTCTCCAGGCTAAACATCCCCAGCTCCCTGAGTCATTCCTCATAGGGCATGGTTTCCAGACCTTTCACCATTTTAGTCGCTCTCCTTTGGACACACTCCAGTTTCTCCACATCCTTTTTGAATTGTGGTGCCCAGAACTGGACACAATATTCCAGGTGGGGCCTGACCAGAGCAGAATACAGTGACACTATTACTTCTTTTGATCTAGACACTATACTTTTATTGATGCAGCCTAAAATTTCATTGGCCTTTTTAGCTGCCGCATCGCACTGTTGACTCATGTTCAACTTGTAGTCTACTTGGACTCCCAGATCCCTTTCACATGTAGTTTCATTCAGCCAAGTGTCCCCCATCCTATATCTGTGCATTTTATTTTTCCACCCTAAGTGCAGTACCTTACAATTCTCTGTGTTGAATTTCATTTTGTTAGCTTTGGCCCAGCTTTCTAGTCTATTCAGGTCATTTTGAATGTTGATCCTGTCCTCTGGAGTATGTATTAGCTATTCCTCCTAATTTGGTGTCATCTGTAAATTTGATAAGTATGCTCCCAATTCTGTCATCCAGGTCATTGATAAAGATGCTGAATAACACTGGGCCCAGGACAGAGCCCTGTGGGACCCCACTGGTCACTTCCCTCCAGGATGAAAAGGTGCCATTGTTGAGCACCCTTTGGGTTCGGCCAGTCAACCAATTACAAATCCATGTAACAGTTACTTTGTCTAGCCCACATTTTACAAGCTTGTTTGCAAGAATGTCATGGGAAACCTTGTCAAAGGCCTTACTGAAATCAAGATATACTATATCAACAGCATACTGAACAGACATAATTGGATTTGGTCCACTAGACCATTGAACTTAAGAAGCTGCCATATCTAGAACATTGGCCCATTTAGATTTTTGTTATCTGTTCTCACTGACAACAGCTATCATGGCTTCCCATAGAAAGCCTTTCTTATCTACCTGCAACATGAGCCTTTGACCTGGAAAAGCCAGGAACTGAAGTTGGGATCATGTATATCCAGGCATGTGTGTTCTGCTAAATTGTTCCCCACATCAAGGAACCATATGTTCTTCTGATAGTTTGAAAGCAGTAAGAGGGACTGTGCACTCCAGTTTAGCAAATGTCATATGCCTTTTTTTTCATCTTTCCCCTCTTCTCTCACTTTCTTCCTGGTTTTGTTCTAGCAATTGAAGCACTGAAGAAGGCACACAGAGACGAACTGAACAAAGAGCTGGGCAGAACACGCAGTTTCCAGAAGGGAGGTTCAGATGCTGATATACTCCAGCAGCAGCATCAGTAAGCAATTATTCTGGAATGTCCCTTTCCCTCCTTTCTCACCGTTCATTTACAGCACTATGATTCCATTTTAACTGCCATGGTTCCATCCCATGGAATCTTGGGATTCACAGTTTAGGGAGGGGTGTTCAGAATTCCCATCCAGAGAACTCTAAGGCTTCACCAAACTATAAAAGCCTGGATTCCATTGAATGCAGTCGTGACTGTTGAATTGAAATTGTGGTGCTGTAATTGTGTAGTGTGAAAGGGGCCCTGAACACTTCCATCACCTGTCCAGAACTGTCCTTTGGCCAAGACAATTTCTGTAGCCCACAAGATATACTAGCAGAGAAGATTGTCTTGGGCATAAAAAATGGTGGTGTGGGATGGTGGAGATAAACAGTGTCTGCATCAGGAACTGCAATAAATGAGACCTCTTGCTAACAAATTCTGACCTCTGCTGCAGGTCTGATGTAGATTCCCTGAAGCGGGAACTGCAGGTCCTTTCAGAGCAGTATTCCCAGAAGTGCCTGGAGATTGGGGACCTAGTACACAAGGCAGAAGAGCAGGAACAAATGCTTCAGCACTGCCAACAAGAGGGGAAAGAGCTGCTGCGGCAAAACCAGGCAAGTGACTCATTACTCCAAGGGCAGGAAATAAAGAGGGAAATGAACAGCTGCTTTGAGGTACCTCTTGGTTCAAGTCACCTGAACAGTTTTCATCCATCTCCTGATGATAAGAAATTGATCCAAAACTTGTTTTTTCACCTCCCCCCCACCACTAACCAGTTCTTATTCCTGGCAACATTTTAAAAGTAATTAATTATTATTACTGATTGCAGCACTGAATAAGATAAGTCATGTTGCTTGGTTTTACATTATTTTTGAATATTAAAGTAATTTTAACATTACTAGAAATTTTACTTGCACAGTAAAGTGACTCTATTTCTACACATGTTAGTTTGAAATGTGATTCTTTTGTGACCTTGGCGTGTTACAGACCGCCCAAAACGGGTGGTCTCATGCCACTGCCGGTTGCTGCGTCCAGGAACTGCAGCAACCAAACCGCGCGGTTCTCGGGCGCAGCAAGAAAGAAGCGCCAAAATGGCACTTCTTCCTGCACCCTGGAAGTGGCGCTGTGAGGCATGCACTCGCGGAGTCACTTCCGCCACGCGACGTCTGCGACATCAAAATGGCGGCAACCATCTGTATAGGGTGCCGCCATTTTGATGCACTCGTTCCGCGCGAGGGCAAGGCATGTCAGGAAGCGCCACCCCTCGTGCGTAACAACGGCGCTTCATGAGCCCGTCTGTAACACGCCCTTATTATGAAGAACAATAACTTTTAATAGTGTTTATAACTCTTTACTTCCTAGCTCTGATTATAATAAATAAAGATGGTGGCACAGAAAATAGTGATGAGGCAGTAGTGTATGGGAAGAAGGTCTTTATGTGGAGGAAGGGAATGAGGACTGTTGTGAATATGTGTGAATTCTTTTACAGTGGACCCTTCTTATATGCAGGGGATCTGTTCTGGACACACACACACACCTGCATACGGGGGAGAAAAGTATGCTCAAATCCCATTGTTTTTTGTGGCAGCACACACACCATTTTATCCTTCTGGGCTTGCCACACGTGTAAACTCAGGTCTGCATATATCAAGTGCGCACATGGCGTGGGTGTGCTTGTATAGTGTTAAATCCATCAAAAACTGTTCATGATTCTGGCCTAACTTACTGTCAAGAAGCTGTTGCTGTGCTATAATCCTGAATGCTTTTGACAAAAAAAAATCACAACAGTTAGATGTCATGTTTTGAATGCATAAGATTCTGAAGTAAAAAATGGACGCAAAAACAGCATGAGCCAAATTAAAGCCGAAGATAGAATGAGAAAGGCTTGGGAAAATGGACTTTACAAGATGTTAGTGTGTTCCCTGCTAGATTTAAACAAGTCAATGTTCACTTTTGTTGTCTTTGTCCCCAGGAGTTACAGAGGCGACTATCAGAGGAGATTGGCCAGTTGCGCACTTTCATCGCAGCACAGGCCTCAAGCACTTCACACAACAATGAAAGGAGCTCTTGTGAATTAGAGGTGAAAAATGAAAAGAAATGTTCTTGGAACCTGCTTGGAGTAATTCTATAATTGAAGAGACATTAGAGGGGAAAAGAGAATAATTTGATCTGGTTTTCATCAAAGTCTAGCTTAGACTATAGTTCAGAGTTGAAGAATCCTGGGTTTGTGAGCTGGATGCAAGCCCACTGTTGTCTCTAATCATTGATCAGAGATAAGAGGCTGTTAGAAGCAAGGAACAGAACTCTTTTTTTGGGGGGGGGGGGCAGAGATGCAGTTGCACTGAGAATACCTGAGTAGCCATGCATGAAATTCTGTTCTGGAATGCATGAAGGAGAAACATCCAGTGTGGTAACAATTACATCAAGCTCTGTGCTTTAGCCTCACCCTTAACCCTATCCACTACTGGAGGAATGTTGCCCCAAGACCCTTGCAAAATTGGAATTTGGCTCTCATGCAAATAGTCCTAGTTATGACCTTGCTAAGTTTCCTTTCCCCGATAAGTGAAACTTAATGGATACAGAAAGGACTGCAAGCATTTATACACTAAAAGTGCTTGGAGAAAACAGAGTCATATATTCACAGAGTAAGAAAGTGTTATATCCAATATAGTGTAGCCCATGGACCACATCTGGTCTTTGAGCCTCACTTTCATGCTTCCACCAGCCCAACTGGTGACCATCCCCAGCATTCAGTTCTTAATTTTTTAAAAAATGTTTCCTACCAATCTGGGGATGAAGAACAACTGGAAACTGGTGGCAAATGCAGCAAGTTTCTTCTCCCATTCACCCCCAAATCTGCCCAAATAACCTGAAAAGTTTTTTTTAAAAAAGGCCAAGCAATCAGAAGTCATGTGTCATCACTTCTGGTGCACTTAAAACATCACATGGATCCTTGGACCTACCAGTTATTCACTTCCTTCCATAGTCAGTTTACTATCTAGTGAAACTTGTGTAAGCTATGATGAGGAAAAGCATGCAAAATAAAACACATTCAACTTCTAACTTGATTTGTCCTAGGTATTGTGAAAATAGATGAATCTAAAAGTAATTGTTTATTTTGTCAAACAGAAATGCCTTTTCCCATAAAAAGAAGCTTAAATCTGGAGTCAAGTGTACAATTTCGTGCCCTTTGCACAATTCTTTTAACCTGTACAACCAACTATGTAGGGAAAAGAACTCAGCTTAGATTGGCTACTTGTAGAGCTACTGAACACAAAGTTTGTACTGAAAGGCTAACAATATGCAAAACTAATTTATGATGAATTTAAAACATAGTATTAGATGCACTTATGGTGCCTGTGTCTGATGTGAGTAGGATTTGCCTCTGGCTCCCTTTCCTCTTTCCACCAACTGTAAAATGCCTGTGTGAAGAAGCCTCAGGTCTATGCTACTCTACTTGAGATGGATTATTTTCTGAATCTGATTGAACTCCCTCAAGCTGCAAGAGTTGTTGTTTGGCCTTCAAGTTGCTTCAGACTTATGGTGACCCTAAGACAAACTATCATGGGGGTATCTTATCAAGGTATGTTTGGAAGGGGTTGTCATTGCCTTCCTCTAAGGGTAAAAGTATATGACTTGCTCAAGGTCAGCCAGTGGATTTTCATGGCTGTGTGGAGATACAAACCCTGGTCTCCCATGGTTCTGGTCCCAACACTTAAACGAATACTTAAACCAATACTGTCTTTATCAATGGTTTAGTTAGTACAAAGTGAGGAGGCATCACAAAGCTTAGTAATACTGGACAGAAAAGGTCATAATCCAATGCTGAAACCACTGCACTATGCTACCTCTCAACGAGAATACTTATCAATATATTATAAATCACTAGACTTGTGCATACAGAATTGCATATTCCAACTCTCATTTTCTGCCAGATGGCATTTCAACATAACATGCTGTGCAGGAGACCTAGACATTTTGGACTTCACTGTTTGTCTGTAACGATGTAAAATTTCTTTTACTTACTGCAGCTGTCTCTCCCTTGGCAGATACTCAGGAATCAAACCATTCTTTTAATACCTCTTTTCTTGCCCTTCTCTGCAGGTGTTGCTCCGAGTGAAGGAGAACGAGCTACAGTACCTGAAAGAAGAAGTACAATGTCTTAGAGATGAAATCCAAATGATGCAAAAGGTAGATTCTGAAGAGCAGTCAGATTTATTCATCTTAAAGAGAAAAGACGAATGGAAAACCTGTTGCCCTCTGGATGATGATGGACTCAGACACCCATCATTCCTGTGCATGATAATTAGGGGCTGTGGTATTAGTCCAGAAACATTTACAGGGCCACACAATTCTCATCTCTGTCTCAGAGGGAGGCATAAAGGACCAATTACATAGTCTTCTACTGTTGTAGAGTGTTCTTTGAACCCTTTGTGTTAACTGCATCTTACTTCCCTTCTGCATCATCAGTCAGCTTGTCAATGCAAAAATAAACCTCTATCTTGCATTCATATTCTCAGGTTCCATTTTTCTGTGCTGTAGGACTGAAAATCTACAGTTTTCAGGAAATTTCAAGCTTTTAGTCTTGGCTCAGAGTAATGCAAGGGAATGTGTAAGGTACCCTAGCAGCCTCAAATTCCATGCTTCCATAGTCATCATTGTACATGGGGAGCATGTGGCTCTCCAGATGTTGTTTGACTGCACTGCCTCTCACTATTGATTATTCTGGCTAAGGCTGCTGTCCAACAATATCTGGTGTGGGATGGGAGGAATCTCACATTCTCTATCCCTGATACAGATGTTCCCTAGAAAAAGCAATTCAAGCCAGATCTCTTTTGTCCAAAAGTAAATATTAACACCAGGGTGATGAATCCTTCCTTATTCTCTTCAGGATAAGAGGTTTGCATCAGGAAAATACCAGGATGTTTATGCAGAACTGAACCACATCAAGCGGCGGTCAGAGCGAGAGATTGAGCAGCTGAAGGAGCACCTGCGCCTGGCCATGGCAGCCCTCCAAGAGAAAGAGATGATGCACAACAGTATTGGCAAGTAGAGGAGTGGGATGAAGGGTAAAGCTAAACTGACCAGTTGAGGGGAAGAATTTTGAATGCTATTTTTCCCATCTGTGTCAGAGTAGACACCTCTGTTTGCTACTTTCCAGTGATCAAAGCAATCTTGTCAAAAACCAAATTGCTTCAGGCAGAAAGTTTCTTAAATTCAATCTTCATTAACAGAGTTATCCCTACCATTTAGGCAAAGTTAACTTAGGGGCCATTCAGACTACCTTTTGCACTGAATTGTAACATGGATTAAAAGTAGAACATTCCCGCTGGTGCCAGTTTTTACACACCCAGATCAGGGTTTTGCACACCAGATCAAGGGCAGATCCCCCTTAGAGCGGATTTTCCAAAAGTGGATTTTTTTCCCCATTTCTTTTTGAAAAACCCGTTTCTTCCCTGCTGCCGGCAAATGTGAACTTGGCCCCGGTCATGATCTGGTCAAGTTCAGGGGAGGGATTCAAGTCAGATGGTGGGCAGAACATGCCTCCCCTCTCCCACCGGCTTTTTGCAAGCGGCTTTTGTAGGTTGTAGGACACGTCACCTTTGACGAAAGCGGAAGTGAATTTGATTGACAACAAAAGAGGCTCCATTTGAAAGCACTACTGCAAATGTGAACTTCAGCAGGGCAAATTGCATTGATCAAGATAAAGGGTAGTGGGAACTTCTTTCTGGGGAGATTCGGTACTGGCTTACCGAATTTGACCCGGTTCCATCCAGGGCAAATTCCCCAGTGAGAATGGAGAGCTAGGTGATAGATTTGGGGGTTGAGGCAGCAGGTGCAACTATTTTTCCTGAACTCCCAACCACTCTCCTTTGTTGGTGTACACAGTTGTGTATACCAAATAACTTGTCACAGGTCCTTTAAAGTAATCTTTTGCCTTGGAATCATAGATTTGAAATAATCATAGTTGGAAGAGACCTATAGGTTCAATAATCCATGGTCATATTGCTTGGGAAAATTTGGGAATTTATAGATTTAAAAAACCCCAAGAACTTTTCTCAGCTCTGGCATAGGATGGGTTGACATCTTACCTTTTTCCACAAGCAACAGCTGGTCAGCTCTGTGCATTTTTAAAACAAAAACAGAGCAACTATGTTGTTGACAGAATTCAAAGAATTCAATGTTAGTCTCGAAAATCAATATGCAGTGGGATCTTGCAGCACCTTTGAGACTAACTGAAATATAAAAGTTGGCCCAAATGCATCTGAGGAAGTAAGCTCAAGTCTACAAAATCCCTTGCTACCAACTTCTAGTTTCAGTTAGTCCCAAAGGTGCTGCCAGATATCTTTACATACTGTGTTGTTGATGAGGATCTCCCCAGTGCCATTCACTATGTTTTCTTCAGACACTGCACACATACAAAAAGTAGGAAGGACTGGTATGCTGACAGCCACTGGAGAAGCAGAGAGAAGTATAGAGAAATGGCAATTGGAAGGTAAAAAGCAGAAACCTTTAGACAGGGGTCTAAGCCAAGGGTGAAAAAACTATGGCCCATGGGCTGCATATAGCCCCTGGGAGCACAAGAAGAATTGACCCCATTTGCTGGAATTTTCCTTCCTACATTGTTAGTGTTCTGCTGCTGTTTATTTTGGCTTGTTATATAATGGATTAATGTATGTTTGTAATTATTTGTCTTCATTTGAAAGGCAAAGCAATGTACAAATGTTTGCTGCTGTGTGCCTTCAAGTAGTTTCACCCTAAGGCAAACCTTTCATGGGGTTTTCTAGGGCTGAGGGTGTGACTCACCCAAGGTCACCCAGTGGGTTTCCATAGCCAAGGGGGGAATCGAACCCATCTCCAGATTCCTAGATCTATGCTGAAACCACTACACCGTGCTGGCTATGGTATAAATATTTGTTTGTAGAAGACATTTAAAGCATTTTATTTCTTTTTTAACTTTTTAAACATTAACCTTTCTGTATTAGAGTCCCAAAGCAAACGCACAAACTGCAAGGCTGTTATAGGCATCCAGGCTCCTTGTAATGGACTGGAAACAAAACCACCCCCCACCACCTCTGCTTAGTTGTTTTCAATGTGCATGCTTGCATGTCCTGGTAAGACATGACTTCTTGCTAAAGCCATCGATTGGATGGTAGAGAATACAAAGGCAATGTCTTGGTTTTCCCCATTTCTGTTTTTTTTCTTCTTTTCCTACCACTTTTGTCAGCATTGGCAATAGGTAGAAAACCCACAGGCAGAAACAAACCATGATTTAGAGCTCAAATGTCATAACAATCCATAGTTTAGACAAACCAGAGTTTTGCAAACTTACTACAGACCATGGGTTCAGACTGGTTTGTGACTAGTTAACAAACCATGGCTTGTCAGCAGAGGCACATCACAAATGAAAATTCAGGAAACTACATCATGGCCTTTTCATGACATGCAGACATGAATGTTTTGCAGTAATATACAATCCCTAGAAAGTATGCATTCCAGTCTATTTTTGAAACCCAGAGAAACAAAACAGTGTTCCTGAGAACCTCCACTGTGCCATTCTCATATGAATGTAAGAGCAAGGTATGCAGAAATTGACATGAGGACTTGGCTCATTCCTGTATTAAGTGCTAGCATGGATTTTGTGTCTGCAGAAAATTATAGATAAAGTTAGGGCTGAAAAAATCACAGGTTTCTGGTAAACTAGGTAAATAACAATTTAACACTTTTGCCTAAAGATGTGAATACATTTTCTCAGTTCTTTCTAGTAGGAAAACCTTTTTTCCCCTTCTGTTTAGGGTTTAGGTATCTTAGGGAGTAATTTTTCTGAGGCTGCATGCCAGTGGTGGGTGAGAGTCAGGCCAGAGCCAAAAATGGACAGGGCCATTTCTTCTCTTTTTCTTCCTTCTCACTCAAGAAACTACCAGAGGAGAAATGGGTCATACTCTTTCCAGAGATTTGAGCTAGGGATGAGGAACATCAGTGGTTCTGGAAGTCAATTTTTCATTCTTAGGATCTACTACAGGCCACACCAAATCCAGAAATGCTAAATATAAAAAAGCAAAACCAGAAGTGACTTGGAAGACCACATCACCATCGTTGTTGTTCTTGTAATACAAGTAAAGGACATTGGGGACTGTGCACCCTGCTCTAAGTAAAACCTGAAGCTTTATGAATGCCTCCTGCATGAGGAAAATGTTTGGTTTTTTTTTTGTTTGTTTGTTTTTTGTTTTTGTTTTTTCATTGAAAGGAATTGGTCTGGGGGCAGCAAAAACACATTTGGGCCATTGGCCCACACTTTACCCAACCCTGGTCTAAACCCAACATTCATATTATATTAGAACAGGGGTCATAAATTACCAATCCCTGCTCTTCAGGGACCACTTTGAAACGTTTTTCTATACCTAAATAAGGATATAAAGAATCACAATGCAATTCTGGATCTAAAACCAAACCAAAACAAACAAACAAGCTTCATTTATATACTGCTTCATACTGCCTAAGCAGTGTCTAAGCGGTTTACAACTGTAAGCTAATTTGCCCCCAACAATCTGGGTACTCATTTTAGCGACCTTGGAAGGATACAAGCCTGAGTCAAGCTTGAGCCCTTTTGCAGGTATTGAACTCGCAACCTTATGGTTTTGAGTGAGTGGCTGCAGTACAGGCATTTAACCACTGTGCCACCAAGTTATCACCAAGCTGTCTTGAATCCCATTTTGGGAGAAAGGTGGGATATAAATCCAACAAACAAACATAAAATAAAACTGGAAACTGGAGAGTATTGACTACTCTCTTCAAAGAGCTTCATGTTTTAATACATTTCAGATATAGATCCATTTTCTTAACTGTTGTTGTCTTTTTATTCCTTAGGTTAGTTTGCTTTTTGTTCCTGGCTTTGGAGGGCAAAAGCTGTATCTCAGTGACCAACATCCCCCTCCAAGAAACAAGACCAAGACACTGTCAGACCATCCTTCGTGCACCTGTATAACTTAGCATGTTTGGGGCTGGATCCTACTATTTGCACCTTTTTTGGGATTTTATACATTAAAATATATTTTATATGGTTGGGGGGGAGTTATGTTATGTAATGCTACACTATGTTTTTAATAAGCAGTTGACCAGAGCAATAAATCAGATCCTTCGTCCCAGCCTCCCTTTAGTCATAATTGCTCCCTCTTCCAAATCCTTGAGTTATCTCTATAAAACAGAAATGATAGGTAAAACTACCTGTTTAAACAAAGCAAAATTGTACACACACAACTTTATGGTGAGTCTTCTTGGATGGAAGGTGTTACTTCACAGTAATCAATGTTTTGAATTGCACTGTGCTGGGAGAATGTATTGTGACTGTTTTGTATTGTGACTGTTTTGTTAGGGGGAACCAGTTTTGTCCAGAGACTGTGTAGGGTTTCTGTTTTGTTTGTTTTTTTGGTTTAATTCAGAATCTGGGACTAGCTATTTGTTTTCATGTACTTGAAACAAAGGCAGATTTTTCTGTGTTGATGAAAAGCTCTACACATCTTACTACAAGGTCAGCATCCGCTGCGTCCTAGAAGCTCATCTTCCACCTCTGCATCCCTAGGATGGGAAGAGACTTCTCTGCTAATGTTGCCAGAGCCAAACAATGAAGGCGGCTGATTTTTCTTTCTTTCTGCACAGTTACAAACTAACTTAATAAAAATCCTCAAGATACCAAAAAGGTAGTGATGCTTCTTGGTTTGGGCAGCCATTGTCATTAGGCTGGCACTATGATAAGGTCCAGTAAAGCAACTACCTCAAGCAGCAAAGCCTGGGAGAGTCCAATCTGTTTTTGATAGAATGGACAATGACTTGTCCTTACTCTCACCACTGTGAGAAAGGATGAGGCTGGTTATTTTCTTTAATGCTTTCCCCCAAGGTCCTTGGAGCTAAGGCAGTATGGAGAAGGAAAGGGATGGCCCAGATATATTGTCTGGGTGGTTTTCGGTAGCAACATAGGAGCACAACTTTCCCCTCCATTCTGTTTGTTGCTTTGTAGACTTAACCCTATCACTTCCTGGTCTTCTTAGCCCTCTTTGACAACAGATAATCAGTTCTTTTGTGCTGTGGCTGATCAACTGTTTGTCAGGCTGCTCTTTTGCTTTGCTGCTGTACTGGCAAAAGTTCTAAGCTGTTACTCCAGTGTGTGTGTGTTCTGCCTCTCATTCCTTCATTGCTTTGACTGTAGCTGTGGCTATGTAGTTCCATTTACCATGCTACAAATTTTCTAGTAGGATACAACCCCTTTTTCACTACTGAACCACAGATGCAGGTCCATTGCTGCCTAGTGAAGTGCTTCACTCCCCTCCTGCCATATTCTGCTGCTAGTAATGCTTGATCAGTTGCTTGTCAGTAGCACCTCCACATTTTAATTACTTATTTTATTTTTTATGCCTCCTTTCTCCCAAAAAGGGACCCAAGACGGCTCACAAGAAAAAAAAATCTTAAATAACCTAGTTAAAACAATATAAAATTAAGATTAAAAACATACAAAAGAGAAAAAAAAGCATACTCTAAAACACATAGCCCATATAAAAGCCACCCTGTCACAGTTTTTAAAAGCCTGCTATTTTCTATAAGGGACACCATTTTACTGTGCCATTGTATTTAATGCAATTTGAGTATCCATGCATTTTGGTATCCATGAGGGGTCCTGGAACCAAACCTGAATGGACTTATCCATCGGTCAGTGTAAGTACTGTACTTTAACTCTTATCAAAAAGGAACCATCTCCTCGTAAAAGGCAAAAATATAATCTGTCCTGGAAGCACTGATCACCGTCTACTCATTCTCGTCCATCCTGCATTTACTGTGATCACAAATAGTTATAATTGCTAAAGTTGTGTAAGTTTTTTGACATTGTTTTCCTTTGTTTCATCCTTTACATTCTTTGTTACATGTTCCTAATTTTTACCCTTATCCATGGGTCATATCAAAATATATGATTTTGATCCCAAGACCTTGCCCTCAACTTATAAATGAGGTTGACTTATAGTCAAGTATATACAGTACTTCTCACTTTATGGGGCTGTAGAGCTCATTTTGCTCCTGCTTATGCTTATTAGTCTATGGTAAATTAAAACTTAGCATTTCTGCTTTAATAGAAAATTCTGCTCTCACATCATAATCAATGCTTAGTGCTCACCAGCACCAGCCTTGCCATGTAGAAGAGTGAGGCTATCACCTCAGGGTGCAGATGCTGGAAGCAGTAGGAGGGTGTAGGGGAGACCTGTGTGCTCTATAGCCAGCCCTGTGCCTCTTAGCTAGCCATTACAAGATGCTGTGGAAGAGTCACATGTTAAAGAGAAAGTTAGTTACCAGTCCAGTCATCTTGCATAGAATGGCAAACAATATCATGTTTTTCACTTCTGGCATCAAAATGTCTTGAGCCAACCTTGATTCTCACTGAGAGTGTTCAAAGCACTTCAGCTGTGTCATCTCCCTAACTTTTAGAATGGTGGTAAGACTGAGATAGCCGGAAGCTAGTTGAGGATCTGTTTGCTAGATAATTGGTAGTAGATTGGCAACTCCTGCCCCCATCCCCTCAAAATCCAGAACAAGACACACATGCCCATCTTCAAATTTCATTAATACATTATTCCTTTGTATGCACTTATTTTATTTTTGTTCAATTGTTACCAGGGATGAGGAATTATGCCTGGCACGGAAAATCTCGTTGAGCCCACCAGTAGGACTTGAAACCTGCCTCTTGAAATACATTGTTTTAAAGAGGATGCTGAGATTCTCAGCATTCTGAAATCTTGGTTGCCAGTATTGAATTCTGTGTTTTGAATTCAGACGGTCATACAATCAATGGATTCCAATATACTATTACAGCCACTAGCTTTCAGAATACATTTGTGCTCAATTACTTTCTCTGTTTTGAATCATGTTATTGCTTAAGCCAGAGTGCAAGTGTGTCAGTTTTAGTGTGGAATTTCCTCCATCCAGATATTCATCTGGAATCCAAGGGTATTTTTAAAAAGTGGCAAAAGTAATCTCAGGACCACTGGTAATCATCTTTGAGAATTCCTGGTAAACAGGAGGAGGAGAAATGTTATCCCCATCACCAAAAAGGGGAATGGGGAGGACCCAAATAATGACCATCGAGTCAGCCTGACATCAGTTCCAGGAAAGAGTCGAGCAGATAATTAAATAATCTAAGCACATAGAATGAAATATTGTTGCCACTAAAGGTCAATGTGGGTTTCTCAATGTAGGTGAAGGGAATGCTGTGCAAATAGCATACCTTGAATTCAGTAAGGCCTTTGATGAGATCCCCCCCCCCCATGATAGCCTTGTAAATAAACTAGTAAAATGTGGGCCAGACAGCGTGACTGGTGTGCTCACCAATGGCTTCTCTTCATCCAATGGAGTGCCACAGGCTTCTGTCCTGGTCCCAGTGTTATTCGATATCTTTACATAAATGACTTGGGTGATGGAACAGAGGGCATGCTTATCAAATTTGCAGATGACACTGAATTAGGAGAGGTAGCTAATACGGCATAGGGCTGGATCAGAATTCAAAATTATCTTAACCGGTTAGTAATGCCAAAACTAACAAAATGAATTTCAACAGGGAGAAATGTAAGGTACTACATTTAGACAGAAAAAAGAAAGACCCAGGCATAGGATACACCTGTCTTGACAATATATGCAAAGGGGATCTTGGGACTCTTAGTAGACTACAAGCTGAACATAAGTCAATAGGAACAGAGGTAGGGAGGATATGAACTATTAATGTATCCTGAACTAGAGAAAAGTAAGATCTAAAATGTGTATACTTTACAGTAGTTTGGGCTATTGTGTCCATAGGGTGAAACAACAAGCAATAATTCTTAGAAAATCTTGCATCTACCTATGTGTTTATTTTCAAAATTATATCTAGTCTGCCTTTAAAAGTGAAAGAAAGCTAAAGAGCACCATAAAGCCTTGTGGATCATCCCAATGTAATTTACAACCAATGGCAAAGGCTATATTTCCATTTCATGTAGAAAACTAGTCAGTTGGATCTGTCTCCAGCATTGGCAACATAGGCCCGTTACAGACGGGCTCTTGAGGCGCCCCCATCATGTGCTAGGGGTTGGCTGGGGACTTAGCATCCACACCGGCCTCGCCCCTAGCACATGACGGGGGCATAATAATGGCGGCACCCTATACACACTGGCGCCGCCATTATTACGTGTCGAACACATAGCGTCCGCACGTTGTGTTGCGCTTATGATGTCGCGAGTGTGCCATTGGCGCCTCGCGGCATCATAACCGCACCGTGGGAAGAAGTGCCATTTTGGGGGTTCTTTTTTGCTCTGTGCGGGAGCAGCGCGGTTTGGCTGCTGCAGCTCCCTCGCAGAGCAACCAGCAGCGCCAGCAGACCACCACTTTTAGGTGGTCTGTAACGCACCATAGTGTTGTCTATACCTGCCGATAGCAAGTTTGTGGGAGTGCATGATAGAGGAGTATATATACTTCTATCCTCTAAGAGGGAAACAGGCAGGGTCTCTGAGTTATTATGCCCTCGTATGCTGTTTGAAATAGTTGTCTTAATCTGCCTAATGCTGGGTTTAGCCTGATAGCCATACTGGATATCCTGTGGATAAGACATCTCCAAAAACACCCTGCCCTCCACTGTTCTTAGGTCCTGCAAATTCGTTCCCGTGACCTCCGTAATTGAGTCTATCCAACTGGCATGTGGTCTGCCTCTCTTTCTGTTGCCTTCTACCTTCCCTAGCATTATTGTGTTTTCTAGTGAGCCATACCTTCTCAGGATGTGGCCAAAGTACGACAACTTCAGTTTCATTATCTTGGCTTCCAGGGAGATTTCAGGCTTGATCTGGTAAAGGACCCATTTGTTTGCCTTTCTGGCTGTCTACAGTAACTTCAGCACTCTTCTCCAGCACCACATCTTGAATGAGTTTATTTTCTCTCTGACAGCCTTCTTCACTGTCCAGCTCTTGCACCTGTACATAACAATGGGGAATATAACAGCTTGGACAATTCTGAATTTGGTGCTCTGCTGTATGGCTTTACATTTTAGGATCATAATAATAATAATAATAGGTTTTATTTATATACCGCCCAATCACTGGGAATCCGAGCGGTTTACAATAGAGGGGATAACAGACAGTTCCCTGCCCACAGGCTTACAATCTAAAAGACACAACACAAAAGGAGAAGGGAATGGTGAGGGGGGGAGGGAATCAGGTCCAGCATTCTTCTCTCCCTCTGAGGCCTGGACCAAGGCAGATGGACCGGAGGGAGGGCTCTTCTTCAGGCTAGCCCCTGATGGCACTGGGCCAGCCTTCTCTCTCCCTCAGAGGCCGAAAGATGACAGTTAGGGAGGGAGGAGCCTCTGTCTTCAGGCTATCCCCTGATGGTACTGGGCCAGCCTTCTCTCTCCCTCAGAAACAATACGTCAGAAACAACTTGAAGGCACAAAACAACAACCTCTAACCATAGCCTTGCTAAGTAATAACATTTCTAATGACCAGTTGATAAACCTGTACTGCATGCATTCATATACACTTCTTTCATACAAGTATCTGTTCTACTACTCATCACCATTTCTTGTAGGAAGGGCTTGTAATAAATTATTGCATCAGAGAGATGGCTGGGCATTCAAACACTTTCAAGTAGCAGTTTCACGCTTTAAAAAGTGGCCACTATTTTACACATTACCAAAAAAGGGACACTTGGGTTTTTTTTATTATTTTTTTTATTTTATTTTTTTTAACAACCAATGTGCTCAGGTGCAAAAATATTGTTTATAATTTAAACAGAGTTGTCATCATCTCACCAAAATCAGGGAAGAATGTGAACAGGCAAGCTAGGTGTCTGTCCAGATGTCAAGCAATCCCGCCTTAATGGTTGTCTTTAGATTTGAGCAAGACAGCATGTCTAACTGAAGACGCCCTGAAAATGAGGCTTATCTTCTGACAGTCCTTCCAATGAAGGCTTGTTCACCCTTTCCTAAAAGGCTGCAACCTCACAAAAGATGGAGACATCTGGGATCTCAGAAGAAGTACCTTTTTCCATTGCTAATTCAGATTTTACCTACTGGACATTGGAATGCTCTTATCCCTCTAAAGAACAGCACCTTGAGAAAATGCAAGCCTGCGACTAACATTGTCATTTTATAATTTTCCCCCCTTGTATGATTCTTAACACTTTTGCTTGATGAGGAAGCCGCTGGAGCTTCAGAAGCTTGCAACATATATTTTGTGCGTTTTGCCCAAAATTTTGCATGACCTTTATTTTGAGCATGACTATAAGAAGCATTAATGTTTATATGGGTGTGTTTTTAGCTTTTATTTTGTAATATCCTTGATTTTTCTTCCCTGTATGATTCTTAACTCCTTTGCTTGATGAAGAAGCCAGTGGAGCTTCACAAGCTTGCACCATGCATTTTGTGCATTTTGTTCAGGGTGAACAGACATCTTCCAGGACATATCCTACATTTCAACCTTCTCTCGAGGAGGAATTCCAAAATGTCCTCCATTTTGATTAAGCATGACTAAAAGAAGCATTAATTTACGTTTATATGAGTGTGTTTTAGCTGTTCTTTTGTAATGTCCTCAGGGTTTTCTAGAATTTCCTATATTTTTCAGTGCTTTGTCCTCCTTTGAGGTTAGGACATCAAGTTTAACCGGTTGGCCGATTAAAAGTATCACTGTTTTTGTGGATTTGGGATGTTATTGTACTTTGCTACAGAGCAAACACCCCTGAATATCTTTCCTAAAAGCAGTTTGCCAAAGCAGTTGCCATATAGTAGCTATACATCGCCATTTCCCTCACCCCCTCTTTTTTTTTCCCCTCTTTACGGAATTTTCCTGTCAGAGAGCAACTCAAACTACTCGAGGCTGTCCTTTAATGTTCCTATAAAGAAAGATATGTATGTATGTATGTGTGTGGAAATATATATATATATAGAGAGAGAGAGAGAGAGAGAGAGAGTATATATGTATGTATGTGTGTGTACACACACACACACACACACACACACACACACACACACTTTCTGCCAGCCTCGTGCACAGGGACAAAACTGAGGTGAAAATGACGAGTTTTGTGGGCCAGCCACAACACAGAGGATGTAAGGCCGTTACAAGACAACATGGAATTCCCCAGTATCTCCATGGCAACGTTCTATCCACTTGCTGGCGTCGACACGAGGCACGGGCGAGAGGCGAGGTCGCGGCGGTTTCTTGTGGGTCATTTTCGGTACAGCTCCGGCGCTTGAAGCCCCGTCCGATGGACTGGTTTACCAGTGCGACCTTTTGGCTGGGTGTTGGGCATTTGACCCACGTCCTAATGTGGGGCATTGTCGCTATTGTTGAAGCCTACTTGAGTGGCCAGGTAAACCCCACTCAAAAAAGACTAGAGAGCACCCCCCCTTCCATCAAAACCGGGAAAATGTAGGACAAAATTTTCAAATGTAGGACAAAAAAGTGTCCTACATTTGAAAATTATGTCCTACATTTTACCTCGCGATCGCAGCGGGGAGCAGGGGCCAAGCGGCGAGGGAAAGCCTCCGCTTAAGGAGGCTTTCCCTCCCCGCCTGGGCCCCGGGCCTCGCCGGGATCGGAGGGAACAGGAAGGAGGCGATGAGAGCGCCGGCCATCGCCGCGGCCTCGCCTCCTTCCAGGCCCCCGCGTGTGGCGATGGCCAGGGCTTCGCCTCCTTGGCCCCCGCAGGGAGGCGGGGAGGTGAGGTCGGCGCGGCTGCTCCCAAGAGCCTCCGCCTCCCTGCAGCCTCCTCCGCCTCAGGCCTCGCTGCCCTCCTTTTCCTCCGCGCCACCATGCGCGGGGGAGGAGGAGGAGGAGGGCTGCAACCGGGAGTCAGAGAAGGAGGGGCGGGGGGAAGCTTGGCATCTGCATTTTATCTTCTTTATATACTGAGAGAATGTCATTTCCTTTATGTTGTTTTGATATATATTCCAGAAATCCAGGGCATCCAGAACAATCCACCACCTCCTCCCGCGGCAAACGCAGCTTTAGCCGTTGTTGCCCAGGAAGAATCTGAGGAAAGTGACCGTTAGACTCTGGAACCCTAGGACACCAGTCCAGGAGAGATGGCCTATTTCAGACAATGCATCTAAGGATGAATATATCAGTTGTGTTCACTGAAATATTAAAACACAACTAATGTTAGAAAAATTGTATACTGTATGTCATCTCATTGTGTGTGTGTGTGTGTCTCGCTCTCTGTTGCTCTTCAAGGGCTTTTGGACTTCAGCTCCCAGAATCCCACGCTACTGGCCAACGCGGCTGAGGCTTCTGGGAACTGAAGTCCAAAATAGCAATAATAAACAATGGATGCAAGCTACAGGAAAAGAAATTCCACCTCAACATTAGGAAGAACTTCCTGACAGTAAGGACTGTTCAACAGTCGAACACACTTCCTTGGAGTGTAGTGGAGTCTTCTTCCTTGGAGGTGTTCAAACAGAGGCTGGATGGCCATCTGTTGGGGATTGCTTTGATTGAGAGTTCCTGCATGGCAGGGCGTTGGACTGGATGGCCCTTGTGGTCTCTTCCGACTGTTATGATTCAGTGAACTGTACCAAAGAATTTCAAAAGAAAATCAGCCTGTGCTTTATAGATTATAGCAAAGCCTTCAGTTGTATAGATCATGAAAAATTATGGATTGCTCTGAAAGGATATGCCATAAAATTTCATTGTCCTGATGTACTCAGGAGGCTACAGTGAGGACAGAATACAGTATGGAGAAACGGAATAATTTTCAATCAGCAAGGGGATTGGCCAAGGCTACATTGTATCACCCTCTCTGTTTAGCTTCTGTGCTGAATTTATTATATGTAAAGCAGGATTAGACACGGAAGAAAGAGACATGAAAATTGGAGGAAGGAACACCAACCATTTAAGATACCATACTAATAGCAGAAAATAACAAAGACTTGGATTAATTAATAAAGAAATACTGGGAAGATAGTGCAAAGGCAGGTTTACAGTTGAATATTAAGAAAAGAAAATTGATGACCACAGTTGATTCGTGTAGAAAATCAAGACCTTAAAATAGTTCAAGATTTCCCATACCTTAGCTCAGTCATAAATCAGAATGGAGAATGCAGTCAAGAAGACTAAGGACATGGAAGGGCAGCTATGAAGGAACTAGACAAGATCCTGAAATATAAAGATATATAATTGAATACTGAAGTTAGGATTGTCCATACCATAGTATTTTTCTTCTTTATGTATGATTGTGAAAGCTGGATAGTGAAGAAAGCTGATAGAACAAAAATCAACTCATTTGAAATGTGGTGTAGAGAAGAGCTATGAATATCGTAGATTGTTAAAAAACAAACAAACCCACAAATAGGTGCTAGAGCAAATCAAGCCTCAACTCTCACTAGGAGCGAAGATGAATAAACTGAGGCTGTTGTACTTTGGCCATATCATGGGAAGACATGACTCACTAGAAAAGACAATAATGCCTGGTAAGGTAGACAACAGAGCACCAGGATGGTGTAGTGATTTGAGCATTGGATTATGATTCTGGGGATCAGGATTCAATTACCTTCTCAGCCATGGAAACCCACTTGGTGCCCTTGGTTGAGTCACACGCTCTTAGCCCCAGTAAACCCTTTGATAGGTTTGCCTTAGGATCACCATAAGACTTGAAGACACACAACAACAACAACAGTATAGTTGAAGGCAGTAGAAAAATAGGAAGACTGTATTCCAGATGGATACTGGAAACACAACCCTAAGTCTGCAAGACCTGAGCAGGGCTGTTGATGATAGGGTGCCTTGAAAGTATCAGTCATAGTGTTACTGTAAGACAAAAGAAGCATCTACATTGTAAAAATAATGCAGTTTTACACCGCTTTAAGTGTTGTAGTGCCATCATATAGAATCCTGGGATTTGTAGTTTTACAAGGCCCTTGCTGCCAAAGAATGCTGGTGACTCACAAAACTACAAATCCCAGATTTCTGTAGGCTGGCTGGAGCCATTGCAGTCAAAATAGTGTCAAACTACATTATTTCTACAATGGATATGCACCCAAACTCAACATGATGGCAGTTAACAATAACAGAGTTTGATTAAAACAAATGGGTTATTTCCAAGAGCAAGATACTTGTGTGCATCTCTTGTTCATTTCAGTGAGATTTGCATATCATGGCATAATTGAATTAACCTCTGTGGGTTTTTTGAAACCCACAGTTCCCGCTCATCAATCAATATTTATTTATTGGGGGGATTTCGTTTTCATTACGCAAACATGGCGTAACACGTTTTGGAAGACATCAATAGCGAGAGACGTTTCGCTTCCTTTGTTCCTCTGAGGGAAGCTACCTCAGCAATAATCCTTTTTTAAAAGGCTCCTGGCAAAAAGGCGATGTATTTACATCCTCGTCACAAAACTCGTGTTTGTGTGTGTGTGTGTATATATATATATTATATATATATACTGTATATATATAATTGTCATGGTGTTCATAATTTTTATCCAATGAGTGCTTGGTAAACATTCTGTGTATATCTGTTTATCTTGGTAGTTAGTTGGCCACTGTGAGGATAGATGAGGTAATTTTGTTTGTTCAGGAGGAGCGATGGTACTCTGAAGAGCTGAAGAAGGAATTAGAAAAAGTTCAAGGGCAGAGGCATCAAGTAATTGCTTTAAAAATACTTGAAGCAGGTAATAACACATCCACTGACTACATTTCCCAGAAGGCACTGCGCGCGCGCGCTACGGTAGCCTTCAGGGACAAACGACCGTTTGTCCCGACTACCCCCCCCTTCCCTGAAGAAATAACCAGCTGTCTCTACAAAGCAGTGATATGACAACTGTCAGCAGATGACTGTCAAGCTGGTGCTGTGGCTTGTTGTCAACGGTCTTTGCTCGATCCTCCTCAGTTTTTTCCCTCCTCTCAAACACACTTCCATGACAACAACATTTCCCGCCCGCCACAAAACAAAAAAAGCCACCTTTTAAACCTTTTCACCACAGACGCCTCACTTATAACTAGAATATGTTAGAAAACTGTCAGCAGCAACTGCACTTTTAAAGCTTTGATATTGTTTCCACCACCACACAGATAACTTCCTCCCCCCCCCCCCCGGCTTTAAAATATTGGGGTGTCGAGTGAGGAACTCTGAAATCACATATAAAGTGTGTTGTCCAGTGATTATCTATCTATCTATCTATCTTTGATAGACAGCATACTTTAAAAGAAAATTTGAATTTACATTTAAAGTGTGCTGTCCACACTGAAAATGAACATATACACACAATTTAGATGTAATTTCAGACTTACGCAGCACCCCAATATTTAAAAGCTGGGGGAAAGGGTGATATATATTGGACAGCACACTAAATGTAATTTCAGAGTTCCTCATTCTGAACCCCAATATTTTAAAGCTTAGGGAAAGGGTGAATCAGTCTATCTATCTATCATCTATCTATCTCATTGGACATCACACTTTATATGTAATTTCAGAGTTCCTCATTTAGCACCCCACTATTTTAAAGCTGGAGGGATAGGGTGATTTATATAGATAGATACATAGATATTTCATTGGACAGCACACTTTAAACGTATATATTTTGGTACGTTTTCTTGGCAGGACAAATCAAGGCGGGGTGGAAATGAGTTTCACAACAACACCTTATTATCTCCCCACCCAACATCAAGTTTACCAAGTTTAATTGGTTTAATAGCAGCAGAAATACAAAAACAAATTTGGTGTTGTTTTTTAAAAAAATAAAATACACCAGGATCCAAGGGGTGAATAGTGAGGGACACAAAGCAAAACCCCCAAAACGTTGTTATTTCTTCCCCTCAACTTTCTCATATTTTGGGGACACATTAATTCAAAAGGAATGGGTGGATAATAGGAACCCTCCCTGCGGTCATAATCTTACTTTTGAAGTAACTTCTGGTGTTACTAGTAATAGTATTGGTCCTAAACACACTGCAGAAATAACCCAGTTTGAGACCGCTTTAACTGCCCTGGCTCAATGCTAGGGAATCCTGGGAACTGTCGTTTTGTTTAGCCTTCTGTCAGAAAGTACTGGTGTCACAATAAACTACAATTCCCAGGATTCCCTAGCACTCAGCCAGGGCAGTTAGAGCGGTCTCAAACTGGGTTATTTCTGCAGTGTGTTTATAGGACCATATTTGTTTGTATCCTGCTTTTTGTTTGCGCTTGGGACTCAAAAAGTGGCTTAAGAAGCAATTAAAAACTTCCCAGAAGTGACCATTAAAACACAATTAAACCGTTACAATATGAAAAATGATCATTTTGTTTAAAAACAGAATGCAGTTTTAAAGATAAAAAAGCACTTAAAAAAAACAGCAGTGGCTCAAGAGCATAGAGACTGCAGCTCTCTATCAGACTCAAGAACATAAAATCCCATGCTATTTCTCCCTCCAAAACACAGACGATTTATATTTTAAACAGCAGTTGTCTTCTTTATTCCGGTTGATTCTGAGGAAAGAATGGAAGAAAGAATGAATGAAATAATTAATAAAAGGAGAGAAAGAAAGATGTGGACATTGCAAACATCTGGGGCGTTCATTATTCCACAGCCACAGAACCGCGCCATTATAAAGACCTAAAATACACATTAAATGAAGGGTAGTTTTTTGGGGGGTTCTGGATTTTAGAGCTGAAACAGAGGTGCCCCTATTCTGGTGTGTTTGTGTGTGTATGTATATATATATATATTTCTGGTGTCCTCCGTGTTGCTAGGGTGCCAGCTTCATAAACCGTGGTGTGTTGTTGTTGTTTTCAAAGTAGGATGTTCTCCTTCAGCCAGTCGATGGTATTATTTGCAAAGCTCTTCTCGTCGTTAATATTTGCACCACGACACTTTCAATTAATCTCCTTCCTTAAAGTGTGTGTGTTTGTGTGTCTATTTTTTTTTTTTTTTGTGGTGTGTGTAATGTGAGGAATGATAAGAGATAAGGGGGAAAGAGAGAGAGGAAAAAACACAACCACAGTTCTGCCAGCAAGATGGCGATGGCACGTACATTTAATCTCTTCGCAACAGTTAAGCACTCCCCCAGGAATGGGAAGGAAAATTAAGTCTTTTCCAAGGAAGGGGAAATGCCTCTTCACAACAATAACAACAACACTTTGTCACACAACAACAACAAACAGCAACAACCCCCTCCTTTTTCTTCTCCTTAGTCGTGTCCCAAAATAAAGTGTTGTTGTTTTAAAAAAGTGCTCGACTCCACCTTTGGAAAAATCCAAGGGAGAACAAAACGCCTCCGCTTCCAATGCAAAAATAAACATTGAGGAGACAAAGGGGGGAATGTATTCAATGGGGGGATATAGGGATTAAGACATTCATGAGGGGTGCCCCCCCCCAAAAAATGTCTGGACTATAATAGGGAGCTACTTTCTCCCGCTCCCCAATTCTTCTTCTCCTTCCATAGGAGTATTATTATTATTATTAGGTATTATGGAGGATATGGGGGGGCAAGAAAAACATTCATGAGGGGTGCCCCCCAAAAAGTGCCTGGACTATATCTATAGGGAGCTGTTTTATCCCCCTCCTTCTCTTTCTCCTATAGGAGTGTTCACTATTATTTTCCATTGCAGCCAAGGAAATACTTTTTTGGGGGGTGAGGAATTACTTTTTTGGGGGGCGAGGGGCTCCTTCTCTTTTGGGGCGACGGGGTCCCTGTTCCCCATCCTTGAGCCCCCCAAAATCCCCACAGAAAGAGTCCAAAGGGGCTCTCATGGGGGGAGGGGATGGCTCTAAACTTTCTTTAAAACTTTTGGCGGCTCCAGGGCTCTGGAGTCGGGGTGCTGCTGGAGTCGGGGGACCCCTGGGAGAGGAGCCCCTCGCTCTTTGGGGAGCCACTCCCGCCCCTTCCCAGCCGGGTCTGAGGCGAGCCCTCGCCTGGCTCGGGGCTCCCTGTGTTAGTTGGGGTCTGCTCCAGAGGTCCCTGCGTCCTTTGGGGGGACCCTAGAGACCCCGGACCGGACTCCCCTGGAGGCCCAGGGAGGCCCCTTGCTCCAGGCCGTTTCCCTCTTGGAGGCTCCCTTCGGAGGCTGGGTTATGGGGGAGCAAAGGGGAAATGTGGCGGCGCCCCACTCGCACCCAGCGCCGTTTGGGCCCTCATAAGGGAGGAAGGGAAGGCAGCAGCCGGAGCAGGGAGCCCGGTCCGAGAGATGAAGGGCCGGAGCTGCCGGAGGAGGGGGTGCCGGGCCTGGGAAGCGCCCGCAGGAGCGGGAAAGGGGCGCTTTAGGCGGCGGAAGAAACACAGATGTCGGCGGCGAGGCGCCATTCGGGGCCTGAGCAGGCAGCCAGCAGCCCTGTCCTCACCGCGGTCCGCGCCTGAGCACTAAATACCCGGATGCGCCGGCTGCTGCCTAGAGAGAGAGCCAGACACAGAGAGAGAGCGAGAGGCAGAGAGCGAGAGAGACAGCAGCAGAGGCAGCAGCAGCAGCGTCGCTGAGGAGGAGAAGAGTGGGAACAGCCCCAAAGAGAAGGGGAAGAAGGAAGGCCTGGCCATTGCCAAAAGCAGCCCCGCAGGGCTCCAGAGAGGAGTTCGGCCAAGCTTTTTGGCAGAGGCCTTCTTAGCCAGGGCTAAAGTTTCAGGGGACATTTCTTTGCCCTGTGGACCACACCCTGGAAGAGACACCTTCAAGGGGCAACATCCCACTCCTGCCTTTGCAACAAAGCAACAGCCCTGCAGTTGTGTGAGGGAAGTTAAGATTCCTGAGGAACCTCTGCTGGGAAGGCATCCCCACGTGCCCACTTTTTGAAACCAGCCTCCAAGCCCAGTTGGGTTACACAGCCACAGCTTTTTTGCCTTCCTCGGGAGGAAGTCCGCACACGTGCCAAGATGACAGAGAACTCCACTGCGGCACCTGCCGCCAAGCCCAAGCGGGCCAAGGCGGCCAAGAAGTCAACAGACCACCCCAAGTACTCGGACATGATTGTGGCTGCCATACAGGCCGAAAAGAGCCGGGCCGGTTCGTCTCGCCAGTCCATCCAGAAGTACATCAAGAGCCACTACAAGGTGGGGGAGAATGCCGACTCCCAGATCAAGTTGTCCATCAAGAGGTTGGTGACAACAGGTGTCCTCAAGCAGACCAAAGGGGTCGGTGCCTCTGGTTCCTTCCGCCTGGCCAAAGGTGATGAGCCCAAGAAAGCTCCAGTCAAGAAGGCCAAAAAGGAAGTCAAGAAGGCCACAACACCCAAGAAAGCGGCCAAGCCCAAGAAGGCTGCGGCCAAGTCGCCAGCCAAGAAGCCCAAGCCTGTGGCAAAGAAAGCCAAAAAGAAGCCAGCACCTGCTCCAAAGAAAGCCAAGAAGCCAAAGACTGTTAAGGCCAAGCCAGTGAAAGCATCAAAGCCTAAAAAGGCAAAGGCGTCAAAACCCAAAGCAAAGTCCAGTGCAAAGAAGACGGCCAAGAAAAAGTGAGATGGGAGCCCTTCTTTCCTTGGACACTCTCCTTGACCTCTACTATGTAAATAGAGTCCTCCTTTATTCCCTACTTCTTTCTACTGCAGCTTTATAAAGACTGAACTATTCTTCTCCTATAATAGTTTAAACCAATTACTGGAAAGAAAGAAAAACAAAACAACCTGCCCATCAATATAGAAAGATCTTTTCCTTTTGGATTTGGATTTTTCTCCTTATCACTTGTAATTTTTAAATGTATTTTTATGTGTTCATCCTTGCCTCATTTATAAAGGTATGCAATACTTGCTTGTGTTTTGAGCATGAGGGGGAGACACACAAATCTGATCAGGATGTTCTTGAATGTTCCTCTCCTTTGGAGAGGATGGCGGGGAGGGGAGGGGGATGAATAAGAAAGGGACGTATGGTGTGGGCCCACTTTAAAGGAAGACCCTTAAGTTATGTGTTTGAGAAACATAATCATAGTGGAAATTGCGACTGAATGCTGTAGCTTTTTAGAAAAGCTTTTTGTAGGTGAGTCAGATGCTAGTGTCACAGAATCCATACAGAACTGTTTCTTTGGGGCAGAAAGAGGCTGGTAAGCTTTCCACTGGCTTTGCTCTGTACTCTTGTTAGGGGTCTGGGATCAGTGGAAATTGTGCAAATGCTTGTGCTTTTTCTATTTCAATATCTATAGCCTGACCATGGTGAAGTCGAGATCTAGAGTGAAGGTTTTAATTTCCTTTCTCCTTCCAAAGAGTTTTTAAAAGATAGGCATGGTTTCCACCTGTGTTCTCCTGGAGCCTGACCACTGTCTCCTCCCTGACAACTTCAAGGAAGAATTTGCCGTGTTTGGGGGAAACAAAACCCGTCCTTTCTCTGCCGTCCAAGTGTCCCCAGCCCTGCAATGTTCTTTCTGTCCTGTTCTCTACAGTCCATCCGCTCTCCACAGCAATCTACTTTTTGAGTTGCCAGTCTCTTAAAACACCTGAAGGAGGAGAGAAGGAACAAATGTTGTAGATGAGAATGGACAGGTAGCCAATAATGAATCTTTTAAGGTAGCTTTATAAAGCTGTGTACTATTATTGCTTCTGTTTGGGGTGTCTGGGTGTGTGGCTTATTTCCCCCTTACAGAGGGATGGAAAAGATAACTTTCAGTACTCCAGTTTTAAAACAAAAATAAGGGATGCTTGTTGTTTAAACAAAGGAAAAATTCTCATAGGATTGATACCTGATTGTCCATTTTATTTTGTATGTGTAATTTTGTGCAAGAAGGATTTAGTAGTCTTTGTAATTTTAGGGTTTAAAATAAAATTTAAACGCATAATGGCTCAGTCTCCCTCATTTCTTTGGAAAACGCAGCTATGTAAAACAGGAAGACATTTTATCCTTTCCGGCTGAGAGTTGTATAGCCTTAAAATCAGAAGTATGCTTCTTATTTCAACTGAAAAAGTTCAGTGCGCCAAAAAGGGAGGCTCCATCCTAGTAACAGACCAATGAAAGGATGCACAAACTTCTATGTATGTCTAAACTACCCAATCGCCCTTCTGAAGGCATCTGGATAGATATGACAGGTCGGGAAAGGGAATGGTTCACCAGGGAAAAAGGCCCATGGGATTAGCCACCAGATGGCAGTCTAGTACGTCTTCATTTCACTTTAAAGCAGAATAAAAAGGCTGTGGTAAGCAGTTGTGTGTTGTGGGGTGGGGAAGGAAGAACCAGTTTGGTACCTTGCTCCTTTGCCTAAGGATATAATCTGGTGTAAACTATACTTCAAGTAACACTTCATGTTATAAGTTGCAGTGTATGCAGGATGTGTCTGTGTATCACACATACACACATATGTATATATGGTGGTGTATATTTGTGAACACAGCTCTATTCCAGAGGCATGGAGACTGCTTTGGAACTTTGCTTCACTTTAATAAGAGTATACAAGGAAGAATTGCCATGCAGCTCAGTGAGTTCTACAAGTAGTACCTTTATAGGAGATAATCATAATTTGAAAACGGAGCATTTGGGGGATGTCAACCATTAGACCTCCCCAACTATCCAGGCTCATTTTCAAATATTGGAGGTTTATGTGCTTCTGGCTTGCATACTTCAAACTTGATGAGAATTGTGGGGGGGAGCAGTGTTAACAATATATGAGGCACTAAGATGTAATGCCTGCAATGGTCTTCTGTTAGTATTTCAACAGTAGGCAGGAATGGAGGCAGCTTAACAAAAAAATGCCAACATATATGGAACGCAGGGTATATTTGGGGAACAACTATATCTGACTCCCTAAATGTATCCTTGCGTAGAAGCAAAAATAATTGAAAGCTGTGGCTGGCAACCTGCTAGTTACAGACACCAACAGGTGTTTTGGTTGTTGCAGAGGGAGGAATTCAACACCTGCTGCATGTAGCAAAATCCAGCTCCTTTAAAATCCACTAGTTTCACGCTTGGACCATGGCCATTTAGTGGCCAGTGGTGGAGAGCAGGATCAGACTATGGTCCAAAACACACGGCAGAAATAATCCAGTTTGTGACCACTTTAACTGCCCTGGCTCATTGCTAGGGGATCCTGGGAATTGTTTATTGAGGCACCAGGGGTCTCTGACAGGCAGGTAAATGTCTCACAAAACTACAGTTCCCAGGATTCCCTAGCATCAAGCCAGGGCAGTTCAAGCTGCCTCAAACTGGATTGTTTCTGCAGTGTGTTTTGAACCCATGTTGTAGTGATTCCCAAACTGGCCTTCCAGTTGATTTGGACAACAGCTCCCAGAAGCTACTGCCATCTTGGCCAATAGACTTGGATTCTGGGAACTGAAGTCCAAACCCCATAGAAGATCAGCGTTTGGGAATCACTGCAAGTCTAGCTGGATCTATAACCGTGATGGTATCCTCTGGGGCCTTGCTGGAGAACTTTGAAGGTTCCAGAAGATAAAATTACCATTGTATCCAGCCACAAAACCTAGCCACTGACACCGACTGCTCTCCGCTGGCCACTAAATGGCCCTGTTGAGGTGGGCAAAATGAGACAGGTGGGTTTTAAGGTTGGAGAGATGAACTATAATGTCATAGGTCCCCATCTCATTACACCCTGCCCTCCAGTGTAGGATATTGACCAGGGATAAAGAATATGAGTCTTTCCCAAATGTTGGATTGCAAGTCCATTCATTCCTTCCTGCTGGCTATGGCAAAAAGGAGTTTCAATCTAACAACACCTGGACACATGTTTTCCACCTGTAGGTAAAAACTGCAAGTGAAATAACATTTTTGTGCACATCACAGTCTTACAACACGGGGGCTTACATGCAACAATAAGGAACACATGTTTCAAAGGTAAGACCTTGTGCAATACCCTGCTTGTGGAGTATACTGGAGGCAGAAGTGCTATCTATGGGCCAGAACAGACAGGCCAAAATAAAGCTGCTTTGGGTTACTTTGGAAGTATGCTGTTTAAATGATGCATGCATCCTAAGAGGCCAGAAGCCGTGCCAATGCCATACTCCAGTCCTAAGGACTGGAGCGCTGCTTTAGTGCAGCTTCTGGCCTCTTAAGATGCATGTATCATTTAAACAGCATACCTCCAAAGTGACCCAAAGCAGCTTTATTTTGGCCTGTCTGTTTGGGTCCTATATTGCACTGTACATTCAAGACCACTGATCTCACCTACCACTGTACAGTGTAGATGGAGAAATAGATTCCATATTGGTATCTTGAGAATGGGCATTCACAGCTACTCCTAGAGGCAGTACACTTAGGGGTAGCACATCACTAATTCCTAAGATACATTCTTGCACATCCATAATTTTGAGATTGGGACCAGTATTTCCAAGTGTGGTTTGAGCATTGGTCAATGACTGGAGACCAGGGTTTGAATCCCAGTTCAGCCATTGAAACCCATGGGCAAATCACACTCTCAGCCTCAGAGGAGGGCAATAGCAAACACCTTGCTAAGAAAACCCCATTATAAGGTCATCATAAATTGGAAACCACTTGAAGGTACACAACAACAACAACAACAACAATCTCCAAGCAAAAGCAAAGTATGGAGTATGAAAAAAGTTTTGTGATGAAACCTATTACTCTAATGTTCTCTACTTTGTGAAGGTGGTATGTCCAATGTAGGGTGCTCAGATCTTGAGCTTGGAAACTTAATTTCAAAAAGTAATTTGTAGCGTGGCTGTTTGAAAACCCCAAATAATTCATTGCAATTAATGAGTATCTTTACAGTTAAGTTAATTTTAAGTTACAGTTCAGTTAATATGGGGTAACCTACTACGTTTAGGGGGAAGTTACTAATAAGGACTAATGAGGTCAAATCCAAAAGCTACCCAATAAGTGGGTATTGTAGCAGCTCACTTGGGCTAGTACTTCATTACTTTAAAAAAAAGGATAATGGAATGGCATCACACTTAAAAACATTGCAAAAATACTCCCATATCTTGTACAAAGCAATGGAAATTAACTAGAAAACATCATTACACAAAAAAGTGCACGCACACACACACGCACACACACATTGAATAGCATTGTTCCCACTTATTGGGTAGGTTTTGAATTTGACTTCATTAGTCCTTATTAGCCACTTCTCCCTAAAAGTAGTAAGTTACCCATATTAATTAAACTGTAACATACTACTTTTAGGGGGAAGTGGTTAATAAGAACTACTGAAGTCAAATTCAAAAGCGACCCAATACATGAGAACAATGCTATTCAGAGAGTGTGTATACATGTTTTCTAGTGAGCCAGCCTGGCACTGGACTAAGACTCTGAAGACCAGGGATCGAATCCTGGCTTGGGCATGGAAACCCATTGGGTGGCCTTGGGCAAGTCACACACTCTCAGCCTCAGAGGATGCAATGGCAAACTCCCTTTGAAGAAACTTGCCAGGAAAACCCCATAATAGGGCTCTCTTCGAGTTGCCATAAGTCAGAAATGACTTGAAGACACACAACAACAAACAGGTGTTGTTTACAAGCTGTTGTCCATCTTCAGCCTGTAAAAAACCTGAAAGCTGTGCTGTGATGAGTAAGACACACTGGGAGAAACTACAGCTACCTTATTTTCCTGTAGCATTGTATATTTAACCAAAAGTATATAAACGGGGAAAAACAATACAAAAGACATGCATTCTGGTAGATGGTATGTATGTGAGAATAGTATCTTAGAGCAAGTGTGGGATATAAAAGAAAGAAAGCCTTGTTATAAAAGAAAATGTTATAGCTGTGGAAAATAGGTCATAAAAGAGGAACATGCAGAACTATTATCTGATAAGCATTCAGTTCTCTCTCCTCCTCTCTCCTTCTCCACCTCCCAAGCCCTTTTCTCTTTTGGGGATTCTCAGTACCTCCAATATTTGCACTTTTGTCACAAACCTCGATGTGGGGCTGAAAGACTACAATTAGATCTATGTGAATGCCACATGATGCTGCCTCCTTTTAAAGGTTCTTAAACCTTACAGACATTATTCATCCAGGTAACTTTAGTTGAGTGTCATCTCAACTTGTTGTGCTCTTTTTCTTGTTTGTGTGTTGATTATAATTCTATATTTTATTACTCTTAGTTACCTCGAGCACTTTCTTTAGCAGAAAGGCTATTTATTTATTTATTTATTTATTGTTTACCCATGTGCACCAGGATTTATTTTTTAAATTACACTGTGTGAGTTGTAGTATACTGAAGGTTAGCAGTAGAGTTAAAATGGTGGTTAAAATTCAAAGACACAGCCGTGTTCTTCTGGAAAATCAATATGCAAAGGGATCTTGTAGCACTTTTGAGACTAACTGAAAGAGAGAAGTTGGTAGCATGAGTTTTGGTAAACTTGAACCTACTTCCTCAGACCAATGGCGTAGAACAGATGGTTTATAGACTTATCTAAACAGTTTGTGTGGTTAAAGTTAAGGTTAGCAGGAAGATATTATGTTTGTTGTTGTTTTATGCCTTCAAATCATTTCCAACTTATGGTGAACCTATCATGGGGTTTTCTTGGCAAGTTTCTTCAGAAGAGGCTTGCCATTGGCTTCCCCTGAGGGTGAGAGAGTGTGACTCACCCACAGTCAACCCAGTGATTTCATGGCATAGCTGGGATTCGAACCCTTGCCTCCAGAGTCAGACTCACTCAAACTACTACGCTATGCTGGCTCTCAACTACACTTCTATTTCGTGAACCCCCCCAAAATCCCAGTGTTTCTCCCATATGGCACCAACCTACTTACAACCAGTGTTGTATCATTTTGTTTCTTGGCATCATGGTTCACTGAGAATGGCATGCAATTTTTTTTAAAGTTGCTAACTTTATGTTGTCTGGGACAAATAGATATCTCTGTGGCAAGAACAAATAGATTTGCTGGGCCAGTTTTTGTCTTGTCTATCCAAACAAACATCGTGGCCAAAAAGCCCAGTCATTTCTCACTTCCATCTTTGCACATCGATTTTTGGAAGGGTGTTTTGCCATGATAAGTATTGGCCTGAAGTTTGCCATCTCGGAAAATATAAGTTTTTCTCTTGAGTCATTATGTGTTTCCATTGCATATATCTGGGATCTGTTGATTATTGTTGCTTTCTGTCTATAATGAATCATAGGATCATAGAATCATAGAGTTGGAAGAGACTGCAAGGGCCATCCAGTCCAACCCCATTCTGCCATGCAGGAAATCTAAATCAAAGCATCCTCAACAGATGGCCATCCAGGCTCTGTTTAAAGACTTCTAAGGAAGGAGACTCCACTACACTCCAAGGGAGTGTGTTCCACTGTCAAACAGCCCTTACTGTCAGGAAGTTCCTCCTAATGTTGAGGTGGAATCTTTTTTCCTGTAGCTTGCATCCACTGCTCCAGGTCCTAGTCTCTGGAGCAGCAGAAAACAAGCTTGCTCCCTCCTCAATATAACATCCCTTCAAGTATTTAAACAGGGCTATCATATCGCCTCTTCACCTTCTCTTCTTCAGGCTAAACATCTCCAGCTTCTTAAAAATACATGGTACGTGGTGAGTGGTTGGAATTTGTGGATATAATTTCAAAATTATAAGTGACAATGTGATAGAATGCTGTAGAAATAATAATGCCAATAGTAACATCAAATTACAACACTTTTAAGCATAAATGTTTTGTTACAGTAGCTGTAAAACACATATAATATAAGCACAAAATTGTTATAGCATTATTGGGAATACGTTTGATTGCTATTCCCCAAAATGCATGTGTTCAGCATAAGCTACTTCTGTGTCTCCATGTGCCACAGACTGAGACTCATGCCTTAAAATCCAGTCTTTTATGCTTTGTGCCGGTTTTCTATATCAAATGATGCCGTCAGGTTGTCAGATGCATGCTGTTAGCTAGTTCTTTCTGAGTTATATCCCTGCTGACATGAAAATAAGTTTGAAGTGCTTTGCTGTGGTGGAGTTCAACCGGTTTGTTGATATGATCAACACAACTAACTGCATTTTGGATTCTTCTCACAGGTGTGGCTGTCATGAGGAGCCCCTGCGCTTCAAAATGTACCACTACAATATGGCTTGTGCTTCAGAAAACATTATACTTTCGCAAAGACCCCCCCCACATACACACACACAAGCCTGTGAGTGTAGCATTGTATATGACACTACTATGAGAATTTGGAACACAACCCAGATCCTATAGAATACAATTACAGTATTCTCAGATGAATTATGTTGAGGATTACTGTCTGACCACTTTGTTAAAGATGGAACTAAGGTTGGCTTTCAGTGACTTTGTTTTGTTTGTGATGATGTTTCTACCTGACATGGGTGGTGAAGAAAGCCAGAAAATGTAACCACGGTATCTGAAATTTACACAGAGAGAATCCTGGCACACCTGAAAGGCATGCACATTGTTGCGTCATCTGATGGAGTGTACAAGGAACTGAGAGCATGGGCTCCCTGGAGCATGTGCACATGGGCAGGGTTTCTCACTAACACGCAAAGCTCAGCTCTTTGTTTCAGACATAACTCTCTACAGGTGCAAAACAGTATGTATGTGTGAATTCACAGATGACAAAAAACAGTGCACCAATAAACGCCAACCCAACTCTTAGTATATTGAGAAAAGTAACAAAATATCTAGCAAACTCAAATGTATATTTCCAAAGCCAACTTTTTTTGTGTGTGTACTGTGATTTTACAATACCACCAATCACTATTAACAATGTCTTGGAAAAGTCCTCCACATGTATTATTGGTATCAGATGTGTAGAAGAGACTGATATGGAGAAATGCAGAAAAGATCATGCGGAGAAGGCAAATCCAGAATTATTGTATTGTTTTGTTGTCTTCGTCGGTCCCAGTTTTCCTTATTAACAAACAAATTCTCTCCATCAGATCAGTACAATACCATACCTCCTTGTATTATGTATTCCAAGAAACAAAATGGGTTACTTACGCATAGATCTTAATACAATGTTTGGGGTGAATTCACAGATGGGCACTCAAATAATCACAGTTGCAGGTAAGCAATCTATTCTTCATCTTATTTCAGGGGGTAGAGCCCACTGTATTGCATTATTGACCTATGGCTCATCTATACCAGCCAGAATAACTCTGTACTCCATAGCAATGTCAGATAGCTGTCTACACATGTGTCCTGCTGTGACATCTGGCACTGCCACTGCTGGTACAAGGACTCCCTCCAAAGTAAAAAATAATGAGGCATCCAGCATTGATCACATGCTGGGGTTACTCCTTTGACCTCAGAGGGAGAGACTCATGCCAGGGGCAGCGGCAGGTGGCATAGTGGGACACATGTGTAAACAATCATCCAGCGTTGCTCCAGAGAGCTCTGAATTTTCCTGCAATATCTGGGGCAAAAGATGAGTTCTTATAATCAGATTTAGGCAGGGATGGACCAGGCTCCATGTGGAACTGGCCTTCTCTGGTGAAGATAGTCTGCATTCGAATCTGGCTTTGGACTCATTTCATGTAGACAGGTTATGGTGAAGGTGGGAAACTGATGTAATTGACCCATGTCGAAATGCCCCTAGTGAGCAGGCAAACAGAACATGAGCAAAAAGGGAATGAAAGAATGAGGCTGCATCTGCACTGCAGAAATAATTCAGATTGGCATCATTTTAATTTCCATGGGCCTATGCTATGAAATGCTGGGAGGTGTAGGGGCTGTACAAAGAGCCCTGAAAGGGTGGTCTGCAGCTGCTCCTTTCTGCTGCCGAGGGACACCACAGCAGCCAAACTGCGCGGTGTCCCTCTGGAGTAAAAAGAACCTGCTAAAAGCAGGTTATTTTTATGGCGCCGTCTGGACGCCATGACTGCACCTGTTGAGCATCCATGATGTAAGCGTGGCGCAGTGATGTGCGGATGCTGCGCCACACTTGTGTCATGAACGCACACCCTGTATGGGCGGGGCCGTGCAGTCATGGCACCGCCCTTACATCCCAGGGTTTGGGGGTGTGCAATTACTGCACGCTCCCAGACCCTAGTATCGGCAGTGGCATGCCACTTTTGGTTCATCTGTCCCAGGCCGTAGTTTGTTGTGACACCAGAGCTCTCTGACAGAAAAGGCTAAATATCTCACAAAACTATAATTCCCCAAATTAAACAGCATTGAGCCATGACAGTTAAAGTGGTGTCAAACTGGATTATTTCTGCAGTGCATATTCAGCCTGAGACAGAGATTTGTGTTTTTTGAAGTTAGGCAAAATGTCAAGCAAGATTACAAGCCAGAACACAGCTAAAAATAAGGCTAAAAATATTCTGTTTGTTTATCATAAAGTATTTATCATAAAATTGTCACACTTCATTTGCTTTAACTTGCTGTATACAAGATATTATCACGAAATTGTTATTCTTTTCTGTATTTTCTGGAAGTCTCCCATCTTTTTTCCAGGAATATATTATTATTATTACTGTATTATATCTAAAATATACCTTGCTCAGAGTATACCATTGAGGGCCAGTGTGTTGTAATGGTTTGGACATTAGACTAGGACACTGGGAGACTAGGATTTGAATCCTAGCTCTGCCATGAAAACCCACTGGGCAAGTTCTTTGGCAAGTCACACTCTCTCACCCTCAGAGGATAGCAGTGGCAAGCACACTCAAAAGAAACTTTCCAGAAAACTGTATTATAGGTTTGCCTCATGGTTGCCATAACTCAGAAACTACTTGAAGGCACACAACAATAACATATATGTCTAGCCTTTCCCCAAAAACTGAGATTCAGATGGATTATGGTTGAAAACACATAACATACAAAAGTTCAACATTAAAATGGAATTAAACTATCAGCAATATTAAAACGATTTAAACAATATGATTAAAATAATAAAAAATTGAAAAACAGTACTGTTAGAGCAGTACAGCACTCTTTGAAACAACCTTTCTTTTAAAACGATCACTGTCTGAAAGTGTTTTGGAATTGTAAAAAAAAATCTTTGCCTGCCAACAGAAAGATGTTTAAAGTCCCTAGGAAAGAAATTTTAAAAGCTTAGCTGATTAGAAGGTACTTTGTACCTGTTCTGTTTTTGTTCTTCTTCTATAACAGATTCCCCACAAGTAAGAAAAAAGGCACAAGCAGCCATGGAAAAATACAGAAGAGTTAAAAGTATGGTAGGCAACAATTCAGTGAATGAGGTTGATGATAGCATGATAAAAGCCTTGCCTGGAACTATTTGATTTTAGCTGGTAATTAAATCTAGCCTTTATTAGCAAGCTTGGTTCAGTGGAGGTTGGTCTTTGCCTCCTCTTAGGCTGAGAGTATATGGGTTTCCACAGCCAAGCCCTGTTTCCCAGAGTCCTTGTCCAACACCCCAACTCCTAACCACATTAGTTCTCCCCAGTTAAATGACTGGGTTTAAATACTTTGAGAGCAAATTTCATGGGCTGAAGTCAACTTTGTCAGATGCATAGCGTGTCAGTTCAGTTGGAAGATTGTTATACATGAGCTTCAATCTGTAGATCAGGACTCCTACACCCTCATTCCTTTGGAAAAGTTCAGCCTCACCAAGAAATAGCTGAATAGCATCTTATTGAGTGGTTCATCCACCGACAGAACCACCCTTTTTCAAAAAGAAGCTTTAATATTGTTACCCAAGCCACACTTCTCTGTGAAGTGATAAATTCTGGGCATGCAGTGTTCATTCATGTTTGGTTCCCTTTGGAAGGAGATAATTGGAGGGTAGGGATTGAAAGCATGTTTGCTATAACTCATTTACAAACTGAAAAACAGGTTTTCCAACAATCAGGAAACCCAACTGGAAAGAATAATAATGCAGCAAGGCCTTTGCTCGGTTATCTCCCAGCAATTAGACATCCTGAAGAGTTGTGGAAGAATTATTTTGCACATGAAAACACATGCAGTTTGTGTGTATATGTGTGCAACATGCATGTTTTCTGTGCAGAAACTGGCTTTCCCGTACAGCAAACACTGCGTCTGTTTTCTGTGCAAGCATGTTTTTCTCAGTACAGTAATTCTTTGGCAGCTCCTCATTCTGCCTAATAATAGGACCTGACCTAATAGATTCAGGCCCAGCAGCCCAAAATACTGTATATACTCATGTATAAGTCTAGAAATTTAGGTAAAAAAACTGACCCCAAAAAACCTGAGTCGACTTATCTATAGGTCGATACTTTAACTCTTAGAAAAAAGGAACCATCCTGTGATGAAAGGTAAGAGTGTAATCTGTCCTGGAAGCACTGACCTTCTCTCTCATTTATCCAGCTTTTAGTGTGAACACAAACAGTTACACCCGCTGAACTTTTGTAGGTTCTTTGGCATTGTTTTCCTTTGCTTCATCCTTTGGATTCTTTGTTACTAAGCTTTACCCTCAACTTCCCCACGGGTCATATCAAAATCCATAATTTGGCCCCCAAATCCTGCCCTTGCCTTATATACTGTATGAGGTCAACTTATAGTTGAGTATATATGGTACTTTGCGGAGATTGCTCTGTGTTTCCCCACCCTGATTTCCCCCATCTTTTCTTTCTTAGAGACCTAGAATACATTATTCTGGAGTGAGATGGCAGTGGAATGGCACACGCCCTTCGGGACTTCCAGATATTTCCTAGCTAACCCTTTGTAACAGAGCAAAAACCCTTAAAAATGCATGGGATTGCCATAAATTGACAGGCAACTTGAAGGCATGCACATATGGACATGGAAAAGTTACTGGGTGGGGGCTGTAGCTCCCAGATTCCTCAGCTAGCATGGCTAATGCCATGCTTCTGGGAACTTGTGTTGTGTGCTTTCAAGTCATTTCTGACTTGTGGCGAACCTAAGTCATCCCTATTGTGAAGTTTTCTGAAGCTGAGAATGTGTGACTTGCCCAACGTCACCAAGTGGGTTTCATTGCTCAAGTGGGGACCTGAAGCCTGGTTTCCAGAATCATAGTCCAGTGCTCAAACCACTACACTACAGTGGTTCATCCTGACTGAAACTGCAGTCCAGAAAAGTAACTCTTCCCAGCTCAGTATTTAGCCAGTTGTCTCTCTAACTTTGGAGGTGGAGACAGTTTATATTTTAAAAACGGAGAACCAACCTTTATTGTCTTACCTGGAAAGAGTCTGGAGCAGATCATTAAACACACAGTCTGCAAGGACATAGAAAGGAATGCTGTGATTACTAAAAGTCAACATGGGTTTTTCAAAAACAGGCCATGCCAGAATAACCTTAGCTCTTTTTCTGATAGAGATGCAAACATGTTGTGGATGTAGCATATCTTGATTTCAGTAAACAATATCCTTGCATAAAAGCTAGTAAAATGTAAAATGTGGGCTAGACAATGCAACTGTTATGTGAATTAGTAATTGGTTGACCGGCTGAACCCAAAGGGTGCTCCACAATGGCTCCTTTTCATCCTGGAGAGAAGTGACTAGTGGGGTCCCACAGGGCTCTGTCCTGGGGCCAGTGCTGTTCAACATCTTTGTCAATGACTTGGATGAAAGAATAGGGGCATATTTGTCAAATTTTCATATAACAGAAAATTAGGAGCAGCTCCAGAGGACAGGATCAAAATTCAAAATGACCTTAATAGATTAGAAAGCTGGGCCAGAACTAACAAAATGAATTTCAACAGGGAGAAACGTCAGGTACTGCACTTAGGGCAGAATAAATAAATAAATAAAAATAAAAATGAAATGCATAGATACAGGATGGATGACAACAGGCTTAAGGGGACTATATCTGTGAAAGGGATCTAGGAGTCCAGTAGACCAAAAGTTGAATATGAGTCAACAGTGTGATCTGTGAGCTAAAAAGGCCAATGCGATGTTAGGCTGCATCTCTGGATCAAGGGAAGTAATAGTGCCACTTTATTCTGTTCTTGTCAGGCCTCACCTGGAATATTGTGTCCAGTTCTGGGCTCCATAATTCAAAAAGGATGTTGAGAAACTGGAGTGTGTCCAGAGGAGGGAGAGCAAATGGTGAAGGGTCTGGAAAGCATTCCTTTATGAGGAGAGGGATCTGGGGATGTTTAGCCGGGAATGACCTGATAGCCCTGTTTAAATATTTGAAGGGATGTCATATTGAAGAAGAAACAAATTTGTTTTCTGCTACTCCAGAGACTAGTCTATGGAGCAAAAGATTCAAACTACAAGAAAAGCAATTCTACCTAAATATCAGGAAGAACTTTTAATGGTAAGAGCTGTCTGAGAGTGGAACACACTCCCTTGGAGTGTGGTGGAGTCTCCTTCTTTGGAGGTCTTTAAACAAAGTCTGGATGGCCATCTGTCAGTGATATTTTGACTCTGAGTTCCTGCTCTTCCCAACAAACCAAAGGGCCATTCAGGGTGAACGAAACAGAAGAGTCCACTTTATATTTATTTTAGACCTTTCCTCACTATGAAACACACAGAGTATTATAAGGCTTTTATTATTTTATTTATATCCCACCTTTCTCCCAACTGAAAGAAAGACATTGGCAGCATGAGCTTTTGTAGACTTCAGTCTACTTCCTCAGATGTATATAGTGCATATAGACTATATGCATATATATGCATTATATACAGGTATATGTGTGAGACACACACACACACACAGTGCACATAGTCTATATGCATATGAGGAAGCAGACCTAAGTCCATGAAAGCTCACGCTGCCAACTTCTTTATTTCAGACTATATGCATATGTGTGTGTGTGTGTGTGTGTGCACATATATATATAGTGCATATGGACTATATGCATTTGAGGACGAAGATTGAAGTCCATGACATGCGTGTGTGCATGTGTGTGCATATATATATATATATATATATATAGGGGTACCCCGGGTTACGAATTTAATTCGTTCCGCCGCCGCGTTCGTAACCCGAAAAGCTTTCGCAAGCCGAAAACCCATAGGCGCTAATGGGGAAAAGCCGCGATTTGGTGCGAAAAAGCGCCGAAAAGCACCAAAATTTCTTTCGTAACCCGAAAAAAACCTCCTAACCCCGAAACGTTTTTTTTCAATTGATTTTTTTCGTAACCCGGAAATTTCGTAAGGCGGCGCATTCGTATCCCGGGGTACCACTGTATATATATGCACTATATGCATATATATATATATATATATATATATATATATATGCACTATATGCATATAGTGCATATAGACTATATGCATCTGAGGAAGTAGAAAAGCTCATGCTGCCAGCATCTTTATCTCAGCCTCAAAGGTGCTACTCTCAAGCCCTCTGTTCCTTGGCTGCCCCTTTAAGCAGAGGCGGCCTCTGATTGGCTAAGACGCACCCCACCTCCGCGTTCTATCAGAGTGGGCCAGTCAGTGCCTGCGCTGCTCTCTGGCTCTCTTCCTCTTGGGCTGCTGCTGCTGCTGGCATGATGCTGGGCGGGCGCTGCTTCCTGCTCCTGGGGGCTGCTGCCCGGCCTTTGGTGCCCGGGGCGCGGGCCCAGTCCTCCTTGGCCCAGCTGAAGCAGGTGCTGGAGGGGGAGCTGGAGGGCATCCGAGGCGCCGGGACCTGGAAGAGCGAGAGGGTCATCACCTCCAAGCAGGGGCCGCACATCCAGGTGGAAGGCAGCCAGGGAGGTGGGTAGGAGGTAGGGGGACTGGATGGGGAAGGGTCTCTCCAGCCTCAGGGTGGCCCTCCTTTTCCAGGACATGTCCTCCATTTCATCAACCCTCTGTCCAGGAGGTAATTCCTAAAGGCCCTCCCTTTGGAGCAGGGCTAAGAAGCATGGGCTTATATTTATATCATTGTTGTTAGCTTTTTGTTTGGGAATGTCCTACGTTTTTCTTGGCTGTCCTCCATTTTGGGGTGCCTTGCCTCCAGGGTGACCAGACGCCCTCCTTTTCCGTGGCATGTCCTCCATTGCATCAACCTTCTGTCTAGGAGGGATTCCAAGGCTAAGAAGCATTGGTTTATATTTATATTAATGCTTTTTAAAGCTTTTATTTGGGAATGTCCTCTGTTTTTCTTTCCTGCCCTCCATTTTGGGGTGCCATGCCTTTAGGGTGACCAGATACATCCTCCTTTTCCAGGGCATGTCCTCCATTTCATCAACTGTCTGTCCAGGAGCTTCACTGGCTTCTTCATCAGGCAAAAGTGTTAAAAATGAAAAAAAAGTACGATGATATTAGTCCCATTTTTTGCATTTTGTCAAGATGTTGTTGGTGTTGTGCTGAGATGAGGTGGCATGGACTAGGATTTCACTATTTGAGGTTTCTACCTCCAACACAGGTAAAACACACACACACACACACACACACACATTTAGTGATTTCAGTTTCAAAAGAATACTAAAACAATGTTCATACAGGCTTAGGATATGAATTAACATCAAAACACATACAAGGGACACTTACCAGATAGTTCCATTAGGATAGTTATCTGGATGGCAATGTACTATTAGGATGAACATAAAAGTTCACTGATGAGTGAGGCTTTCATGATGGATTTGGGTTCAAGCTGAAAATACCTCTCCATAAGTCAACAGTCCCTGATGGTGGTTTGGGCAAATGTGAGGTAGCGGTAACACAGTCAGTAAGGGTTGACCTGTCCTCATAGAAAGAGTGCAATTTCTTTTGTCCATTGCAAGAATTGATAGTATAGGAAAGTTTTTCAAGTAACTATGTGATGAAAAACATTTTTAAAAACAGGATTGCATTTGGCACATTTTACCAAAACAGCACCTTAAAAGCCTGAAGGCTTCTCTTGAGAGATCCTCTGCCAAACAAAGGGGTTTGTGGCCTTACAAGGGAAAAAGATATCCTGAATCTCAGAGGAAGTACCATTTTGTGCTGCTAATGGAATTTAATTTTTATTTTCTGGTCTTTAGTCTCCCAGTACCAGAAGGAGGAAGCCCTGCATGCATAGTTATCCCTCCCTACCATTTCAACTGAGAACAACAACAACAACAGCTTGACAAAATGCAGTCCTGTGACTAACTTCATCTTATATTTTTTCCTCTTGTATGTTTTTTAACACCTTTGCCTGATGAAGAAGCCAGTGGAGCTTCAAAAGCTTGCAACATGTATTTTATGCATTTTGATTGACTCAGTAAAGGTATCACTGTTTTGTGGATTTTAGATGTTATTTTATTTTGCTACATGGAGCCAATGGTGTAATGGTTTGAATGTTGCACTACAACTCTAGAGAGTAGGGTCTGAAGTCTCAGTCTCAGAGGATGGCAATGGCAAACCCTCTGAAGAAACTTGCCAAGAAAACCCCATGATAGGGTCGCCTTATGGTCACTATAAATCGGGATGACTTGGTGGCAAACAACATACACAATAACATGGACAACGCATCTACCCCAAGTTATGTTTTCTGAAATGCAGAAAGTTAGGCTTTCCAGATGCCCCTTGTTATAAGAGACATCAGCCTCCTTTTTTGAAGGTTGGAAAGGTTGTCCCTTGTGCAGACTGAACAAGAGACACCCTAAATCCCATATTTTGGGGCATGGGAAATATTGTGTTCTGCTACCAAATCTAATATTGAAGTTAACTCAGAATTTTAAACATAGGATATATGGTGTTTTTTATATGATCAAAACATATTAAAATGAATCAGGATTGTTGATGCATGCAAAAAAAAAAGGAAAAAGAAAGAAACCAAATTAGAATTTTCACGATGTGCTTCATGTAATTTACGTTTGGAGAATGTGAGCACTATGTTACTTTTCTTGACAAGTCTATAGTTAGGTTCATTGAAATCAGTACTTTTATTTCATTTTTAGGTAGAACGCAATCTTGTTAATAGCCACCTTCATGATAGTCAAGACAGAGCATCATGAATTTCCACCATCCCTTATTGCTGTTTTGAAAACCTTGCAACCCAATTTTGTTGTGAAATCATGGCCACGTCCCCTGGGTCCCGGTGCAGGATAGGCAAGAGAGATCTTTGGGAGTCGTGCCATTTCATGCCCTATGCACAGGCTGGTTGTTTCCACATACAGCCTGGCAGTTGCACAAAGACCAAAGCTTTGCTTCTGCCATTGTTGTGTGGTCTGAAGACAGGCACAGATGCTGAGCCAGGTTGTTTTTTTCCAGGTTAGAGGATTCTGGGAGTTGCAGCCCCCCAAAAAACTTTTCTTCACTTTCAAAGTAGTACTGTAGTTGTGTTAGTGTCTTGTGACATAAAAAAAAGAAAGGAAGGGGGAGATGGAAAGAAAGGAAATGTGGCAGCAGCTTTAAGACTTAACCGTTCTTTATTTTCCCATGAGCTCTCATGCATTTAAACCCACTTCTTTAATAGCAGTGCAGAGTTACAAGAAATGCCCAGCTCTAAAACATTATTTATATTCCACTTCCTTCCTGCTTTTCTTAGCAATTAAAGTATTGAAGTATAATACATTGATATTAGTTTTCCATTCTTCTAAACCTTAAAGTGATTATACCGTGGCCAGAATCAATGTTTGGATGACTGACTACAACAACATCCAGAATTGTTCAGCCAGTGTGTGGGGGAACAGATTGTGGGAGTTACAGTCCAAAAAGTAACTTTCCCAGGTTCTTATACACAGCCCTTATTATTATCGTTTGGCTCCCCAAGGCAGTTTAACAGCAGTGTAGGAACAAGCAAAAACTTCCACAGCTGTTTTTTTTTAAAGGTACCAATTTTAAGCCTTTGTTGTAGACATAACACTGAACACTTGCTCTTTTTAAAATTAAACTAGTGTTTTAAACACGAAAGTTAATGGTGTCCTTAATATGGATCTGCTAATGTGAACAATAATGGTAACAATAACGTTACCGTATGTATTAAATATATCATATGGTGTATCTATACTGTAGAAATAATGCAGTTTGACACCACTTTAAGTACTATAGCTCCATCCATGGAATCTTAAGATCTGTAGTTTTACAAGGTCTTTAGCTGCCTCTGCCAAAGAGTGTTGGTGCCTCACAAAACTACAAATTCCAGAATTCTGTAAGATGGAGCCATGGCAGTTAAAGTGGTGTCAAACTGCATTATTTCTACAATGTCAATGCACCCAGAGATTACTGTGTCAAACAGATGTGCAGCATATGCTTAGTAAGATCTTCACTTGCTGGAATATTTCTGTGGTTCTGACCTTGTGCATAGTACTCTCAATGTGTTTGTTTTAGCCTTTCAGCTCACTGAGTTTTGGTTTGTTGATCTGGTTCCAAGTATGACTGCCAAATGAATGAAATGGCTGCCAAATCACACATGGTGCAAGCCCTGCCCATGCTAAATGTAAATGCCAGCGGTTTGATGCTCATTGCTGAGTCTCTGTAAGTAAAAGCACTGGTAGGTGGTATGTTCTGTATCAGTGAGTGGTGAATCTGCTCCATGTTTTAGTCTAAACTTTAAAAACGTTGCACCTGTTTTGAGACAGGTGTCTACACTTTGGACAACTCCTTTAACATTTGGACTGAAATTCTGACTTAACATCACACTGAAATGGGAACTCTACTGGTCCAAAAGTAGTATTGCAAGCAAGCTTAAACCACATTCCTGTGACATTGGCCTTCCCAAAGCTGGCCCCGCAGCTCCTAGCCTTGATTTGGGGGGAACTGGGTTTCCAGGTGACCTCACTGTGAGCTATTGTGTGTGTTAGTACTCTGTTCTTTACTTGTGACCATCCCTTGATTTAGGGTTAAAGAAGATCAATCTTAGACTGCAGAAATAATCAAGGTTGACACCACTTTAACTGCCATAGCTCAATACTGTGGAATTCTGAGATTTATAGTTTTGTGAGACATTTAGCCTTTTCTGTCAGAGAGCTCCGGTGCTACAACAATTTACACTTCCCAGAATTCCATAGCACTGAGCCAGGACAGTTAAAGTGATCAAAAGGTTTGATCAAAATTTTGGAAAAGTGGGTTACAAATAAACTACAGTATTATTATTATTATTATTATTATTATTATTATTATTATTATTATTATGTCAAATTGGATTATTTCTGCAGCGTGGATGCCACCTGAATCAAGAATTAACAAATTACAGTAACAAGATAATTAATGTAATTTATTATGTGCTGTAAAACAGTAAAAACTTTAACCAGTTCCAATTATTAGTTCCAAACATATAACAGTATTCAACCTGAGTTATGTCAGACCTCATCCTTCAATCAATTCAGACAAGTATCCCTATTGACTCTTCCAATTGACTCTTCCAACTCTCAACTCAGCCCTTCTCTTTCACTCTGAATCTCCTCTGAGATATACTCCTGCTTTTTATACTTTCTAATTCCCCTCTTCAGTCTTTCTGAACAGTGATTGACTGCCTTGAAGTCAAGTCCACCTAGTGCTTCCTTCACAATTCCCCATAAAATTCACAGTACAGAGTTAGCTTGTTGTTTCAATCCCATCATACAGTTCATGAAGTTCTATGTGAGGAACTGGAAGGGTGCCTTTTTTGTAGTTACATTTATCAGGTCTTGTCCTTTAATCTCTCCTGCATCCCACTCAGGTACCAACATCCTAAAAAAATCAAATTTGGTAACCTCAGCTCCAGCTGTTGGGAAAATTCCATAGATGAATGCGACAGCACATGGTTTGCCTGCAGAACATCTGAGCTTGTGACCCCAGCACATCCAATTAAAAGCATTAGCTACTAGGAAAGACATGCTGCTGGAAATTTGGGAAGCCTCTGCCATTCAGAGCAGACAGTAGTAGACTAGATACAGGATGGTGTATGCCAAGAGTGTCCACCATCAGTGTGTTTGGGTACCAATTTTTGGCCCCTGGGATCCTCTGAGGCTGTTGTTGATGTGTGTCTTCAAGTCATTTCCGATTTACAGTGAGCCTAAAGCAAATCTATAATGGGGTTTTCTTGGCAAGATTTGTTCAGAGGAGGTTTGCAATTGCCTTCCCCTGAGGCTGAGAGTGTGTGAAATGCCCAAGGTCACCCAGTGGTATTCATGGCCAAGCAGGGAATCGAACCCTGGTCTCCAGAGTCATAGTCCAACTCTCAAACTACTACACCATTTGGGTCTTTCTCTGGGACTGTAGACTACCCAAAACCACAAAATGATACCAAACTTGTTTAGGTTTTGAAAAAGTCTGTTTTTAAACGATTAAGTAATACATGTGATCCCCTGCAACCTATTTAAGGAGAGAATTGTTGCTTTTAGAGACTTCCAGTTGAGACAGTTTATTGTTATTTTTATTGGAAATCTGGGGAATCAGAAGGGGTTGAGCCTTGGAGGTCACATGTAGTACCAAGGCTGTTGTAGTTTGCCCACCATGTGTAGAATAGCCTAGCAGAGTGTGGAAAGGTTATTTTTCCAGGTTATGACACTCCAAATTTCTCTACCAACATAGGTAGAAGCAGTGCTAGCTGGGGAATTCTGTGTGTAAGATTCTTCCTATATTCCTGGAATCAAAGAAAGAAGTATATAATTACATAAGAAAAATAACGCTAAACTCCCTCCATGTTTTATTTACTTTTTACTGTTGATGTTCTGTTTGCTCTTCTTGCAGATATTCTGAATTTCTGTGCCAACAATTACCTAGGACTCTCCAGTCATCCTGAAGTAATCCGTTCTGGACTAGATGCCCTGAAGGAATATGGTGCTGGACTCAGTTCTGTCCGCTTCATCTGTGGAACGCAAGTAGGAAAGAGGAAGAGTGGGGAATTGTAAAGGGTTGCAATTTTCTTTTTCTTGTGAAGAGACCTAACCACATTTGCAGCACAAACATCTGAAATATCTTCTTAAGAAATTGCTCCTGAGAAAATACTTTCAATTAAAATTGTTGTCATTTTAGTAAGCAAGAGGGAGGGAAGTACTTACATTTTTAAAAAATTACAGCAAAGAAATCTGCATTTAAAAATAACAGTTGGAACTGTTTCTGGTACTTTCTCCTATGCTTTAGAATATACACAAAGATCTGGAGGAGAAAATTGCTTGCTTCCATCAGAGAGAAGATGCCATTCTCTATGCCAGCTGCTTTGATGCTAATGCTGGAATCTTTGAGGTTTGTAGCACATGGGGAGTAGATGATGAGTGATAGCTAGAGAAAAGTATCAAAGACCCCAAACAGCTTATCTTTGTGATAATTTCCAGTGGGAGGTTATGTTAGTGCAGCAAAAACAACATCAAAGAGTTGTGAGGCACCTTTAAAAAGCTAACAAATGTATTGTGTCATAAGCTTTATTAGATACAAGAAGTGTTCTCTTCATTGTCATGTCTTATCTATGTGTGTACACACGAGACAGTTATGAGAGAATGCAGACATTGAAATGAAATGGAAAGTACAGTGGTACCCCGGGATACGAATTGATCGCGTTACGAAATTTCCGGGATACGAAAAAGTTAGATTGGAAAAAACTGTTCCGGGATACGATGTTTTTTTCGGGTTACGAAATTTTTTTCGGCGCGAAATTCAAACGCAAAGCGCAGCTAGCGGCTTTCCAGCGGCTTTTCGGGTTGCGAAATTACTCGGGTTACGAACGGAGCCGCGGAACGAATTAATTTCGTAACCCGAGGTAGCACTGTAAATGTAAAAACTGCTGTTTCTGACAACTGTATCAAAGTTTCAGTGGATGGGCAAAAAACCCTACCTAAGCAACCTCTTAAGAATAGCCATACTTGATCAGATAAGCATAGATACTTTGCGATGTTAATTTCCATTTATAGATGGACAGAAAAACTCTACAAGATTCTGTGGTTTCAGTTACATGGTAGATTGTAGGATACCATAGATTGGTTTGTTTTATTGGGTTCTTGAAGAATAAAATCTCAGACAGCTAAATAATATATAGTAAAGAGAGGCTTGCACTTGGGCTGCATCTACATTGCAGAATTAATGCAGTCTGATACCACTTTAACTGTCATGGATCAATGGAATTCTGGGATTTGTAGTTTTGTGAGATATGTGTTTTGGTGCTACAACAAACTACAAATCCTAGGATTCCATAGGATGGAGGCATGACAGATAAAGCTATGTCAGACTGTATTAATTCTGTAGTATGGCAGCTGCCTAAATATTCTCTGTTTGTTGGTACTGAACAGGCAGCTCTGACTCCTGAAGATGCAGTACTTTCAGATGAATTGAATCATGCCTCCATCATTGATGGGATCCGGCTGTGTAAAGCCAATAAATATCGCTACAAACACATGGACATGCAAGACCTGGAAGCCAAATTGCAGGATGCACAAGTGAGTTAATGCTGTTATTCCCCTTTTGTTCAGCATCATGAGGCTCCAAGGCAAGGTTAGATCACTGATTTTTAGATCCTCCTCCTTCCCTTCCTCATAATAAGCTATTGGTTTTCTTGCTCCAAATCCTTTGCCCCATGACACCTGCTTTTCTGTCCAGAAATTTCGTCTACGAATGGTGGTAACTGATGGTGCTTTCTCCATGGATGGCGACATTGCCCCTTTGAAGGAAATCTGTAGCCTATCTGAGAAGTACAGTGCCATTGTTTTTGTTGATGAATGTCATGCCACTGGATTCCTGGGGCCCAACGGACGGTAAGAAATCAGATTATTCCTCCTAGTTTGTTTCTATGTCTGTAGGCAAAAGTTTTAGCAGGAAAAATTATTTATTTTCCACCATTTTAACAACTTTATACAATATAAAGTTGAAGAAAGGAAAATTAATAATTGGTACAGTTAGTGTTATTGTGCTAAATCAAAAAATCATTCATCCAAGAAGAGAGTGAGAGATTACATTTTTATATTAGTCTTTCCAAAAATTTAAATGAGATTGTAGGTGTGAATATGCTTGTCTGCTGTTGTTACAAATGAAATAAATGGATAGCTTGTCACATAAAACTCTATTATTGTCTTTATTGTTTCTTAATTAGCATATCTGGCATGTAAGGTTTTCCACCAAAACCAAAGAACATAATCCAGTTCCCAATTCAACAAAGGCCGAAAACACACTACAGAAATAATCCAGTTTGAGACCATTTTAACTTTCCTGGCTCAATGCTAGGAAATTCTGAGGACTGTAGTTTTATGAGACATTTAGCCTCTTCTGTCAGACAGCTCTGGTGCCCCAACAAACTACAAATCCCAGGATTCCATAGCCTTGAGCCAAGGCAATTAAAGCAGTCTCAAATTGAATTATTTCTGCAGTGTGTTTGTCTAGATTGTGTGCGTGTGCGTGCTATCTCTTGGCATGCAGCTACACAGAGGAAATTGATTAACATTTGTATGACAAACATCAGTATCTGTTTTATTCAGAAAAAAAATCACATGTATGTATGTACGTATATATTTATGGTATTTCTGTATTGCATCCCAGCCGACAAGGGATCCTAAGCTGATGAACAAATAATAGCAATTAAAACAGTACAAATATATAACGTTTAAAAAACATATTAAAATATTATTTAAAAACAGTCTAAAAAGGACCTAAAATACAGTTTTTAAAACAGTTAAAACAGAGTAGTTTCAAACATTAAATGCAGATGAAACACTGCTGTTTTACCTGCCTGCTGGAAACTCAAGAGAGATGGAGCAAGCATAGTGCCCTTTGTTAGGGAATAGGACAACTGGGGTGCTGTTACAGAGAAAGCCCTATTACGTGTACACCCCATCCTAAGGTCCGGAGTTTTTTGGACATGCAGCAGAGCCTCCTCTGAGGATCTCAAATTTGAGACAGGCTTATAATGGGAGGAGGTCCTCTTTCAGATAACCAGTAAACCCATTTCTGGAGACATGCAAATCACTCCTGCCTTTCCAGGTCACACAATATATATACCCAACTTCATTCCAGGCAAGCATTCTCTAAATATGCCAGCCACAGATGCTGGTGAAACGTCAGGAAGAAATTCTTCTAGAATATGGCCACATAGCCCGAAAAACCCACCAAAAAAAAATTATGATTGTTCATGTCCTCCATTAGGAAAGCCTTATTTGGAAAATCCATTATTTTAGTACAGGTAATATGTTACAGGATGTATGTAAGTATGTATATATGTATTTATTTCCTGTCTTTCTCCTGATATAGGGACTCAGGGTGGTTAACAAAATTTAAACATTTAACATTTAAATGTCTATTGAAAGGAGTCAGCATGTTCATTGCAGTAGCTTTTGTAAGATCCTTGCATGTGAGAGGCCTAGGCTAATCAGGCTATCCTCTATTGGCAGGGGCACTGACGAACTCTTGGGTGTGATGGATAAAGTCACCATAATCAACTCAACCCTTGGAAAGGCACTTGGAGGCGCAGCAGGTAAACCTTCTAACTAGTGTTCTAACTAGTGATGTTCTGTTTAGTACTTAGGGAAAATACAGAACATTTAAAAAATCTTATCTGGTAGCATATGCCTTGATCTTCTAACCCCCCCCCCCCCCCAAAACATCTTACATCAATTTCTCAGAGGTCTTTACCTTCATATAGCAGGACATCAGTTATCTGCAACTTGCAGAATCCCTCAGCCAGCAATGTATAATCCAAAAAGGGAAGTTATAGTCCAAAAAAACCCCATAAGTTTTCCAAACTTTGTTCACTGTGGCCTTAAAATGACCTTTTGTCTTAGTTATTCTATCTAAAAAAACTCCAAAACAGTGTAGGGTTGTGTTATGAAATAGATGGCAGGCCACAGTATGGGATAGGTGACAAGCTTTGCAAACCTGCCCTGGAATAATATTTTCTTCTTTTTGCAGGGGGCTACACAACTGGCCCCAAGGCACTTGTTGACCTTCTCCGCCAGCGTTCCCGACCGTACCTCTTCTCCAATAGCTTGCCTCCTGCTGTAGTTGGCTGTGCCTCCAAGGCTCTGGATCTGCTCATGGAGAGCAATGCCATTGCACAGTCTATGGCTGCCAAGACTGCACGGTAAGCAAGGAGACTAACCAGAAGATTTAGAGCATGTGCTCCAGTAAAGCAGTTCCACTGAGGTGGCTTATAATTTAAAATGTTGCTGTGTGGAATCCTCCTGTTCTGGGTTCTAGCCAGTCTTGGTATCCTTCTGACTATTTCATTCCACTATCACTTACTTTTCTTTACTTTATTCACTCCCTGTCCTCCCAGCTTACACACTCCCTGTATTTTGCAGCCATATAGTGTGTTAATTTCTCCTTGCGTGGTTTGGCTTCATTTTGAGGGGGGAAATTTCCCTAAATTTTTTAGTACCTCTTGTACTCCTGAAAGCCTTGGGTTCGCATAGCATACTGATACTTTCCTTATGTTTTCACTAGCTATATGTTTTGGCTATATAACCCTTGGTACTTTCCTATCAGGCATCTGGTACCCTTCCACACAGAGAACTAAGAGAGGGAGATCTTAGATTCTTGTACTAATATGTACTGGTTTGGGGCCTATACGTTTGGGGCAAAGGGAATCCCAGGATAGTAATCAGTAGCAATTGCAATTTTGGGCTGGAGTTTGTGAGATCTGAATTCTAGCCCCCACTTAGCCATGATAAAACTCACTAGCTGACTTCGGACAGGTTCCCCCACTCAGATGACCTCCTTCTTAGGAATTCTTCTAAGGATAAACTAGGAGGAAGACAGCCAACTACAATACCCTCGGCTGGATATAAATTTGAAAAATAAAATAAATGAATTTGGAAGGTTTTTCTTTTCCTTGCAGGTTTCGAAGTAAGATGGCAGCAGCTGGATTCACCATTTCAGGCAATAATCATCCTATTTGTCCTGTGATGTTGGGTGATGCCCGGCTTGCTTCAGCGATGGCTGATGACATGTTAAAGAGAGGTAACCATTTTGGAACAGGGAGCAGAGTTCTGTATAGCTTATGTCTTTGCTATCAAATATGGGACCAATTAATCTTAGGATGTATTAGGTGGCTGTTTTCCATTTTATAGTGTGTATGAGCGACACTGCTTTAACTGTCATGCCTCCTTTCAGTGGAATTCTGGAATTTGTAGTTTGTTGAGGTGCCAGAGTTCTCTAACAGAGACCGCTGTGTATCTCTATCTATCTATCTATCTATCTATCTATCTATCTATCTACACACACACACACACACACACACACACACACACACACACACAAATCCCAGACTTCCATAGCATTGAGCCATGGCTTTTAAAGTGGTATCAAACTGCATTAATTCTGCAGTGTAAATACAGCTTTGTTTCCCTTATCCCTGTTTTGACCACTTTAACGTTTTGTAATTATTTATTTATTGGACTTATATCCTGCCTTTCCCCCAAAACATGGAGCCAGAGAGATTTGAAGGTGATAGAATAAAATATATTAAAGCCATGATACAGATTAATTCACGCGTAATAACAATTAAAAGGAATTAAAACACATAAAAGAGTACTCAGTTGGTTAACACTGCCTTCTACAAGAATCCAGTGTAATTCCCTATTTATTGTTGTGTGCCTTCAAGCTATTCCTGACTTATAGTGTCTGTAAGGCAAATCTGTCATGGGGTTTTCTTGGCAAGATTTCTTCAGAAGAGGTTTGCCATTGCCTTCCCCTATGGTGAGAGAGTGTGATTTGCCCAAGGTCACCAAGTGAGCTTCATGGCCAACCTGGGAATCGAACCCTGATCTCCAGAGCCATAGTCCAACACTCAAACCACTACACTATGCTGGTTCTCATAATTGCCTCTACTTGCCTGAATATAAAGATCTTTGCTGACCAGTGAAAGTCCATTGGGGCAGCTTAGCCTCCTTTAGCAAGGAGTTCCACAGAAAACCTTAGCTTTAGTCTAGAATTTGGAAAAAGCAAATAATCACAACTACATATATTCAGAGGTTGAAAAAGTTCCCTTTGTTTCAGATTATAGCTCACAGAATTTCCCAGACAGCATTGCCAATGGACAAGCACACTTCTTGGTTCAGGACTATTTTTTCTCTCAGATACATAGACATAAATTTGGATTTCCTTGAATCCATGGATGGACAACTTAAGTCTGAGGCAGAGCAGCAAATGGCACCCTCACTCACATAAGTCACAGTATGTAATACCTAAAGCCAGAACATTATTTTGGCACATAAGGCAGAAAGTCTTGCAACTGCCTCTCCTTGTTCTTGGTACTTAAACAAAATGCTGTCCTTTCATGTCACTCCTAAATTTGCTTCCATCACATTCTGCCTTATGACATAGACATCCCTGATGAAGTGGCAACCTTAACAGATAACTTTCTGGTTTTCTTTTAATAATACCTATAAACAACTAGGAAATATTCCCTTTTTGGAGTGCAACTCCTAGAGTCTCCCTGAAAAATTCTGGGAGCTGCATTGTAGGAAGAAAAAGACCCAAGCTGTGCCCCTAAAGTCCAAGAGCACAGGCTCCTCTGAACTAGATCAAACCGAGGCTTGCATCTTCTGACAGGAGGATCCCTAGTTTTTCTATAGGGGGCAGTATTGTCTTTAGAAATCATCTGGAAGATGGACCCCCACACTAAAGACATGTACATCAACACCATCCAATGTCTTGATTCCAAGGCTGATCCTAAATCAGGGTGACCACCAGGTGTCCTGACTGCAAAGGAGGAGACACTGCAAAATGCATAGGACAGTCAAGGAAAATGTAGAACATGACAAAATAAAAGCTAAAAGCATTCATGTAGATATAAATTCATGCTTCTTAGTTATGCTCAAAATAGAGGACATTGTGAAATTCATCTTGGACAGAAGGCTGA
>NC_056526.1:35014568-35028964 GCF_019175285.1 Sceloporus undulatus
AATAATAATAATAATAATAATAATAATAATAATAATAATAATAATAATAATAATAATAGGATCACTGGGAATCCAGTGTAGAAATGTAGGACATGTCTAGGAAAAGCAGGATGTCTGGTCACCCTGCCCTAAATCATCTGCTGCCTGATATGATCTAAGAGGTGTAAGAGAGCCCAGGGTGCACTTCTAAGATTACACATAGTAGTAATACTACTAAAAGGGAAATACCCCTTTATCATCTTCTGAATGTGTGTTCTGTGCCTTCAAGTCATTTTTGACTCATAGCAACCCTACGATAAACCTATCATGGAATTTTCTTGGCAAGATTTTTTCAGAGTGGGTTTGCCATTGCCTGAGGCTGAGAGAGTGTGATTTGCCCAAGGTCAACTATTGGGTTTCATGGCCAAGCTGGGAATCAGACCCCTGTGTCAGGAGATGAATACCAATGCTCAAAGAACACAGCTTAAAATACTATACCTTATCCAATGATAAAGGCCAAATCAGTATCCCTGGTAGTTATACTTCCTCTACAACTCTCTCCTTATTAACTACCCAGTCCTTCCTGTAGGGTTTTCTCACCCACTGGGGCTGATCAATAAATTATAGGGTTTACACAAACATCTCCTCTTTTAGTTTCTTACTATCTGTAGCACGCAGCCCTCTCTCCTGCCCAGGGTGATCAGATGTCTTGACCACAAAGGAGAACAAGGCACCGCAAAATGTAGGAACTCAAGAAAACTGTAGGGCATTACCAAATAGAAGATAAAAACGCACTCATATAAATGTAAATTCATGCTTCTTAGTCATGCTCAAAATGGAAGACATTTTGAAATTCCTCCTGGACAGAAGGTTGAAATGTAGGACATATGGAAAAGGAGGACATCTGGTCACCCTACTCCTGCCCTTGAGAGCTGTGAAGTCCTCTCTGATTAGCCTCTTCTTGCTTCTATTTTCTATCTACTTTGTACTTTTCTTCAATCCACATACATTTCATTCAGGTTCTTGGTTTTCAATCATTTTCATGCTTTGTATACTCTGTTTTAAAAAGTACCTTGACTCTGGTCTTCCTCAGTGCCATCACTAGGATTGTGTCACCCGGTGTGGTAGCTTATGGTGTCATACCCCCCCCCCCCTGCCCCCTGCATTGACCTCCTCCTATACCACACCATACAGAAACATTAATAATGTTTTTTTGTACTAATTTACTTATAAATCCCATATATCACTGAATGTAACGGTAACAGTTGCGACATGAACAACAAGCAAAATTAAATTTATACCTTTAAATTATGATGTCACACACACAGAATGAATGTGTTTACATATGCATAGTTTCATGTGGTTAAAGTGAAAATTTGGTAAAATGTGATTCTTTAAAAAAGAATTTTAAAAAAAATATTATTTTTTTAAAAAATTACATTTTAATTTTTACTTTTTTTTTTGAAAAACAACAACAACCCTGGGGCCTCGTCTTTCTTTTTCTGCTGAGCCTCACCTCACTCACACCATCTCTTCAGCATTTTAAAGAGATACAGGAAAATGCCACAGCCCATTTCTGCCAAAATGCAGATGTCTGAGGAGTAGTGGTGTTAACCCCCCTTAGATTGTCACCTGGTGCGGTCCGCAACCCCTAGTGATATCACTTATCCCGCAAACTTTCCCAATGTAAAAATGGGACAGATGCTTGCCTGAAGCCCTGGAGAGCCCCCTACTGGTCTTTGTAGACAGTTCTGAGTATAACAGCTGGGAGCCTCTAGAAGATGTAGCCCCCAAAGTAGCATTTCTAAGTTCTGCTTCTGAGCTAGATTAGTCAATGGGATGACTTGGCAAAAGGCTCCTATTCTGATTATATATCCCAGGTAATTTTTCCAGTCATTAGACTGCTACTGAAAGAGATTTAAATCCTAGCGAAAACTGACGGTCTTCCCTTCCCTTACAGAAAGATGTATCATGCAGATGGTTTTAATTCCATGTGCTACTGAACACAAGCTTAGCCTAATGGTGCTGGAACTTTTATTATATGATATAGAGCAATGGTGGGAATCATATTGCCGTCCAGATCTTGTTGAACTGCCACTCCAAGCATCTCCAGCCAGCACAGACAATGGGAAGGAATACTGGGAACTGCAATCCAACACTATTTGGAGGGTCGCATGATTGCCACCCCTGATATAGAAATTACTGTCATATGTTCTTGCTCTTACGTACCACCAAGCTAACCTGATAAACATGCTAGTCTTAATTTTGGAAGCTGGTCAAAGTTAGGCCTGGTTAGTACTTGAATGGGAGACCATCAGGGGATTTGGGGAATAGGTAGGGCGAGGAAAACTTTTGCCTGCAATCCAGGGGAGACACTGCCAGACAGAGTTGATAGTACTGGGCTAGACAAACAAATGCTTTAATTCAGTATAAAGCAATTTCCTATGTGGACTGGATGGCTGCCTCTGCTGGGTTTATACATTCTTCTTTTTGCTGTCTTTCTCCATTGTCAAGGCTCACAAAATAAAAAGGAGGCATCAGAGTAGACAAGTATAAATAATGCAATATAAAATCTGAATAATGGTTGGAGTGCTGACCTGGAACTCAGCAATCCTGTCTGTAGTCCCCACTGAGCTGTGAAACACATTGGGTGACTTGTGGAGATAAAGGTGGGAAAGAGAGCCATGTATGCCCCCATTAGAAAAAAGCACAGAGAGAAGAATAACTAATGTGCACACACTCTTGTTTCTCCTGAACAGGCATCTATGTCATTGGATTCAGCTACCCTGTGGTGCCAAAGGGAAAAGCCCGTATCCGTGTGCAGATCTCAGCTGTTCACAGTGAAGAGGATATTGATCGGTGTGTGGAGGCCTTTACTGAAGTGGGCCGCAAACATGGAGCTTTGTCTTGAATGGATGAGAAATGAAAGCTGTGGTCCAAGCAGAACTTGGGGGAGTCATGTTTCTGGAGTACAGCTCCTAGAATCCCCCACTCAGATGGACTTGTGTTACCAAAGACTGTGGCCCTGCAGGCTGGCTGTTGTGATCCAGAAAAGTAACTTTTTCAAAGTCTGAAGGTGGGCCATATGAGAACAGAATTTTTAGAGAACAGAAGATTGCTTTGAACAAGGGTTTGCTGTTCTGATGGGTTGTAGGCTCTTTCCACATTCACTTCTGATCAAAATACTGATGTTCAGCCTGATGTGATAGTGGGACAAAACTAGAACTTGGGTAGGTTACTTTTTTTTGCTACAACTTCCAGAAATTTCCACTTAGCATGACCATGGGATTTGAGGATTTGTGGTCCAAAAATGTAATTTTCCCTAGCTCTGGATAAAAAAAATGTGTGCACACCATGGATGGTAATAATTCATATTCCCAGCTTCTTTCTCATTACTTCATGTCTGGCTCCAGCCTAAGTCATACTGGTGTATTCTACCTCCAATCAAAATAACCACAGTGCCTGGAGGAGGGCAGAATAATAAAGGTGACGTTGACCTCAGTCTCTTGGAAGTTTTTTGCCACTGTAATAGATGGGGTAACATGCAGGAAGGCAGGGCCAATGACTTGAGTTGTGTGTCTCAACAAAATGTGAACTGTAGATGGAGAACTACATGCTGTTGGACTTAAACTTCTATCATCCCCTGTCATCAAGAGCAGTGATCAAGTATGATGGAAGTTGTGGTTCAAATCTTTTTGATGGTCATCAAAAAGCATTGGTGATAATATATTTTCAGATCTCCACATCTGGTTTATATATTATTTTCCTATTTTCTCTCTTTTCTCAACTCTGCTGGGGCCATATGTGGTAGAGTGTGGAAAAGTTACATTCTGGGGCTGCAGTCCCTCAAATCCCCAATCAATTTGGTCATGCTGGCTGGGGATTTTGTAAGCTGTAACCCTGAAATGTAACTTTTCCAAACTTACCAATACTGGAAAATGAAAAGGGGTGGCTACCAGCCTATAGCTTTAGCTCTGGGTTGATATTGTGCCTTTTCCTCAGCAGGAATGTGTGAGACTCCTCATTGATATGATCATATGCAATGACTCATTGAACATAATGGGTCCTAATGTTCAAGTAATCATTGTATGACAGTCAGTTTGTGTCTCCCATCTTCCCCCGTCCCCTGATTCTCACCTCTGATTCTCTCAGTGGCTACTAGATTATAGCACTACCTCAATTGATTTATTCTTTTAAATAGTACAGCTTCTAGGTGTTTATATTGTGTAAGGAATTAGCTTGGTGCTGAACATAGAAACATCACTATCTGGGGAATCCTAGCTTTCTTTTAGAAATAAACATTTTACCCTTAAGGGCTCTGAGGAGAGACTTAACATTGGACACTCCTTTTCTGATCTCACAAGGCAGAATGGTGGAACAAAATTTGAAGTGGCTGGGAGTGTATGTTTAGGAGTTTTTATTATTCTTGACCCTTCTCCATTACATATTACTAATGTGTCAACATGCTCAAGAGTAATAAATAGAAAGTCTAGGTGCACACATTGCAAAAACGTAAACTTTTCTCAGCACACTATATTTAGGGTAGGCTTTTAAAAGGCATGGGGTGGTATGTGAGTGAGAGTATAGCAAGGAGCAAGAAAGTCTGGCCCTCCAGATGTATTCAGACTGCAGCTCCTATCAGCCCAGGTGAGCATAGCCAGTGATGCAGGATTTGCAGTTCAACAGTGCATGCAGTGCACCAGTATCTCTAGAACCACAAGTTGCCGACTTCTGCCATAAATCAAATCACTCTGGGGAAGAATAGAATAGGATGAACTCTAATGGTGTGAAGGATCCAAAGATTAAAATCCAAGTATTGTGATTTTCTAGTTATGGAGCATAAAGTAGTCTACATATGTTTATGGATGTCTTTGCAATTACGTAACAGCTCTTCAAAACACAAGCCTTTAACCAGTGTGTCAGAAGAAGGCTAAACATTTCCTTTCCAGTGGGGAATCTGGTCATGTGCAGGTAACACGGCGTGACCCCTAAGTTTGTGCTGTTGTGGTTCTTAACCCAAACGTACATGATGGCATTGCAGGTATCTTCCTGTCTAAAAAGGCCCAGCATCAGATGAACCATGTTTTGCCAGATTGCTACTGTTATGCAAGATGAACAGTTTGACCACATTCTGCCACATTGCTACTGCAGAACTCAAACAAGGGAAGTGGAGGAGGAAATGATGACCTTATCCCTCCTGTCCCATATCCTAGCTGATTTGCCCCTCTCCTCTCTCCACCAGCCATATCTTAATGAAAACCACTGCTTCAGCCTGATCACTAGAGGGCATGCTTGCAACAATCCATTTGTGTTCATCTTGCATAACAGAAGCAGAAGAATTTGCAAAAGGAGAGCTTTCTCAATAGGTTGATTGCATTTGTTCTATTGTAATATCCATCAGTGCCCATGTATTCTTTACCACAGAATGCTAAAGTTAATGTTACTTATCATTTAGTTCTCTGTATTCTAGTTGATTATTTGGTGGTACAATCAAACTTGGTAGGGGAGAGAAATAGAATTATTTCATTTAACTGTGAGATAGAGCTGGGGAACTTTTGAACTGTCAGATGTTTTGGGCTATGGTTCCCATAGTACTTTATCATTTATTGTGTTTGGGGCTAATGGGACCTGTAGGACAAATTCTTTATGAGAAATCACTTTCTGGGTTTCATGTCTTTGCTGCACTCATTCATATGTTCTGTATCTGATAGCAGGGAGTGTTATGCAGTTCTGTTGTGGTACACCTACACCCTTCATGGCAAGGTTGTAAAATAAGTTGAATAAAATTCTACAGAATCAGGAAGAATGTGAAATGGTGAGGCTTCAGATATGGAATTTTAAAATAAGCTCTTAACTAAAGCAGCATTTACCCTTCACTGTGCTTAGCTACTGAATGAGAACACAAAGTGCTTTGTTGCCCTAGCTGATGGATAGTCTCCACACACACATACACCAGCAATGGGAAACTTGTAGCTTCTTAATTTTGATGGATTTTGGTTTCCAGAGGGCCTACTCGGTATAGCCAATGCTCAGGCATAATGAGCTTGCAATTCAATAACATCTGGCCAGCCACAGTTTTCCCACCCTTGCTGTACAAGTACTGCATACAAAGTAATAGAACTGTGGGAAGCCAAATCTATTTCCTCCCCAGTGGCTTACCCAACTGTTGCCACTCATGCTGTTGCTCCACAAGTGACCTGCTGTCATCCCAGACCTTCAATCACTAGGATTTAGTGTAGGCTTTTCTCCTAATTAGCTTGGTATTTCTTGAATTTGTTTACTTCCAATAGAAAACTCTACTGCTTATTGCAGGTCAGCATTGAACTGAGTATTAAAAAGAGCTTATCAATGGCAGGTTATAGACCGCCGCTTTGAGGCGGTCTGCCGCTGCCGCCGTTTGCTCCGTAAGGGAGCCGTCGCAGCCACACCGCGCGGCTCCCTTACGGAGCAAAAAAGAAGCTCCAAAATGAAGCTTCTTCTTGCAGGCCCTAATGACATTGCGAGGCGCCCAGGGGCGTCATTCGTGCGTCATTGACACGTTCGGACGCACAGCGTCCGATACGTAAAGATGGCGGCGCCCGTATGAACAGGGCGCCGCCATCTTGTACGTATTCTATACGTACTAGGGTTAGGGGGGTGCGGAAGCACCGCCCCTTCCTAACCCTAGTACGTATAGAATAATTACTAAATGGCGGTCTGTAACCCGCCAATGTTACTTTTTTGCATAAGCAGCTCTGGTATGGAAGAAGTAGGTGACACAGAGTGTTTCCCTACTCTTCATCATTGTGACTCAAATCAAGCAAACCTTCATCTCATCGATAACCTCTACATTGGCAATTTTCTAGGCCCCTTGGACAATGTCCCTCCCTCATTAAATGAAACTTTCCTCATTGCTCTTGCTATGTGGGGTGTATTTACTGCCACCACTGCTTCCACATGATGATAAATGCCTCCAGGAATATTAATCATCTTGTAAATTGAGCATCTGTACCCTTCCACTTTATTTCAAAGGACCTTATCACACGGGAGGCAAAACACCCAAATCCCATGGATAATTGGGGTTTATATCCCAGGAATATCCTGCAAAAGTGGGATTGCTTTCAAACACATCGGGCTAATTGAGCATTAACACAACATTAACCCTTACATAAAGTTGCAAAATTGTGCCGCTTTTGATTTTGCCCGCTTTCTGCATGAGTTAATGTCACATTAATGCTCAATTAGCCTGATGTCATCTGAAAACAGTCCCGCTTTTATGGGATATTCCCTGATTTAAACCCCATTTATCCACGGGATTTGGGTGCTTCCCTCCTGTGTGATAAGGTCCAAAGGTAAATCACAGCTTTCTTGGCTACTAATACACAGTCATATTTCAGCAGGATTCATTGGACATCAGGAGGATTGCAAAAACAGATGAAAGACCACATGTGGCTCTGCCTGGCATACAGCCACTCTAGCAGTAGACCTTGTAATCTCCTGACACTGATAGAGGTTCTTAAGATTAAGTTAACACCTTATGCTACATCTTGGTGTATTGGTGTCTCTATGCTTTTGTTCTCAAATTATGAGGAAACATGGAGAACCAGGAAGAATGCTAGAGAGGGAGGGAAGAAATCTTTAAGAAGCTGGAATCTTCTTACAAATCAGGATGCATGGGGTGAATAGGCCCTTACTGATCTATACTGGAAAGATTTAGGAAAAGAAGTGTATTGCAAGGCCAAAATCAAAGCTTGGATAAGTTCTTTCTTGGTACTTAGAACTCCCAAGATCACCTAGCTAGGATTGCCAGAACTGATTCTCGGTTCCTATGTTTTTATATGAATTACGTAAAAACAGTCCTAGGTATAACAGAAAACTTCCAAAGCACCTAGACCCAACCAAGTCTGTTGCCTCCTTATACTCCTCTATCCCAGGGCTGTGACTAAATGCAGGCCTTTGGCCAAAGAATATCAAGCCAGCCTTCCTCTTTCCTCCCTTGACCTTTCTAATGAACCCATTTACTATCCTTTGTGGGCCAATCCATACATTCTGGCCAACACAAGACAGTCTCTGTAACTTACCAGTGTAGTTGTTTTGTTCACTGTTCTAAGTACATTAACCTCTATGTGCCTTTAGGAAAAGTTCAGAGATGTCCTTCCCTATTTCTCTTGTGATAGCTTGGTTGAGTTAATTTCCAAGCCCACAGATCCTCTCACGCACATGCTCTACACAGTTGACTGCACAAGAGAATATCTACTTACTCCCACTTGAAGCAAATTGGTGGCGTAAGAGTATGCATGTGTGTACACACTGGCAAGAGGAGTCTATTTCAAGCATTTGAAAAACACTGCTTTGTCATATGTTATTTCCCTCTGGTAGCTGCTGCTCTTTGCCAATTCTTCACTAAAAAGAAATACTGTTCTTCCTGACACCAAATGACACCCTTTAAGAATTCAACCACTGTTCTTTTTGTAGGTGTATTTACACAAATGGACTCTAAATACCCTAAAGGTACCAGATCCTATCTGAACCCAGAAGATATACAAGGTCAGCCTGGTTAGTACTTAGATGGGAAACCAGCAATGAATACCAGTTACTGTAGGCTACATTTCAGAGGAAGGAACTGGAAAAAGTGATCTCTTGAGTATTCTTTGCCTAAGAAAACCCTATGAAATTTATTAGGTCATCATAAGTCAGCAGGCAACTTGAAGGCACATACACGCACATATACACATGAACAGATGTTGCTTTAAAATGATCAAACTAACTTCATACAGACTAGTTGGCTCCCTTTCTCCCAATATGCTCCCTCCCTACTTTTTAACTTTCAAGTACTTTGGCTTAAATCCTGTTACTGGTCCCTGCCAGAATTAATGTGATTTATCTGGGTGTTGACTCATAATTGAATTATTGATTCAATGGGTCTAGCTGGAACCAATCACTAGGGTTCAGGGTTTTATCTCCAACCAACCACCTTCCTTCCTTCCCTCCCTCCTCCCCCCCCCCCCCCCCCCCCCCCCCCTCTTCCATTTCGGCAGCTATGTTATGCACCAGGGTACAACTTTGTACAATAGCAAAATGAATACTGGGAAATGAAAGCAGACTGCAATATTTAAAATTCAGCAAGGAAAAAAAGATTAAAAATGCAGTTGGCATTGATCACAATGTCCATATTTATGCAGAGATCGTAGCTAGCTTTGTGAGTTCTGAGCTGCTTAACTGATTTCTGGGCATTCATACTGTACAGCAAGCTGCTGGTTGATGTAACCAGTGACATTCATGTCTAGTGTAATATGTCTTGTTGTAATGCACAATGCATTGCCAAAGTGATGCATTATCTATCCTGCATATAACATGAGCACATGCGTGCACACACTTAAGCACCTGGTTCAGCCAAGCCTTTTTAATCCTCCACTTTTGGAATCCCAGTCTGCTTGTGTCATGTTTTGTTCTCTGCTCTTCCAATTCAAGGTTCTCCTCCCTCTTCACAACATTACAGGACTGCTATTTTCTTAATGACTACATTCCAGTCTCATTCTAATCACTAGTGGGGTCTGATAGACAGGGCTGGGCTACAAGCCATCAATAGAGTTACTTTCAGCTTCAATTTGCCCCTTTGTAATATACAAAAAAAATATCATTTTGGAGTGGTGAGAACAAATTAGTTCAAGGTAGCGATGGTACTCATTTGTACTTCAAGTACAAGAGAACTACTGTAATATTTGTGGAACCGGCACATTATTCTACCCTCCCTCCACTGTCCCAGTATGCCTCTATTTAAAACTCTTAAAACTGCTCCTGGGGCTCTTTGTGATGAACAGTTGTGTAGCCTTTTTTTTGCACATTATTATCTCACCTATTCTCAGATCTGTCTGTCTCTACAGACAGAAAGAGATCAAGTCCTAATGCATTTCCTATTTTAATTGTGCTGATGGCATACCAGTACTTCAAACCATGGCCTCTGGTAAGCAACTGTATTAAATCCAGGATTCCACCTGGGAACTGGAATTTGCTAAGGGGTACTGGGACCTGATCCCTGAAGTCTTGTCCAATCTGGTGCCTCATGTCCTGATGTGTTGGGAGTACAATACCATCATTCTAGCCAGTATAGTCCAACACATCATAGGGAACCAGGTTGAGGAAGGTGCTGTTAAGAGTTTCTCCAGCACCCCTATTCACAGAACTACTATTCCCAGTACAGTTCCTAGGACTCCTTGGAAAGCGGAAAGGATGATTAAATGACATTAAGTATATAGTGTGGTTATGCAACTCTAGGCAACTAGAAAAAGATTTCTCTGCTTTGAGAAGACCAGGTTTTATTATAATGGAATAGAGGTTTGGATGCCTTCTGTTACATTTCACTATGTATGTTCCAAGGGCTAGAGAGCTATGAGATGGAGGTAGCAACCTCACTGCAGCTAGTGCAGCAGGCTTACTACAGTTTAGCAGTTCTGGATCTGATTACTGTCAGGGTGAGTAATTGCCTGAGGATCACCTTGAGTTCTATTAAAGAAAAATATCATCATCATCATCATCATCATGTACTACTACTCTAATAGTAATATTTATTTAGACAGAAATGGGGTATTTTCAGCTATGTGTTTCAGATAGATGCTTACCTCTGAGCTTCCCTGGAGGCTGTTTCTTGATGATCACAATTCTCTATATAGCTAGCCAGAAATAAAGCCATCTGAGTAGAATGGGATTAACTCCCAGGAAAGTCTACATAATCAGAGCCCAAGAATTATGTCTAAATGGCTAGAATAACATTCCCAGAGCTTGGAAATTTTGTTTCTTTTGACTCCAGTTCCCCAAAACTCCCAGCCAGTTATGACTACTGGAGAGTTCAGAGAACAGTAGCTTTTCTGAGCTTTGAGCCTTCTCCAATCTAAAGTCCTTCAGATGCATTGGATTACAACTCTCAGGTGCCACAGCGGCTGTAAGTCCCAGCCATTTTAGCCAGCAGAGCTGATGGTGTGGAATGATAGAATTACAGTCCAATATCTGGAGAGCTGAATGATTCCCATCCTTGCCTTAAATGCACTTTTAAGAATTAACACACAGAAAAGAATATCAAGGAGCAGCCCTTCAATACCAAAAGAACATAAGTGCTTCTGCGCATTTCCACTTATTTCATTCGGCCCATATAGAAGACATCCTGTTGAATTATACACCACATCATTACATCGAAGAGCAGGATTGGGAAATTTTAGTCCTTCAGATGTTTTGGCTGACAACTCCAGTCCAATCTATTCAGTGTGACAAGGGATTGAAGGAGCTGTGTTCCAAAACAGATGGAGAACTAAAGATTCCCCAACCCTAATGTATGGCTTACCAGAAGGTATAGGCTGCAAACAAGGCTGCAGCCCTACTGCTTAGCAACATGACAATTGCTCTAGCTCCAGAGAAAAAGTTGATTAGGCTAATTATCCTAAACTTTTATTGAACACATTTATTTCTTCACAGGAACATTAGGTTCCACCTTAATTGACAACCACAATTAGTTGAGTTTTGCCTCACAGAACATCAGTGGTCAAATGTGTTCAGTTTCTGCTGTCAACTTATCAAAATACTTGTAAATCCAAGGAAGCTGTTGGTATCCACTGTTTCAGTCACTTGGCTTCTTTCCCTGAAATATGGCCATAGTTCCCAATATACAGCTCTCTCTTGTTGAGTGAAGAGCTCTCCAAAATACTGCTTTTTACTGTATCTTGGCAGAATACTGCTTCCTTTCATTTTTTGGTACAGCTTCCCTCTAGGTCAGATACTTTGAGATTCGTTCTTCATCTTGATCACCAAGTTCTAAGTGACTGGCAAGTGACCACAAAATCCTTAAGAGAACTGGCCATGCAGAATCCTGATGCCATCTTGTTGTCAACAGGAGCACTTGCATACTGCCACCACAGGGTAAGGGATTTGTCTCCAAGCACATTGCTGAAAGGACTTACGAGGACCAAGAATTTGGTCCCTGCTAACCCAACAATGCCATGCTAAGAGTTTGATGTGGGTGACCTGGGCAGGCTTGCATGTCATGCCAGGAGGCCAAGAGCACTTGGCATTATTAAGATCACAGTCAGTGTGACGTACCCAGCGGGGCCAGAAAATTGATCCCATATCCACCCAGGAAGAGGTCAGATGGCAGGTAGCACTGTTCACTAACCACTGGTGGAGGTGGTCAATGAAGGATTCAGTCAGGTTGTGAGGAATGCTGTCCTTAGAAGATAAAAGCTCAGAAAGATCTATTCCCTTTGCCTCCTGCAGGAGTTTCTTCCGAAATCGGGTTGTACGTTCAGCCAGGTCCAGACTCAAGGCACCTAATTCATCTAGGCTGGTGTTCCGACCTCGGGGATCTTCAAGAGACATCCAGAAAGGGTCATAGGAAGATCCCAACAGTTTCATCAGCCGAGTGGTGCGCAGGCGCTTTGGTTTGGGAAGGTAATGATGGTAGTCATCAGGGGAGAGAGACAGACTATAGGGTTTTGCTTGGATGCCCAGCTTACTCCGGATGAGGTGGATGTCAGGATTGGATTGAGCCATCTCACCGATCTGATCATGATGTGGAGGAGACTCACTTGGGGAAGACTTCCTTCCTTGAGAGGGGAATTTTTTTTCAGCGTAAGGAGATCTCTGGCACCAGGTCTCTTTCATCTTGAGCACCAGCAGCAAACTCACTAAGAGTGCTCTGAGATCCATGACTGCCACTCTTCCTTCAAGTTGTATGCATCTCTTAACTACAGCAAACTTGACCCTGTGGGCTGCTTCTCTCCACCCCTTTTTTGTTATCAACATATCCCTTTGGCCGAGAGTTTACTAGCTTCCCTTTCCCCTAGTTACATCCTTGGATATCAGACAGAATTGCTATTCTCAATGACATACAGAAATGGAGAGGGTGAAATTAGCCACCTTATTAGCCAAGTAGACATTTGAATGGCAGCCTATGCTGTTATTTATTTCCTGCATTTATGCCTTGCCTTACCCCAGTTCAAGATTATTATCTTCTTTCCTTACAACACCTCTGTGAGGTAAGTCAGGTTGAGCTGGAGAGAAAACAGTCCTAGGGTCATCTGGTGATTCTCATGGTTCAGCAACGACTTGAACCTATATCTCCTAGGTCCCAGTTCAGCAGCCTAACCACTGTAATACACTGGTTTTCTGTGCTTTTAATGGTATGCTATTGTCCATAATAAGGCCCAGCATGGTGTAATTGTTTGGGTGTTAGACTAGGACACTGGGAGACCAGGATTCGATTCCAGGCTCAGCCATGGAAACCCACTGGGTGACCTTGGGCAATTTACTTTCTCTCAGCTCTCTGAGTATGGCAATGGCAAACTCTCTGAAAAAACTTGCCAAGAAAACACCACGATAGGGCTGCCTTAGAGTTGCCATAAGTTGGAAATTACTTGAAGGCATGCAACAACAAATATTCGTAATGGGTGTAGCAAATCTGGGTGGGTTTAGTGATAGCATACACCATGCTTGAAGAAACTTGTCAGAAATGTGCTAGGTCTGGTTCTGGGCATTCAGCTAACACCATAGGGATTCTGTTGGTGTATCGGCCACCCCGTGCTTTAACGGACTCCCTTAACGAGCTGACACAGCTGGTCGCGGAGCTGATGCTGGAGACACCCAGGCTACTTGTCCCCTTCGTGGCCAACTATGCTCCATCCGGTGCGGCTCGGGAATTCATGGATACCATGGTGGTCATGGGCCTGTCCTAGCTGATTTCGGGTCTAACGCATTTTGCGGGTAATACACTGGATTTGGTCTTTTGTTCGGATGCGGAAAATCCATGGGCGGAAATAACCAATATTTCCCCCCTGTCATGGACGGATCATTTCCTCGTGGAGGCAAATATCAAGGCCTCTACCCAGATCCCCCTCGGGGGTGGTGGACCTATTAGAATGGTCCACCCTCGAAGGCTGATGGAACCCAAAAGGTTCCAGGAAGCCCTAGAGAGACACATGGTTGGAAGTGACGGCGACTCTGTTGATGCCCTGACTGGTATCTGGAATACCGGTCTCTCCAGGGCTATACACAGTATCGCTCCCAAGCGCCCTCTCAGGCCTGCTTCCAAACGTAAGCCTTGGTATACAGAAGATCTCCGGGCAAGGAAGCGGGACCTGCGACGGCTAGAGCACCGCTGGCGGAAACACCTACGCTTAGTCGACAAGGCTCTCCTAGACCGCCAGTTGGAGGACTATGGAGAGGCGATACGAGCAGCTAAGAACTCGTTCTATGGTGCGCGTATCGCGTCCGCGGAGTCGCGTCCAGCAGAGTTGTTCAGGGTGGTCAGGGAGCTAACTCAGCTCCCTCCCACACTGAACCAGATCCTTGAACCTTCTAAGGCCTGCTGTGACCAATTTAACAACTTCTTCGCAGTTAAAACCTCTCGGATAAGCGAAGGTCTTAACGCCGGCATTAGAGCAGAACCTAGGGTA
>NC_056526.1:35028989-35039890 GCF_019175285.1 Sceloporus undulatus
CGGCCCCCGTGACAATCATGCTTTTGGGGGGCCCCTCCCGGCTGGTTTGGGTCCCCCCCCGTGCCTTGTTCCTGGTTTGGGGCCATTGCCGCTGCTGCTAATGCAGCTGCTGCGGCGCCAACCCACCCTCCTCCTCCGGCTCCGCCTTCCTCCTCCTCCTGCGGCAGAAGCGCCGCTGCCACCGCACCTCCAGTGTGGGGCTTGCGCACCTCGGCGCACGCCCCAGGCCTCAGCAGGGGCCAGTGGCAATGCGCGCCCTGCTCCACTTCCCCACGCGCCACGTTCACCTGCCCCGCTTCCCTCCGCACCGCGCGCCAGCCATCATAAGGAGGGGAGGAGGGGGAGGAAGGAGCCGGAGGAAGGGTGCCTGAAGGCCAGGGCAGAATTGGGCCAGGAGGAGGAGGAAAGCTGAGTCAGTGGCCATTAGGTCTGCCTTGGTATTTTGGGGTTTTTAAATTATATTTAAAATTAAAATACTTATTTTATTTAATTTTTTAATTTTTATTATTGCTTTTATTTTATTTATTAATTTTTATATTGCTTGTTTTTGTTTTTTTTATTATTTTATTATTGCTGTTTTTTTTTTATACATTAATTTGTCAGTGGTACCTCGGGATACGAAATACCCAGGTACGAAATTTTCGGGATACGAAAAAACCATAGGATCATTGTTCCGGGTTACGAATGTTTTTCGGTTACAAAAAATTTGGTGCTTTTTCGGTTTTTCGCACGGAATCGCGCTTTTCCATTAGCGCCTAGGCAATTCGGCTTACGAGGCTTTTCGGGTTACGAAACGGCGGAGAATTAATTTCGTACCCTTATCAAATATATACACCCCTGCCTTGTTCTTTATTTATTTTTTCATTATTTTTATTATTAAATTATGCAAGTGCATTTTCTGTGTATTTATGGTGCTTTGAATGCTAACAAGTCTGCCTTTCTTGGCCAATGATGATGTGATGATGATGATGATGATGATGATGGTGATATTGATATCAACAAGCCTCTGAGGCACGGCCAATGTAACTTGCTGTGATTTTTACAAACTCATGCGCAGGGAAGAAAAACCACAGTCCCTTGCCCAAGTACACACTTCTGAGAAGTACAGTTGAAACCGAGGGCAATACATTTCTGCATCTGTCTAGGAATAATGCCAAAATGTCCTCCATTTTGATCATGCTAAAAGCATGCATTTATATTAACTTTTTTTTAAAAAAACCTCAATTTTTCGCTGTCCTCATTTTTATAAAAATGTGTCCTACATTTGAAAATGTTTGCCCTAATTTGTCCTACATTTGTCCCGGTTTGGAGGTCCTCACTTATGGCAACCCTACCCTATCACAGTATTTTTGGGAAAAGATTTGTTCAGAAGAGCCTTCCTCTGAGACTGGTGTGTGACTTGCCCCAAGATCATCCTGTGTTTTTCTGGGCTGAGTGTAGATTCAAACCTTGGTTTCAGCATCATAGTCAATACACAAACCACTACACTATTCTGGCCTCCCTTATTCTACACAACCATGAAAATACAGCAGCCATCTCCAGTTGTTCAGTTCAGTGTAATAACTCTAGACTGCTGATTTTACTGTATGTTGCCAGAAGGGCACCATCCACACACAGGAGGGAGTTATCAACAGCTTTTGAGGAATCCCAAGATTTGCAGAAGGACAAAAATGTGGGCTGAAGGGAAAACTAATCTAAGGGGGGGGAACCAAAACAGCTGTGCAGCTAAAAATACCACACGCAAAGCAGCTGAGTAGCAGCAGCAACACCACTGTAACTGTACTAATGTTTGGATTTCCATGCACTGCTTGTGGTTGTTGTGCCTTCAGGTCATTTCCGACTTATGGCAATCCTAAATGGCTATCATGGGGGGCTTCTTGGCAGGTTTCTTCAGAGGGGGTTTGCCAGTGCCATTCTCTGAAGCTGGAGAATGTGACTTGCCCAAGTGGGTTACATGGGGCTAGAGTATGGCGATTTTCCATTTTCACGAGGGGAGGGGGAAGGTCTGGAATGGATCCCCCACAAAAATGAGGGGGTGACTGTAATCTGAGATGTGATGCTGGAGGCAAGTGCTAAGATACCATGGGTGGCTAAAAAGTCAACACAATGGGTTCTGCACTCTCCCTCAAAGCCAGGATGACTAAATTGAAACTGTAGTATTTTGGACACATATGGAAGGCACAAATCATTAGAAAAGAGAATAATATTAGGAAAGGTAAAGGCAGTGGAAAGAGATAGAGACCACATTCCAGATGGATAATCAGAGAGGCCAGGGGCCTGAGCCCGCAGCATCTGAGCAGAGCAGTGGAGGATGAGGGGCTTGGAGAAATCTCATCCACAGTGTTGCCATGAGTCAAGGTTAATCATTCTTCTATTCAGCCTGGCAGGAAGCCCGCAGTCTTAGGCAGGTTACAGATGGGCAGGGGAAGACATCTTGAAGGTGTCTTCCCCTGAATACGGAGCCTCCAGACCGCCACCCTGGGGGCGTGGCTCAGGTGTATGGGGCTTCCACACCGGGGGCAGTGAAGACGCCTCACCTGGGGCCTTTCTTACCCGCAGCTTCCATACCGCCGTCGCAGGATGCTGCAAAGAGAGAGGCAGCTTCCGCATGGGCGGCCGCAAACGGGAATTTTTTTTTCTTTTGCCGGCTGGCGGATGCACAGCTGCACAGCTGCGCCGGTCAGCACCGGCGGCAGAAAGCATATGTGCACATTTAAAGCGCCCAGGCCCTTTAAACTTTTTCCCCCACCCTACCCGAACAAAGGTGGCCTCCTGCCAGCTGGTGATCAGCTGGTGTTGGCATCCTGTCCGCTTGCGTGTTGCCAGTGTCACCAGCATCATGAATGCCTCCTCTCCTTTGATCCCCCGCTCTTGCTGAATCTGCAATGCCAGCCACAGCTGTCGCCACTGCCACCACTGCCACCACTGGTCCCCTGCCATCCCCCCATCACCTCCTTGTACATATGTAAATATTAAAGTTTTAGCGTTTTTTTATTGTTAGGGAAAATGGCGCAGGATGTGTGTAGTGGTTCACTTTAAATTCCAAACTTTCCTTATCACTTTCTCCAGCCAAACATCCGCCAGCAAAACTTACAACTTTCCACGATTCTAGCAGCGCATGCGTACATGTTGCTCTAGGTTTAGGGTTACAGCATTAAAATAGAGTGCAGCTGCGCCACAGCTTCCACAGCTGCATGGCATCTGACGCTGCAATTAAAGCCTGACTGCAAATCGCCTGTCTCGGGACCCCAACTCATTATGCGACGCAGCAGACACGGAGCTTTTAAATAGGCAACTTAAATTTGCGGCGTGACAATTGTGGGTACCGGTGCAGCAGCTTATATACGGAGATGCGCACGTACGCCGCTTATCAAAAAGAAGGGAAAAAAGCGGCACCTTTTTAATGCCGCTTCTTCCCGCTTGGGGTGTGCAAGCGGCGCGTTCATGACGGCATTCAGGTAAGGGCCGTCAAGCAATACCTCATGACGTCATGAGCACACCCGTTTTTGCCCGTCTGTAACCCGCCTTAGTTTCATTTTTTATTCTCCCTGTTTGTATCCTCCAGATTCAGGCTATAGCCAAGGCATACAGATTCTTTCTCTATAATCACTAAAATCTGCCATTCTTTTGGCCTCTGCTGCCATGATTCTGGTCCATGCCCTAGTGGTCTTGCGACTGGATTTTGTAACTTCCTTCTTGGCAGTGGCGGGGCTTCCTCTTCTTCAACTCCGTCCTTTAACTTCTGTCCAGCATTCAGCTGCACACATTATCATGTCTGCTCACTGCTTCAATCACATTTCTGCTTTATTGTATCCCTCCATTGGCTCCCTCTCCCTTTTCATATTTGTTACAAACTTCTGTTGAGACTTTAAAGCCTTGTATATTTAAAGCCCATCTGATACTGGAATAAGCAGGGTCAGCCTTGGTTAATACTTGGATGGGGAGGCCACCAATGAATAGCAGGTGTTGTTAGGCTATATTTCAAGGATGTAACTGGCAATACCACCCTGAAGTAGTCCTTGTCAAGAAAACCCTATGATATCCATGGGATTGCAATAAGTCAACAGGTGACTTGAAGGCATATTCTGCACATACACACACACACTAAAAGGATAGCTCTACATTATCTACATCTGAAACACCTTCCTCTGCAAACTAATTACCAGCTGTCATGGAATTTGCAGTGCATCTCCTGCAAATTGGCCGAGGACATTTAGTAAGTGTTGAATGTTACACAGTTAGGAAATGAGCAACACCTGCTCAAACTCCCTCTTCTACACCAGCCATTAAAGGTACCGGAGCTCTTGTAGCTTTCACTCTGGCAACCCTATATGGGAGAAAGTACCAGACCCCTTTACATCAGAGCTCTGCACAACTATGGGATTGTCAGACAAGGGAAAAACCAGGAGTAAAAGGGATTGTCCCAGGGAAATGTGTGTGATGATGCAAAACCTTTTCAGAAGACATCACACTCATCCCAGACTGCCCCCATAGAAGAACCAGATGCTCTGGCAACAGCAACTGATTCATGGGGAACTGTCGCGAATTAGTTTTCAACAGCATGATTGAAGCACGATTACACAAATGAGAAAAGCAATGGTGTTATTGTGGGCGCAACTGGACATTTACTCACACTGCTTTCGGCACAGGCATTTGTTCACAACTCTAGGATCTTTCCAGAGTGGATTTCAGTCTTGTTGGAAGCTATGGGACATAACTGTTCGCCCAGATAGAATTATGTTGTAATGTGTGTGTGTGTGTTGTGTGTGTGTGTGTGTGTGTGTAAATTTTTCTGTACTTGATGAAACATTAATGTCAGACATGCACTGTAGTGCCAAAATGACGCATGCACAAAACATCACTCACAATGTAATAGCGATTCATTCATGCATGTGTGCAAAATGCAATCATGCAATTAATTAGGTTTTTATGCAATGGTTGTCGCGCAGTTGGTGTCCTGTGAAAATAACTATTGCTAAGTAACTACTGTTGCACTACCATCCAAAAGCGCAATTGTTGCTGAATTGGCCATGGTGTGATAATCACCTATGAGACAGAAACTCCATTCCCTTCCTGGAAGTTATTTGCTGTATGGTTTTGCTGTTCTTCAATGAAAGGTTGCTTTTCCAGTGGCTGGATCCAGTGGCGTGACTGGGAAGTGTGGGGAGTGTGGTCGCACCAGGTGACACCTCAGAGAGGGGTGACAACCTGTCAGGCCCTCCTGCTGCCTTGATGTGAGAGGGGCAAGTGTGCCTTTCCCAGCTTCATCACGCTGGCAGCTCCCTTTTGAAGAAGCCACTTGCATGGTAAAGGAGAAGGGCAAGAACAGTCCTCCAGGTTCGCCAAAGTAGCCGCTCCCTGCTCAGGAGGAAGCCACTGCTGTGGCGAAGGAGAAGGGTGAGCACATTCATTTGCCTGCCTCCCTGGCAGCTCTCCTGCACCGGGTGACACCAGGCATGGGAACACTACTGGCTGGACCCCAGAGGTTCATCCTTGACAGAGTTCTTGTGAAACTTGAAGCAGCTTAAGGAGTGGTAGTAAAATGACATGTGTATGTTTGAAGAAAAGTATGCTAGCAATTAAAGCAAAAATAAGAGACTCAGCTGCAGCCTTCTAATATAGTGAATTTTGAACCACCTGAACCAGTTATTTGCTATCCAGTCATTCATGCAACATAATATGCTGAGAATCTGTATCGACAAACTATACTTATTGTGGAGAATACAAGGCAATAGAAGATCTAGAGCAAGTTGGAAACCAATTGCAGCTGTTCATGGGTCTCGTGGTGTAGTTTCCTGCCCTGAAATCTTCAGGGAATTGCATGGAAAAAATGCAGAAAGAAAGCAAAACCCAGAAATGGCAGGAAATCTATTTCTGGTTTTGAAAAACAAGTTGTTTTTTAAATGTTAAACGTGCAGGCCAGAGTGCAACCTATTCAAAAGGTGAATTGCCACTCGGGAAAATTCTGGACAGGAAAGTCAATGGACCGTATTCTACATAGCCTACTTAAATATGCATTTGTAACTGCAAGTCACCATCTCTTGCCTCCCCTATCACTTTACCAGGCTGAGAGATGGAGGCCTGTTCTGTTGATAACTGGCAGAATAGTGACATTTTCACCTCCTCTTGCAGGCAGTGAGCAGGCTGTAGCAAGGAATATGCCAGGAGAGGGGTGGAAATGTCATCCCTCTATGCTCCGATCCTTCATCTTTTGGAGAGGCTGCTGACTGGCAATAGGTTTTGGGAGAGCTTTACCAACATAGCAAACAAGATATCAAGGGAGCAGTTATAAGTGAAGGCTGGTAAAGGTGGCTGACTGGGTTGCATCTAGACTTACTTAGAGTAGACCCACTGAAATAAATGGGGCTTTACATTTCAAAGGGTAGACTCTGAATATAACTAAGGTTTGTCCATTCCAGCCCCACTGGTCTAATGCAGTGTAGCAGCTCTTTACATCCTCAAGGGTAAACTGCCTGCCAGTTTTCTTAGGTGAATTTCTTTTAGCACTTTCTCCCTTTAGGAAAGAATAAGACAGATGTGCATGCTGATACCCATGAGCAGCTGTTCATGGTGTTTTTACGTGAACTTCACAAGAAATAAGCAGTACAATGCAGTACGCAATTCCTAAGAGAAGAGATAGGATGCTAAATCTAAGGCTGGCTGGAAGCTGCACATCCCAATGCCGACTTCTTATCCCATCTGTGTGGGCAAGTGCCAGGTTCAAAACATCAGTAAGGGACAGTAGGAATACCAAAAAGTATTGTTCAGCTAACTCAGCCATGTTTCTCGCAAAGTTAAGATATTGTCCACATCTCCAAATTACATGATGCACAGATTTATGTTTTTATGAAGGGTCCACAACCAGAAGTATGTTTAAGTTGAAGTTGAAGGTTTTCATGACCAGACATCCATAGTTTTTTTTTTTTGTGGATTTTTGGGCTATGTGGCCATATTCTAGAAGAGTTTATTCCTGACGTTCACCAGCATCTGTGATGTGGCATCTTCGGAGAATGCAAATGTTTGTTTGGGCTTTGGGGGGGGGATCTTGTTAGTCTATTCAAAAAGTGGCTTTCCAACCTATAAATAAGGGGAATCCTTTATAATAGGGACATCTGCCAGTTCTATAAAGGACAAGTTTTCCAGCCCTCAAAAATCTGACATCCTTATACTAAAGGCGCTTGATAACCCTATTGCGGACTTCATGGGGTAAACAAAAGCAGGCTCACAAATGTTACCTTTTGGACTACAGCTCCCAAAGTCTTCAAGCCAGCCATGGCTGGTAGCATTGCTAGCTGGGGGATTCTGAGAGGTTGTCATCTGAAAAGATGAAATGAAATGACATTCTTATTCGCGTCAAAAAACATCTGAAAAGATAACATTTCTAAGCTCTGGAGGCCTTTGACTTCATGATTGCTTTGTGCACCTCAGCTTGAACAAGTTTGCAAGAGTGAGCTTGAGCACTTTATTTATTTACAATGGTGGGGGACAGAAGACGTAGGTCTGAATGTTCTGGAAGATCTCTGGGAGATCAGGAAGGATTTTTTTGACTCTCAGCTTTAACAACAGCAGGAAAAAATACAACAGAAAACAAAACCAAAACAGATCCATGCTGTTTCATTGGGCCGCCAGGTTATGGCAACCCTATGATAGGGTTGCCTTATGGTCTCCATAAGTTGGAAACAACTTGAAGGCATACAACAATTACAACAGAATAAGGAATTTTAGCAGGAATTGCTTGTTATTTGGCTACCTGACAAGCAACATCTGTTAAACTTTCCTCTTCTACCTAATCATTACACAGACATGAGCCCTCTCCATTTGTCAATCTGACAACCCTAGCACTCCTAGCACAACCCTAGAGAATGAGTGTTGTGCTATTATTATATGTTTAGTTACATGCTGTTTTTTCATAGTCAACTGTACTGAAAGTGACTCAGAAAAAAATAATAAAACCATTTAAAAAACAAATTTAGCAACAACAAAAATACAGTTAGAAAACATATCCATTTGATCAAATAAGAGCAAACCAGCAATTCAAATAATAGAGAAAAGGAGTGAACAGGTTGTCAGGGCCCAAAGAAAACAAAAACAACAACATCAACAATAGTCAGATGGAATGGACTTGCAGCTCTAACTCTGCAATGGTCCATCAGATGTCCATGAAATAGGTTTTATACAGGAAAAACATAAATATCACTTAATAGGCAGGTAGGTGAACCTCCTGGAAACATCAGAAATAAGCATTCAGTTTAGCTGTTTTACAGAAAATTTACATCTTGGGGGGAAACATCCTGCCCTAGGCAACAGACACAGCCCTAGATCTTGGATCAAGGAGATGCAATATAATATTCTGCCATGTGGAAGTATGACATGTCTTCTCCATCACTCTCTGTCCAAAGCCACTTTTTAGCTGCAGCAGTTCCCTCACAACACAACCATTTACTGGCCAGTAGAAAGTAGGTAGCAGGCAGAGAATTATCTAACTATAACCCTATGGGTGCACAGTGATGAGGTGTTCTCCATGATTTCCAGGGGATCTTTGCATACCCTTTGACATTTTGCAGATGAAAACCAGGACTTAGGTAGCCGAGCAACATCAGAGTGTGGTCATGATGGCAAAAGTTATCAATGAGAAAAAACACACAAGCTAGGAAAGGCTGCAGCAGTTTGCTTTTGCTTAATGGGAAAGGCAAAATTCTACTCTTCTTGCTGGGTTAAGTGCAAACTGTTTTTTCACTTTGAACTCATTTTGCAGCAATCTGAATCAATTTGAGGACAAAAGTGGGAGGAGGAGAGACAAACTGCAGCATTTTAAAAGCTGGTGAAAAAGTGGGATGACAGAGGGATAATTATGACTGCCCTTGTCAAATCTGAACACTTTGAGGGTATTCCTTTGCCATTTGTTACTAATGACTGTATTTTCAGCAATAGGAACATAGCTGGATGCTTCTCTAGCATTTCCCTGCCCAACAATAAAATAGCATAATTAATGTTTGTTTTTTGGAATTTATATCTTTGGGGAATATTTTCAACCTGTGCATGGTTGAATCTGTGGATGAAGAATCCATGGATATGAAAGGTTGACTGTATTTTGGGATGAGTCAGTATGATCCTTGAAAACATCTACTGCTCTCAGAGTAGGATCAAAAGAGTCTCCTTCCACAGGAGATTAGGCTGGCCCTCTCCTGCTGGCCTTTTGCCGGCAGGCAAATACATTTTTATTTAAAACAGACCTTTGTAAAATCTTGCAGGCTTGGTTTTATTTGGGGGATGATGGGGTTGGTTTTAGATTATTATTTTTAACTTTGTGTGTTTTAAATTTTATATTTTTTACGATTTCACTTGTACAATTTTAATTGGTGTTTTAATGTGGTTTATATATGTTGTTAGCTGCCTTGGGTCCCACTTTGGAAGAAAGGCAGGATAAAAATAAAACAAACAAACAAACAAAAGAGAGGGGGGAATCTCTCTCTCCATCTGTGCATGAACATGTGTGTGCTGAATTTTCCCTTCCTCCAAGTAATCCATCATTTCCTGCTTTACAAAATGTGCAAATCAATTATCAGAGGTGTCTATGGGTTGTTCATCTGTTGGTGTAAGACAACCATACTTTCCTGTATGATGTGCATGTTTTTATCCTAATGTCTTATAAATGCATAATTATTTTAAGTGTGAAGCTGTCCTTTTCTTTGGTAGTTCCTGAAGGAAGCCACAGTATAATTGATTGAAACATGAAACCAATTTTTTTTACATGAGATGGGAACTGTGTGATCCTCCAGACATGGATGAACTCTGCAGCACCTAACATTCCACACCATTGGCTCTGCTGTCTAGAGCGGATGGGAGTTCCAGTTTAATAGCATCTGGAGGACTGAATCATTTCTACCTCTGTAAATCCAGCCATTCTTTTTCATTTGGTTACCTTGTTTCTTTCCAGTTTTCATTGTTTTTGTTATTTGTCATGGAGCTGGGACTCATACGCTGCAGCCACTTGTTGATTGTATTCTCGGTGGAAATGTCAAGTTTATTTTGTTTAGTGTTTAAAATGGCACTTCTCTTGTGCAGCCGAGGGAGTCAAGAATTTTCCATGATAGTTGTATGAACGACTGTGCTAATTAATCCCTATGGAAGCAGAGTTGAATTTCACAATAATTTCTAATGTTGGTAGTATGGAGTCTGCAAGAAGAAGAGAGAGAAAGAAGTTTTTTAAATGAGATTATTGAAGTTTATTGAATCTGCAAGCGGGAATCTGGAGGACAAATCTACCACAACTGCACAATGACCACCCAGACCTTGGGAAGTTTATTCTCTTGGAAGACAAGTTCCAGAATTCCTCAACCAGCATGCTTACTGGCCTGGTGTTTCTTGGAACTGGCCTCCAAAAAAGAAAGAAAGAAAGAAAGAAAGAAAGAAAAGAAAGAATACTGTACTTTTGCAAGCTCCATGGCCATGTCAAATATGTGACCTTTACATCTGGCCAGCCAACAGGGCTCAGCCAAGACATCTTGCTGCCTGAATCAAAAGAAAAAAATGGTATTCCTCCTTGGTTCTATTACAGAAACCATCTGGCCAGGCCAACAAACATTATTTCAACACTGGCAATAAAATTGGGAACCTTCACCAAATATGGTGGTAGCAGGATGGTAGAGAGTGTGGGATCAGCCAAGTATCACATGCACATCCATCCTAAGAGATTAGAGTTGCTGGGAAGCTTAGGTGAAACAGTCAGGAGATGCTACTGTCCATCAATATCTGCCAAGAGAGGTAGTAGCCCCGTCTGAAACCAGTGATAGGACTGCTCTTGTGAACTTTTGCCTCACAAGATTTAGATGTTTTTGTTGTCAGGTGTGACTGTCAAACTCACACTTAAACCTTATGCAGCAAGAAGAAACAAAGGGAGC
>NC_056526.1:35039990-35045018 GCF_019175285.1 Sceloporus undulatus
ACTCTGTTAGAGCTAGTTCATACAATAACTGGCCTACCCAGTTCATATCTAGAAGGTTTACAGTTTCTAGCCACAATTAGCTTATGCTGAAATCCTTAGATTATTGATTGGCTAGAAACAATATGTTGTCTGGACTTCAAGTAACAACAACACAAAAACACAGGAGCCCAGTGTCTTCAGAGGTCATGTGAATTGGCTTTAAGACTTTCCCTAATAGGCCTTCTTCTTCATTAAACTTGAGGTCAGCCTTGGTGAGACCAACCAACACTGCCTTTCCTCATTCTGAAATAAACATTTTCAATCATAAAAATGTGGAAAGTCTAGGACTATGGCGCCTTTCTCCTCTGTGTTGTTGTGTTGCCTCCATGAAGGGTTAATTCAGCCAGGCTCTTTTAGCTCAGAGTTGTTTTTTAAGATTCAGAGAGAATAGTTCTCTTGTTACCAACATGGCTTCTGGGCATTTGGTGATGCTTTCGCTTTTTTCTCTCTCACTGTACCACAAAGAAATCTTTTGTTCCTTCCTCCCTGTCTCCTTTACTCCCTCCACCCTTCCAGCTCCCGCCTCTTCCCCTCCATGGCTGCCAACTAACTACGGAATGGCAAAAATTGACCATAGCATAGTCATGGCAAATATTTCTCTGGTTATTATCCAAATGGGGGTCTTGTGGATTTCTGCAGTGGGAACCTCTCATTAGTCTGAGACATATTGACTCATCCCGAGGTAGACAAAATGGCATGATTTCTAGGGAAACCAACAGCATCCAGAACTGACGAGGAGCACAGTAAGAGTGAATATGGAGTAATAAACAAAATATTGATGTGGACATGGAATACAGTTGGCCCTCTGTATCCATGGATTCAACCGTCCATGGCGTGAAAATATTTTTAAAAAATTATAAATTCCAAAAAGCAAACCTTGATTTTGCCATTTTATAAAAGGGGCACTGCTTTTACAAGGCCATTGTATTTAATGTGATTTGTGCATCCATGGATTTTGGTTTTATTTATTTATTTATTCAATTCTAGGTTGCCTTTCTCCCAAAAAGGGACCTACAGAGGGTCCTGGAACCAAACCCTAGCAGATACCAAGGGCCCACTATACCAGGTTCAAATCCTTCCTAAGCCATCAGGGGGATTGCCTTGGGGGAGGGGGGGAAGGCCATTCTTTCTCAATGTTTCTTTCACACCATGAAACAAATCATTCCAACATGCATTTTATGTATAACAGTGGGGTGGACAATTATAATGCATCTGGGGGTCCATTTATGGCTACTAAGTTTAAAATAAAAAGAGGATGAGGACAAGTTCCGCCAGAGGACTGGCTCTACCATGAGACAAGGTGAGGCAGTTGCTTCAGGCAGCACATTCTGAGAGATGATGGCAAGGTGCTGTAGAAGAGAACTGTGTGCTGGGCGATCTGTCTTGAACCCCTTAAGTTAGTCTGCTGTCCCACCATTTTCTATTTTCTATTATTGAAGGAAGAAAAACTGGCATTTCAGTCAGTTTTTCTACCTGGAATGGGAAGAAGGCATCAGCATAATCTTTTTTGCCTTGGGCAGTAAAATATTTGAGCACAAAGTGATTTCCAACATCCCCTTCTCTCCTTTTGGGGATGTGGTATGTGTGTGTTCTGATACCCCCATTTTAAAAAGTCAGGTAGACATATATCAACATTAACTCTGGCTCATATTATCTGCCACCACTGATGAAAGTCAGCAGGTACAGCTCGTAATGCAGTATGACAGTATGACCATAAAGTTTAAGCTGTAACAAGATAGACTTCCAGGCCTGGATTCTTGAAAATCAAGACATGGAGCCCTTTCACACTACACAATTATAGCAGTATTATTCCCATTAACAATAACAGTGACATATATGGAATCCTGTGATTGGTGTTTTGTATGTGTTAAGATTAAAAATTGGAGAAGGTCCCTATACCTTTAATGTTTCTATAGAAGAGGGAATTTCAGCAGATGTTGCTTGTCATGCAACCACGTAACAAGTAACACCTGCTGAAATTCCTGCTTATATGCAACAATTAAATGTACAGAAGCCTTCTCAAGTTTTAACTCTGGCAACCCTAGGCCTGTCCATTAGATGGAGTGAGGTGCTTGACTTGGGGCATGGATCCAAAAATCCTGATGGCCCCATTCTTGCTCTCCTCCTGCCAGCAAGTTGAAACATTTTTATGCTGCCAGGCTAGGGTTGGGCTTTTAATATTGTGCTGTACTGTTTTGAAGATTTGTATATAGTCCTTTAATGAATTTCAATATTTTTATGTCTAATGTTTTAACTTTATACATTGTTTAATTGCTTTTTCAATCTTGCAGTTATTATTTAATTAATGTTTTTGTATCATTTTAAATGTGTATTGTTTTAAATATAGTTGGCCCTCAGCATCCATGGATCTTTTATCCACAGATTCAAGCATCCACAACTGAAAATATATAAAAAATGCATATAAATTCCAAAATAAACCTTATTTATGCCATTTTATATACCATTTCACTATGCTGTTGTCTTTAATAGGTCTTAAGCACCCAAGGATTCTGATATCCACAGGGACCCTAGAACCAAACCCCAGTGGATGCCATTACTGCTAGCTGCCGCGAGTCCTATTATTGGGAGAAAGGAGGGATATAAATGAATAAAATAATTAAACAACAACAACAACAAACCCTCCAACCCACCACAGTCCATAATGCCTGGCTCATCCCTACCCTCCTTCTTCTTTGAGGCCTAACTGTGGACAGAGCAGTTCCAATCATTTTTTTCTGACAGGTGCTGCTAACCATAAAGGGCAGGTGAAATGAGATCAAGCCTGCCAAGACCAAGGGAGAGATAAGACTGTGTGAAAGAGACACAAAATGTGCAGCGGGCATGCCAGCAATGATGACAGGAGAGGTCTAAAGGTCCCAGATCTTAGGGGCTGAACCTTCTTCTCAGGTTCTCAGGGGTGGGGGTGTCTCAGGGATTACTGCCTGTATATCTCATTTGTTAGACTCGGTATTTTTTATTTGAAATGGTGCATTGTCTGCTGAGCCAGTGTGGTATGGTGGTTTGAGCATTGGACTATGACTCTGGAAACCAGGGATCAAATCCCACTAGACAACCTTGAGCAAGTCACACTCTCTCAGCCTCAGAGGATGGCAATGGCAAACCCACTCTGAAGAAACTTGCCAAGAAAACCCTGTGATAGGATCACCTTAGGGTCACCATAAGGCACATAACAACAATAATTATATGCTACTGTGGTTGATGTTCAGTGTATCATGCTTAATGGCATCACCAGGAGCTGCCACCTGTAACAACATCCATATAACAGCACCAGGGCCCACCCCTTGTGCTATAAGAGGTTCATCTCTAGGTCTCAGGTTTTGATGCTGAAATGTCAAGGCCTGGAATAGTATTGACTAGGCAAACCTCTACGTATTATTTCCACTTTGAGCAGCAAGAAAACCTGGGATAGTCCTGTTTATGAGGTGTCTGTGTTGTGATGTAGCAATATTTTGGTGTCCCTTGGCTTTAAATAGGCAATGAAGACCTGTTGGCTTTACAAAAGACCTGATCCTTGCACCGATTAAAACTGCTTGAACTAGTTTGTTGATCATAATTAAGCTGCCTGCATTTTTGGTTTCTTCTTGTGGAGGTGGCTAAAGGAACTGTCATGTATGAACATCTGAACTTCAGAATTCACAATGATGTCTTGCTGTCTGTTTCTGAGGGTGTGAATATAGGCAGCATGCTTGAACTTACTAAAAATGTGGGGCAATGGGAGGGGGTGTCAAGCACCTGGCAGACCACAACAGATGGCTTGTGGACTCAGTGTAGCTTGGTGGGTCTCACTGGGCAGGCCTCTTCCACAGTAACATGTCACAGGGATCCTTTGGTCTCCCAAAGCAATAAAGCCTCTGTCATTTCCCCAGATGCAGCGATGCCCTCCCCCTTCCCCATCCTAAGAAGGAGACGCTCAATAGCTTCATTAGCTCTGGAAGTTTCTTTTTTCTTCTTCCTGGAATACTTTACCACAATCTAGAATTACAAGCCATTACAAAGAAGAAGAAGCAAACAGATAGTCCAGTCTTCTCGCGATCCAGCTTGAAGGATGCTGAATACTATTCAGAAATGTTGCTGTGAAGAAATAAAATATTGTCAGTAGTATTAAATCATGATCATATTAAAGTTTTAAAATGTAAAAACCTAAACAGCAGCTTGAATAGGTTAAACAGTGAATAACAAGAGCAGAAAAACCAAAGGTGTTGCTGTTTTATCATAGAACAAACAGGATGTCTCAGATTCTTCAGTTGCAAGAGCATCTTTAATGACACTTGTGTTCTGTTTCTTAATAAACACAGAGTTTTGGGTGAAATTCAGCATGTGTCCTATTTTACAAGGGGCAGTCCTCTATTTGAAGGTGTCTTCCTCTGTTTGAAGTACTGTCTAGTCCAATCTGGTTTAGAGATAAAGGCTGCATCTGCACTGCAGAAACAACGCAATTTGACACTGCTTTAACAGCCATGGGTTAATGGCATGGAATTCTGGAATCTGTAGTTTTGTGAGATATTTAGCTTTCTCTGTTTTGTGAGATATTTAGCTCTGGTGCCATAAGAAACTACAAATCCCAGAATTCCATAGGATGGAGCCATGACAGTTACAGCAGTGTCAAACTGCATTAATTCTGCAATGCAGTTGAAGCCAAAAGAATTTAAGAAAAGAGAGCAGCTGAAGGATCTTGGCATGCATTGAATCATAGGCCCGTTACAGACGGGCACTAAAGTACGGAGTCAGTCCGTACTAGGGTTAGGAAGGTGCGGTGCTTCCACACCCTCCTAACCCTAGTACGGACTGAGTCCGTACAAAATGGCGGCACCCCATCTACATGGGGGCCGCCATGAGGACGTCAAGGCCGTGCCGCCTCTATACGGGGCGGCGCGGATGTGACGTCCTCGCTCCGCACCAGGGCGCATAGTGCGCCCTGAGCACGGAGCAGGAAGGAGCTCCGAAACGGAGCTCCTTCCTGGTTTGGTC
>NC_056526.1:35406750-35454151 GCF_019175285.1 Sceloporus undulatus
CTATCACGCAATAATGTCAAACCCTATGATTGCTTTCGGACTGATTTCCCATTGCCCGAAATTGTGGTGGGAGTCTATCATGCAATAACGTTAAACCCCATGATTGCGGCCGGATTGCCATTGGATTATACTCCAATTTCCCTTGTCTGATAAACTCCGTAATCACAGGGGGCCCTATTGTCAAATCCCATGATTAAAGCATTAAATGTCCATCCTGTTCAGAGAAGCATTCCCAGGCATTGCATAACTGTCACTTGCTATTTGATGTTCTTTTGTTGTCTGTTTATTGAATCATTCCTGTATTGCTATGTATTTATATGTATTATCCTACTAGAAAGACCCCTTCCCCACCACCTTCCCTTCTCCTTTTGTGTCGTGTCTTTTAGATTGTAAGCCTGAGGGCAGGGAACCGTCCAATAAAAAAGATTGTATGTACAGCACTGTGTAAATTTACAGCGCTTTATAAATAAAGGTTAATAATAATAATAATAAATGACAAAACATAGTGGTCGCACTACAGCACTACAGTATTTCCACAATGTCATGCAATAACGCGATAAGAACATGAACATGATAATAATGGCAGTGTCGCGGTTATGCCTTTCATACATGGCATGTGCATCCCAGCATTGCTTTTTTTATAATTGACAATATTTTATAATATACATTTTATATTATTTTAATATACATTTATAATATATTTTATATTTTATAATATATATTTTAATATAATATAAATAACATAATTATTTATATTATATTATCCTTCTGACTTTTTGGGTTTTAAGCAGGAGGTGTCAGAAAAATACTACACTTTCTCCAACTTTTCCAGAATTTCCATCCTATCACATGCATAACAGCACAAAACATTACCAAAAAGAAATAATCAAAGGGCAGCGACCCTCTTGCCAGCCAGTCTTGTTTACTGGCAAAGCAGTACAGGAAGTAAACTCAACCCAACCAACCCATGGGAAACCCAGCAACAAGATAAAAATTGATGATTATCATGCAAATACATCAAAATGAGCTTTCACACCTTTGCAATTTTGTGCTTAAAATGGTATCATGAAAGAATTAACGATAATTTCTCATGATGAAATGTTGCTGGATCATTCCTCTTTCTTGCTGCTTTAATAATGGGTTTTGCGAGACATCGTGTGAAATTGTATACTGCAATTGCGCTATTAGGCCAGGATTATTGCGGGAGCATTCCCTTTTAAACCCCCGATTTCCCCTGTGTGATAAAGTCCTGAGTCTCCACTGTTCAGACTTTATGCTCATCCAGCCCCAAGTTTCATCACTACTGGAACTGAATAAAATGTTCTGTCCTATGAGGAGCTAGGTATGTGAGCCTGGAGAAGAGAAGGTTGAGAGGTGATATGATAGCCCTGTTTAAACATTTGAAGGGGTGTCATATTGAGGATGGAGCAAGCTTGTTTTCTGCTGCTCCACAGAATAGGACCCAGAGCAATGGATTCAAATTACAGGCAAAGAGATTCCAGCTCAATATTAGGAGGACCTGCCTGACAGTAAGAGCTGTTTGACAGTGGAACACACTCCCTTGGAGTGTGGTGGACTCTCCTTCTTTAGAGCTTTTTAAATATAGGCTGGATGGACTTTTGTCAGGAGTGTTTTGATTGCGTCTTCCTGCATGGCAGGGGGTTGGACTGGGTGGCCCTTGTCTCCTCCAACTCTGGGATTCTATGATTCTATGAAAACTGCCTCACCTACACATATGACAAGAATCCTAAGGCATGATGAGAAAATGTCAGTGAAGATTCTTAATCTACCATTACATGGCATGCACTGTTGGGCTATAATTCTTTCCTCCCATCTTACCGACAGAGGGAGTTCTTGACAGAGGTCTTCTTCTTGGTTCAGGCTGAGAGGAAGGCAATGTTTCTACTGTCTCCTGAAGAAAAGGGCTAAAACTTCGTCCTGCCATTACAGAACTGAAATCACTCAAAGGCCTTTGGGGCTGCAATAAAGCAAGGAAATATACTCAAAGCAAATAATTTCAGAGGAGAAGATCCACAGAGCTAACAAAATGCTTCCTGAAAACATTCCACACTCCATTTCTGTCGCTGTCTCTAGTTTGGGAGAATATCACACATCCACAGAATATGTGAGCTGGAAATTACAAGATAGAAGGACTAATGTGCACAACCATTTTTACTTCCATGCATAGTAGTTCCCTACCATGAATCCCCACATGTTGCTGGATCCCACGTGTTGTTTCTGAGAGCTTAGGTTTAATAACATCTTGGAAACCAAGAATAGAAATCATTGCCCTAAGAGGATACATTCAGGAAGCTGGACAGAACTTAATTATTTTTCTTAAATAAGAGAAAAATAGTCAATCAAATCATGTTTGATTATGGAAGTTAATCCGGGTCACCCAATGAATATCAGGTGCAGTAGGCTATATTTCAGGGGAAGGAACTGGCAGAACCACCCCTGAGTATTCCTTGCCTAAGAAATCCTATGAAATCCATGCGGTCACCATAAGTCTAAAGGCAACTTGAAGGCACATACAAATATTCTAAAGCTGAGTCAGTCGTGGTTAGGACTTGGATGAGCAATCGCCAATAAATGTCAGGTGCTCTGGGCTATATTTCAGAGGAAGGAACTAGCAAAACCACCTCTTAGTATTTCTTGCCTAAGAAAACCCTAAGAAATTCACCATATCGACAGGTGACTTCAAACATAAACACAGAGAAAGTCAAAAGAAATTCCTGACTCCATCCTGACATAACTAACTGCAGTGCCATTTAGTGACTATTCTATTAAACACTGCTATCTGCATCTTTATCGTGTGACACTTTGGTTGCAGAAACAACTGAGTTCTTATCATTAGTAAATAAATATGGTACACTTCAGTGGAAAGAGAAATGATCTTATCCAGTGATAAATTTATCATTTCATACCTCAGTCAATCATAATACAGTCGGCCCTCCACAGATTTTTTTATCCACAGATTCAAGCATTCATGGCTTGAAAATATTCAGAAAATACATAAATTCCAAAAAGCAAACTCTGATTTTGACATTTTATATAAGGGACACCATTTTGCTATCCATTGTATACAACAGGGCTTGAGCATCTATGGATTTTGGTATCCACAGGGGGGGTCTGGAACCAAATCCCAGCAGATACTAAGGGCCCGCTACAACTGGTTTTGTGAGCAGCAGACACAAATTTAAGCAGGGCTGTATATAGTTTATATTGGGATGGAAATCATGTGACCCTCCAATTGCTATTGTACTGCAAATCCCATCAACCCTAACTAGCATCCCCAATGGTGAGGAATACTATGAGATGCAGTCTAACAACACCTGGAAGCTCTGCTAAACATTTGTTATTCAAATTGAAATGTCATACGAGACCATCAAATTCTGCAACATCCAACTATATGCATTGGGAAGGCCAAATTGGTGATTTGACACCCAGATGTGCCAACAGGATTTTCTGAGTTTAGTGTGCCATATATAGATTGTTTTGCTATTCCAGCCACAAAGATATTGCTTTGCTTAAAATTAACATGTGCTAAATTAGTAAAAGATACCTAAGATTTACAGCAAAATCATGCACTTTCTCCACAAATAAACATATATTTTATAAAGCTATATAATGTTATTTCTTAGCAAAGCTTGAGATGAAGTTTCTAGACTGCAACTCCCAAAATCCCTCTGAGGGCATGAGCAATGGCACCCCAATGGTTATGCTTGCTAGGGGATTCTAGGAGTTGTAATCTAAAAAGAAATATTCCCATGCTCTACCTCTTAGTCGTCTTTTTTCCAAACTAAAGGGGCCAAATATTTAGTCACTCCTTACAAGCAAGGCAGCTGCAACCCACTCATCATTTGGTTGACCTCTTCACTATCTTGAAATCAGCCTAGGAGAACTTCACACACCATCACAAAGCCTTTTGTTTCCTATCCTTGACAGTTCTATCCTGAAAATCATCTGCTATAGGAATTCTTCTGTCCCAAGACCCATTGGCTGCATTTCTTACATTTTCCTTACCATCTCCATGGGGGTGGGAGTCAAGCGACCACTTGGGTGCCCCTGGCTGTGTGCTGTGGAGAGCAAGTTTTGGGCAGGATTGCGAGTGGCCTCCAGCTGCTCCTTCCACAGTGGTACCTTGTTCTGAATGATGGCCCGGGCCTTAGCAGAAATAAAGGCAACAATAATAGAAACTAGGACTGGATATGTCTTGTTCCCTCCATCAAAATATATCTTACCACAATCCTTTTAATGTCAAATGAAACTATCATGACCATAGTTGGACAGGCAACCACACCCATATCATACCACTCCCATACTACTTTCCCCTTTTATCTGCCTCTTCTCACCCTTGTGTAGAACTGTAGGAAAGTATTAGAGAGTAACTGGTGTTTTTCAGCTAAAAAACGATAACGTCGTTTCTCCTCCAGTTCAGCAGCCTGTTGACTCTCACTGACAAAAGCTTGCATCTCTGTATGCAGGTGCATCATGTTCTCCTGGAATTATGGGGAAAGAACAGAGAGAAAGGAGATCTTTAAACAGAACTTGGATGGCAAAGTTTCAGTATTGCTTTAGCTGTGTATTCCTGCATGCCAGAGAATTGGACTAGATATTTCTTCCAGTCCCTTCCAACTCTCTGATTCTAAGGTGTTACTGCAATTATCATCAGTAGGAAAGAACTGGCAGTTAAGGCATTGAAGACTTCCAAGTCAGTTACATAATTTTTTGTAGCTAGCTCTTTGACTGCACAAGAAAGCATTAGCCAAATAACTGTGAATGTGTGGCTAGATCCATTTTCTGTTTTCAAAAAATGTATCTAGGAGCAAATGCTGTTGTAGCTGCTTGCAAAAATGATCTGGCAAGACAATAAACTATCCAGATGACCATTGTGCTGTCGCTTCCAGCTGGTATGAATAATGAACTTGCTGCAAAAAGACAGCTCATCATCTCCCTCCTAAGAAACACTGCCTCCAGGAATAGGGCATAATTATTACCACTTTGCATAAAACATTCATCTGTGAAATTAATATTTTTATTCCATTTTTATACTACCCTTCTTTTAGAAAATTTAGGGCAGCATACAAGATCCCACTTCCTTTCATTCTTGCAAGGGAAGCAAATTAGACTGTTGGACCTACCATTAAGCAGAGTGAGGCAGATGCATCAGGCAGCAAATTTTGTGTGTCATGAAAGGGAAGCAACTTATGATTGACGTATTACTTTCAGGAATAGGGAGAAGTACTTGTGGGATTTTCTGCTTGGTGGATCAAGATAACTTGGCTAACTTTGAATGCTTTGTACCTTGACTTGGACAACCTTAGCTGTTTTATCTCAGGTAGCCAAATATCTTAGGACAAGCCTGCTACAAAAAAAATCACCAGCTAAAATTTTCTCTCGTACTGTACCATCCAAGATCAAAATTAAAATCAAGATTCAAATGGAGGAAATTTGAACTTCGTTCTCTTTGCTAGAAATCTATATTCTAAGCACTACAGCAAACTGGTTCTTCTAAGCATAGTTTAGTACCACCAGACTCTCTGTTCCTTGGAAACAAGTATTTGTCAGTGCTACTGTTTTATTTACTTATGCTTTGCTACTGATTTTAGCTTGACAATGTGCTTTAATCATTAGTTGCTGGGTTTGTGTTTTAATTTGTTAAAAATATTTTAGCTTGTATTTTTGTTTAGTCCCTACTGGTTCCCACCTTCATCTCCCGGGCATTCTTGTCTCGCATTCTCTCCATTCTCCAGAGATCTGACATGCATTTATCTATGTTGGCAGCTCTGTGTCGGTATTCCTTCTCATATCGCTGACGACTGTCCTATATTGAGGAGGGTGAAAGAATATGAGTGGACATGTTAAGAACAAAACAAAAGCCTGAACTCCAGGCTCAAAAGAAGCAAAATCCCATACTCTGTGTAATCATTTTCAGAAATAAAAGTCTTGGGAACCTCTGGGCCAAAATTAGGAAAAGTTACTCTTTAGTTACAATTATTATTATTATTATTATTATTATTATTATTATTATTATTATTACAATTCCTTGAGTCCTTCAACTGGCATAGAAGTTGATTCTGGGAGTTGTAGTCCAAAAAGTAACTTCTTCTAAGTTCTGCTGTGGGCTAGAGACTTTTGAAAAATGGCAGTTCCTTTGTGCTCTGCTGACAATCTCATTTTTCATAGAAAAGTCAAAGCAGTTTATTAATTGTTTGTTTTCTGAATTTATATTTTATTATTATTATTATTATTATTATTATTATTAAGCTTTATTTATATAGCGCTGTAAATTTACACAGCACTGTACATACGATCTTTTAATTAGACGGTTCCCTGCCCTCAGGCTTACAATCTAAAAAGACACGACACAAAAGGAGAAGGGAATGGTTGTGGGGAAGGGGATGAGGTCCAGTGGTTTTTCTCTCCCTCTGAGGCCTGGACCAAGGCAGATGGACTGGCATCCTGCCTTTCTCCAAAAATAGGGGTCGCCTTTATGGCAGTGTGTATAAGCCACCATCATCCATGCAGCCACTAACCATTGTAATTAAACAGTGTACATGGATTCGAGGCTCAGCATAATGCTAGCATGGTACCATGGACATGGCCCAGTGGCCTCTGTGAGCCACATACTCCTCAGGCATCACCAGAGTCTGCAAGAAGGCTCAAAATGGAGGCTAAAAGGAAAACCAGCCTGGCACTCACATTGATGAACTGCATGTCCAGCTTAGTATTTTTCTCCATATGCTGCAGCAAGTCCATATGGAAGGTTTGGGCCTGCTCGGGAGAAAAAGAGAGAGGTTTTCAGAAACCATACCACTCCTTCATAATTTATCTAGCATGATAACTGCATTAATACATGAATAGAGGACAGAGCTTCGTAGAGAAGAACCCAAGCATTTCTACTTTTGTAAAAAAAAAAAAAGGAAAAGAAAAAAAAAAGCATGAGGTAGCAAGCACTGTGGAAACAGGTGTGGTCCCCCTCTCTGTCTCTTTAGACACAGATATTGAGGGTCCTTTGCCCTTTATCAGCGAATCCACTTCTGTCTGGCGTTACATTGTCACCTTCTGGCCACACAAGCATCCAGCATAAGATGATGGTGAAAGCCAGACAGGCAGAATTACTATCAGCACTCCACTTAAGCATTCCTAAGTCTTGGCATCTCAGGATATTTATATGGGAAAATGAGCAGGCTCCTTAGTAATCTTTTAGGCTATTTATTATATGTGATTGTAGATATCCAAACATATGCATTCCCCTTCTGGAGAAACACAGACATGTCAGTGTCCAAGTGCTTGGCTTTTATCACATTACAATGCATTGCATGTTGGAATCCGCTTTGATTCCTTTTGTGAAAAAGCAGAATACTATACAAATAAATATTATTATTATTATTATTATTATTATTATTATTATTATTATTATTATGTCATTCATACTGTGGAAGACCTCTGTCCAAGACCCTGGAGAGCTATTGCCAATCAGAGTCAGCAGTACTGTGGTAAATGGACAAAGATAAGCAGAACTTGGAAAAGTTATTTTTGGACTGCAGCTTCCAGAATCTCCCAGCCAGCAAGCATGCTGCTTAGGGATATTGAGGATTTTGTGTGCCAAAACGGTAACTCTTCCAAAACTATAAGGCAGATTCCTGTATTCTTAAGTGATACCTAACACAGGTCACAGGGAAATATGACCCCATGGAATTAGATTTTAATCTCAGAAACAGGAATTCAAGACCCACTTCTGTCACATATTCACCTTTTAGCTTTCGGCAACTCAGTTCTCAGTTCTTGTATCTCACTGGTAAATTGGAAAATAGGGATTTGTCTCAAAAATCTGCTGTGGGAGTAACTAATAAAGTGTTGACATTCTTTTGTGAATTAAAAGGACTGCGTACAATAATTTTGATTAAATGATGAAGGTTTAGAAAAAACTAAGTAGAACAAATTGTAAGCATCATGTGCTTTAAGACTTTAAAATCTCCTCTTTTGCAGAAAAGCCCCCAACTGTATGAACAAATGCATTACATTTATGACCTCTTATCCATGTACGAATAAATTTGAAACCAGCTGACAGAGAGCCTATGAAAGCTAAACATGACATTTAATTCATTGGAATCCTGGGGCTCACATATTTTCTCCCCATGAAAAGATCCCTGCTGAATTAAACCAAAGGTGTAAATTGGTCAAGTATTCTGTTCATCCAAAAAAGGCCAAATAGTTGCTTCTAAGAAATCTATAAGCAGGACATTAGTATAGAAGCACCCTCCTGCTTTACTGTTCCCTAGAAACTGGCATTCAGAAGCATGCTGCTTCTTATAGTGGAGATAATATAAGGCCATCGTGACATGTAGGATTTGAAAGCCTTATCCTTCATCAGTTTGTCCAATTTCCCTTTGAAGCACTACAAGTTGGCAGCCATCATATTGCTCTGGGGGAGCAAAAACCTATCATTATATCTTTGGTGGAGCTGTGCAAAGAAGCACTTTCTTTCATCAGTTCTGAATTTCTTGCTATTCAGCTTCAGAGGATGACTCAGGGTTCTAGACTTCTGACTTCTCCCTCTTTGCTTTCTTCACAGCATGCATAATTTCACATGCTTCTATCATATCTCCCCGCTTATTCACCTTTTTTCTAAGCCTTGTGTGTGTTTTTGTGCGTACCTTCAAGTTGCCTGTCAGCTTCAAATAACGTATCTTTTATTTATAGGGGGCTTACTGCAGGCCCTTAATCATTTGGGTCAATATTTTTTGCAATTTTCCCAGTCATACAATGATTTCCAACATTACAATATCTTTTTCATTAACCAGAACTATTACAATATTCTCACTAAGATTCCTAGTGAAAATACTTCCCTAGGCATTTATAGGTCCTCCAGCAATTCTATGGTCAACTTCAGTGAGATGTTGGGCACAAAGTTGTGCTGGAGGACCTACAGATTCCTAGAGAGCTGTTCTCTCAGGTTGAAAAAGGTGGATTTTTGTTTGTTTTTTCACCTTCAGAGGATCCTGTGGAGAGCCCATTGTATATCTTCTTTGGCATTATTGTGCAGAATATTAATCCCAAATGTCAGGATCGCACCACCATGACAAACAGTTCTTTCCATCAGTGTGTTTTAAAAAAAAATTATTTTAAAGTCTTTTAAAAAAAATTTTTTTTTTAATCTTGTGAGCCAACTTGGATTCCTCTCTGGGAGAAAGGCAGCACAGAAATGAAATGAAATAAATACATAAATATTTTCTTCAGAGATACTCACTACTACTTCCAGGTTGCGGTTCAAGTGCATTTGGGTGTCAGACATCTGTATCAAGATCTCACCTTCAAATGGGGTCAAGAATTAGGAGAGAAAGGGAGGGGAAGACAGAGAGAGAAAAATGATAAAGGATGTTTATTTTTTCCTTCTAATACATTTTGAGAAGGATGACAAGGGCAATTATATACATTCATTGTGTATAAGGCCCAAGACAGTGAATACAACCTGCTAACAATAAGCATATTAAATTTGTTCATCTGTAAAAGTACCACTATCTGTAGATGTTGAACAGATCTCCTGGTTTTGCTGTTTGTCTAAGGAGTCTGAGAGAACAGGCTGCGCAAAGCATACTGACTTATCAATGGCTACCTTCGTTAAAATTGCATGTTAGGAGAAAGTGGGATATAAATAAAATTTAAATAAAATAAAATAAAATAAAATAATAAGGCTATCCCAAGTTTAGAAGTAAGAACGTACTATATCTGCCTATAATTAGTTACCTTTTTGGTAAGGCAAATGTAATTAAATCTTATTTCTTTTTTTAAAAAATCACACCGATAAAAGAAAAAACATATAAACAAGAAAAAACATAAATACAAACCTTCTGGTTTCTCCGCTGCCTTGGCTCTCTCCACCAAGGGAACCAAGGCAGCAGATAAGAAAGGGTGAGTACATGCCCCTCCTAGCTTCTCTGCTACCCTGATTCTCTTTACTAGCACCAAGGGAGCAAAGGTAGTGGAACAGAAGGGGCAAGCACATACCCCTTGCAGCTTCTCCACTGTCCTGGCCCTCTCCACTAAGGGAGTCAATGCAATGGTGAAAGAGGCACAGGCACACATTCCTTCCATCCCCTCCTACTGCCTTGTTTGCCTGGCCACCCAGCAGCCCTTTCTAGGTTTGGGCTGGCCGTGGCCAGGCAAGTGTGGCCACAGGAAGGGAGGAAGGAGAGGGTAGGCTACCACCACCACCATGCAGCCCTTTCTGGGTCTGGCCTGGAACAGGTGGGCAGGAAGGAGGATAGCCAAGCAAGGCAGCAGGAGGGTGGGAGGCTGGGGCAATCTAATACTGCTACCCTCTGGCAGCCCTTTCCAAGCCCTTGCCCCAGGTGACACCAACCCTAGTGGCATCATTGTCTAAAAAAGGCCTAGAAGATGAAATGCCTATAAGAAGTAACATTCCTAGATCATATCTACAAAAGAAAATGTGCCTAGGCTGGAAAGGTCTAATATGACGATCCTGCAGCAGCAATGTGTAACTGCATATTTTACTTAATAAATAGATAAAAGAGATAAAGTTGTGTGTTCATTCTCCTATAATTTACATTTCCTGAAAGTCTATAGCTTAAGAGGTTTTAAAAAGAAATGTTGATGTTAATCTGCCTAATGCACAATACTGCTATATACAACCCAGGGAGCTCAAAATGGTAAACCCTGAAGAATTCTAGCTAGAGATTGACAAATGTAAGGCAACAAATTTTCAATTCTCTTAGGTAAGAGATAATAATGGGGAAGGCTCACCTACCTATTTCAGAGGTAGAGATTAAGAAAAGGAATTTATTCTTTGCTATTCTAAGGCAAACTGACCTGGATCCATACTATAAACTTTACTTACAGATGACAGTAAAATATGATTAGGAATGAAGGCATACTATGAGGGGGCAAATCATAAATGTGCCTTTTGTGAGTAATTTATGTTCAAACAGTATTTTAATGTGGACATTTGGAAATGCAGATTAATGAAGAAATGGGGCAGAATGGGATTATGAGTGAACCTGTGTGAAATTGATATGAAGGGGAAACAGATTCATCTCTCTGTATACACTATCTTTTTGCAAGGAAAGATTGACATATCATTAATTAAAGGCTCACGTAAACTTTGTACTCTGGAAATTACTCTGGAAATAATGATAACAGAGAATGATATATAGGATACAATAAATGATCTACTATCGTTAAGTTCTAGTGATATATATCACCCCATGCAAAGTACTATATTATTTACTTCAGGATTCAAAGTCCAAGTGTAATTGTTACACCAATTACCATCTGCACAAAAATGGTTGTGAAGAGAGTGAAGATGATTTTATTGTTAGCTGCATTGAACAGAGGATTTCCAGTAAAGAATGTAGCTATATAATTCTGAATTAGTAAATTAGAAATAAAGAAGAAAGCAGAAACCCCTTGCTTTTAAAGACATTTTCACACACCGCACTAAAACTGCATTTCTGCAATTTGTAATTTGAAAACACTTGCACTGTCTAAAGGAGTGGATAAACGGAAGTCCATAGACTACATGCAGCAGAGTAGTGTGTGACCCTCACAGCGCCAACCCATTCCCTCCCAAAAGGTTCCCTCCCAAGCATTCCTCCCAAACAATGTGGGGCAAACATAATGCAGTATTTGTCAAATAAAGAAGTCTCTAGGAGTGGCAGATATTTTTAAACACAGGCACCCCTTCCCATAGAAAATGAGTCAAAGAGGAGCAAATAAATTACTTTTACTTTCAGTTTCAGTTTCCTTTCAGTCAATCTATTTTTTCTTTCCTTCTTTCTTTCTTTCGCTACTATATTTGAGCCTTTTGAATGGATAGTGCCACCCTTTATCTTTAGATGAGCCACTCCAACCGATCTCTCACTATGGGGTTGTCTACAAAATTTAAATAGTCCTCATTCTATTCAGATAGAATGCAATCCCTCCAGAAGTGATTTGGACTTTGGTGTGTGTGTGTGTGTGTGAACAACTCCTCAACTCTACAGAAAAAAGGAATTACAGGTTTTACTGGACTATCAACAAGGATGTACATTAGTGAATGTGTGGCCATCTGTCTGCTTTGCATTTTTGGCTGAGGGAGGGCAAAGAGATGCAAATTTGCACAGAAAAGTGAAGACACGTATCAATGAGAATGTGTGACAATCTGTAGCAATTCACTTAGTCTATGATGGGCTTCTTTGAGTAGATTTTAAGGTTTGTATACAGTTTTTAATACATTTAAATATTTAATGTTTTAAACTTTATACATCATTCAATTATTTCTTAAACTTTATATTTATACTTTTTAATGCATCTGTGTTTTTTTAATTTGTATTGTTATTAAATTTGTTGTTAGCTGCATTGAGCCCCTCCCTATACTGGGAGATATGCATACAGTCAGCCCTCCATAGCCACAGATTCAGCCATCCACAGCTTGAAAATATTCAATATATAAATATAAATTCCCAAAGCAAACCTTGATTTTGCCATTTTATATAAGGGACACCATTTCACTGTGCCACTGTATTTCAAGGGACTTGAGCATCTACAGATTATGGTATTCACAGGTGGTCCTCAAACCAAATCCCAGCAGATACCAAGGACACACTATACATACATACATACATACATACATAATAGATGGATACCACAGGGCCAGACAGCACCCTCAGAAAAACTGCAGGGACAAATGCTTTGCACACAGAATCTGTAGATGAATCACTTAGGCAAAAGACATGTGTAAGAAAAATGAGGGCACAGTACCTGCGTTTCACCACTCAACCTGCCTAGTTAAATTCGATTCAAGTCCTCAGCCTGGTCAAAGTATGAAGAAACAACATGGTTCTTGGCCAAATTAATTTCTAGGTCAAAGAACACCCTGCCTATTACAAATGTCTGTGTCTCATAAAACTGGAACAGCCAGAGAGGCTCAGACCGAAAAACTGATGACAGCTCCCAGTATTGTAATTGCCAAGCTTGGTCCATGAAGGTGCTGATCAGAAACACTGTAACAGCGAAAACCTTACCCAGTATCTGTGAGGTAGAGCTCTGTAGGGCTTGTTCCCCAATCTTTTGGATTGCTGTGAAATAGACATCTGCAGCCTCTGACAATGCTGTAGAATTATATTTAAAAGGAGAAAAGTTTAGAAGAGTATTCCTGCTGCTGATACATTCTTCGTTTTAATTCTCAATTAATGGAGACTCTGTGGATGAGACATCTCCAAGATAGCCTATCCCCTACTGCTCTGCTCACTATATATACTTGACTGTAAGCCTACCTCATGTATAAGGCAAGGGAAGGTTTTGGGGCCAAAATGATGCATTTTGTTTTATTTGGCCTGTGGATAAATCGAGGCTAAAACCTAGGGGCATGTAACAAAGAATCTAAAGGATGAAGCAAAGGAAAATAATGCCAAAGAACTTACAAAGTTCCAGCAGGCATAATAGTTTGTGCTCACCCTAAGGCTGGATGGATGAGAGAGTAGGGAGGGAGGCCAGTGCTTACGGGACAGATAGGACTCTTCCCTTTCATCAGGGGATGGCTCCTTTTTTATGTATGAGTTAAAATCTGTAGACTTATACAGTATATACGGTAGGTGCTGTAAATTCACCCCCGTGGCCTCCCTAATTGAGTCTGTCCATCTGGCATGTGGTCTTCCTCTTTTTCTGCATCCCTCCACCTTTCCTAGCATTATTGTCTTTTCCAATGAATCGTGACTACTTATGATGCATCCAAAGTTTGACAATCTCAGCTTGATCATCTTGGATTCCAGGGTGGCAAAGCAGCAGATTGCCCTCCCTTCCCTCCTATGGCATTGCATCTGCCCAGCCAGACCTGGAAGGACTTGGGCAGCTGGACCAGTGGGCAGCTAGACAGGCAGACAGCTGGGTGGACAGGCAGGCAGGAGATGTAGAGAACTGCCCCACCTTGCCCAGCAGAGTGCCCCCCTTTTCCTGCCATTGCCTCTCCAGGAGGGAAGCTAGGTCAATGCTCTGCAATGAGGGCATCCTTCCCACTTTGCAGAGTCACACTGGCTGGTAGCAGCTTGAGATGTAAGACAAGCAACCACTCCACTAGGTGTTCATTGCCCCAAGCTTTCATACACTAGGTGTTCACTGCCCCCCGCCCCCATCCACCCTAGTGATGCCCCTGAGCACTGCCCCACCTTAACCCTAGTACGCGCTGCACGCGTACTTTTTAGCCCATGTGTAACGGGCCTAATTGACCATTATAGTGCAGAAAACTAGCATTGCTACTCACCGTGAAAAGCTCGCACGTACTTGTTGCCCAGGTATACCAAATTCTCCAGAGCTGGGTTAAACTGCTCCAGAATACTCTGTTAATCATAAGGAAGAGTTTTGAAAACACAAAACACCTTAGGATGTGTCTCATTAAAAGGCTGGGAGGATGTAGTTCAAAGAGGGTCAGTTTTTGTATTTTTCCATGTTTACTCCAAGTGGTGGTCCAATACCAAAAGTCTATTTTGCTCCACTGCTTGATGGCCATTATCCCATGGTAGTTTGCCAGTATCTGTTCCAAAGCTGGCACCAGCTACCATGGTGGAAGGTGGGCCAGCAGGGGCCTCGCCATTTGTGGAGGTAGCATAGGTCTCAGATCTGATGGGCATGGTTTCCAGTGCTACGAAGCACTGGATCGGGAGTCCCACGGGGACCCGAGGGTGCTGAGGGTCTAGCCATATCACCATTGCAAGGGTGGTATCGAGTCAGCATTCCAAGGTGACAAGGGGCAAAGATGCGCATGGGCGCATAACTGGCTCCCTAAGTGGATTGTGCACTTTAAGCTGGTTCTCCTCTGTCATCCCAAAGCCTGGCCATGACCAAGCAGTTCGGTTCATCGACCAACACAGGTTGGTGGATGACAGATCCAGACCTTATGCTTTTCGGGCCAACCCTCTATGCCTACTTACTGTAGTCAATAAAGTTGTGGCCTTTTTATGCCAATTGGGTGTCTGTTGTGTTTCTTCCCCACCCCACTCCCTTTTCCACAGCAAGTGGATATTACCCCAACCTGGTGACTTCTGAAAGAGCTACATCTCCCATCTTGCTCAGGCATCACCATATACAGTATATCAACAGGGACCATCTACAACAAATCTGTAGAGCACCAGGCTGGTGTAACACATCACTCACACAGAGCTTTTGAAAACAATGTGATATTCACTGTAAATAGAGCTGTGGGCAAACTGCCTGAACATGTCTTGCTTGGATTCTGGATGTTCCACAGGAACAAATGAAATAACTTTAAATGACTGGTGGATAAAAACCAAATAGTGGTTCTTGCTGGTAGTAATAAAGCTTGGAATGTTCCACTCTCCTTCATTTTTGGACTAGGACTGCCAGAATTTCTGCTGCCGGCAGTCCAATTCTGGTAACGGCAGTCCAAAAACTGAATTTTTCTGAGGCGTGTGTTTTGCTATCTCTTACAGAGAAATTTTGTTATGATCTGTGTTTCCCACATGTGTTTTCCAAAACTGAAAGCATTATGCGGATGACCAGAATCTGTGTAGAGTTAAAGCATGCAGAGGTAGCCCATGGCCCAGATCACAATGTACTAATGCTGCCCATTACCATGAAGACACAAACGCGAATCCAATCGGCTCCAGAGACTAGTACACAGAGCAGTGGTTTCAAACCACAGGAAACGAATCATAGAGTTGGAAGAGACCACAAGGGCCATCAAGTCCAACCCCCTGCCATGCAGGAACTCTCAATCAAAGCACCCGACAGTTGGCCATACAACCTGTGTTTAAAAATCTCCAAAGAAGGAGACTCCAAAACTCTCTGAGAGAGTGTGTTCCACTGTCAAACGGCTCTTACTGTCAGGAAGTTCCTCCTAATGTTGAGGTGGAATCTCTTCTCCTCTAGCTTCCATCCATTGTTCCAGGTCCTGTACTCTGGAGCAGCAAAAAACAAGCTTGCTCCATCCTCATTATGACATCCTTTCAAATACTTAAACAGATCTATCATACCACTTCTTAACCTTCTCTTCTCCAGACTAAACACACCCAGCTCCTTAAGTCTTCCCTCATAAGGCATGGTTTCCAGACCCTTCACCATTTTGATCGCCTTCCTTTGAACACGCTCCAGCTTGTCAACTTCCTTTTTTAATTGTGATACCAGAACTGGATATCTCAAAGAATACTTTGCCAAATTAATTGTCATATACATTCCAAGCCCTTGACCTGATCTGTTACTCACAGTACAACCCTATGCATTTTTATTCTGATGTAAAATCCCACTGAGTTTAACAGAGTTCATTCAGAGGTATGTATGCACAGGATTGTAACCATGTTTGTATTTGTACACTGCCCGTGTGCAGTTTCTACAGCTTTACAGACATTTATAATTTGCTTACATTGGATTACAGATAAGTTGATTAGCCTTTCCATCTCTTCTAAACTGAAAGCAATTGCTTCTTGCCTCTAAGTGACAGTTTCAGCTCAGCTAGGCCAAATAGCATTGAAATCCCAAATGCCTTCAAGGGATCACTTAAATATAAACAGTGGAAGCTCTGTGTATTTATCAGATTGGCAAGGAGATACTGTAGTAATAAATTCCTCTTCAGGTATTGCCCTTACCTGCATTCCTTTCACACCTGCCAGCATCTTTTTAAACTTGGAGGGTGCATCTAGACTGTAGAAATAATACAGTTTGACACCACTTTAAGTGCTGAGGCTCCATCCTATGGAATCCTGGGATTTGTAGTTTTGCAAAGTCATTTGGTGTTCTCTGCCAAAAGTGCTAGTGCCTCACAAAACTACAGATCCCTATAGGATTCTGTAAGATGGAGCTGTAGCAGTTAAAGTGGTGTCAAGCTGTATTATTTCTACAATGCAGATGCACCCAGAGAAGTTCAAAAGCCACTCAAGAATGGGAACAATTCCCCTAGAAAAACCCTCTTTTGTAAATTTTACTTTTTTGGGACATCAACTTTCAGATGGCCACACTGCCTAATGTTTTCTGAGAGTTATAGATCAAGCAATTATATTTTACAGGCTCTCAGAAAATCTTCACTAGAGAAAGATTCCCTACTATAACCTCATGTGGGCTTTGTGTTAGAATCAAATACTGTACTGAGAAGTCTGATACCAAACTTTGTCCCTTGCATGAAAAGTATGAGAGCTGGTTCACGTTTTAAATAGCAATTAACTTTGCTGTTCTTTTTGCTCGTATGGATAAGAGCTTCATGTGTTAATAACAAACAACAAACACCCCTGTATACCCCTCATGGGGACCTGCAGCCTCTGAGAGCAGGGTGACCAGATGTCCTCATTTTCCAAGGCATGTCCTACATTTCAGGGTTATCAGGGTTTTTAGTTTTTAATTGTTGTTTTTATGCATTGACATTGTGTTTTAATATGTTATAATGTTTAATACTGTCTTAAGGGGGGAGGGATAAAGTGTTTTTAATTGTCATATTTTATATTTTACTGTTGTTAACCGCCCGGATTGGTTTGCCAGAGGGCGGTATACAAATAAATATTATTATTATTATTATTATTATTATTATTATTATTATTATTATTATTATTATTATTATTATTATTATTATTACATTTCAACCTTCTGTCCTGGAGGCATTTCAAAAGTTCCACCATTTTGAGCATGACCAAGAATCCCATTGAGACTGAGTGACATCACTTTTGCTGTTCCCCTTTGAGAAATGACATCTACTTGGCAGCCTATCCTCCCTGCAAATAGGAGAATAAGATGGATAGGACAAGATAACAACATATAATAAAATAAAAAGATTTAAAGGATAATAAACACAGCATATATAATACAGCTGTAAATAAACAGCATTTATGTTTATGTGAAGTCAAAGGCTTTCGTGGCCAGCATAGTTTTCTGTGGGTTTTTCGGGCTACGTGGCCATGTTCTAGAAGAGTTTATTCCTGATGTGGCTGGCATCTTTATATTTATATTGGTGTTTTTAGCTTTTATTTTGTAATGGCCTACATTTTTCATAAATGTGCTACATTTCGTGGTGCCATGGTCTCCTTTGTGGTGAGGCCATCTGATCACCCTGTTTGAGAGTTCACTCATGCACAAAGGTGTTTAAGAAAGCTTTATTCACACATCACAACATGTTTTCTGCAGTTTTTGAATATATATATATATATATATATATATATATATATATATATATATATATATATTTGTACTCCAGCTCTCAGAAGAAGAGGCCTTTTCTAAAATACATGGGCGTGCAGCCCTCCAGGGTCTCCTGGAAGTCTAATACAGTCCCCCCAACCATCCTCCCACAATTGTTTGACCTGTTGTTTTGCAATCCATCATGTTACATGGGCAAAGGTGGGATATGGTTATTTTCTAAATTTGAAACTGAAGTGTGAATTAGTGCAGAGAGTGAGATGGTGAATCTGAAAGTACTATAGTTATACCTCAGGAAAATACAATTAAACTGTTGGTATAAAACATATATCAGGTACAGCTCCTTTCAAGTATGAGACCTCAAAAATAATGTATATTTTTTCTGTTAAAATTTAAAGGAAGTATGTTATTCTCTTTACTTATTGCAAATATTCCAATTAAAGTATTGCCACATAAAGTTGTGTTTGTAACTTCCTTTTGGATGCCACCTCTTAGAACCAGCATTGCCAGTGGCGAATTCTAGGAACTACAGTATAATAATAAAAATCCCAAATCCTTTTGTAGCCACTTTCTTTCTGTAGAAACTGTTATAGTTGCAGTGAATATGACTACTACATAAAGTATAAAGCACTTTGCTTGTTGATTCTGTTCACAGAACCAGTCCAAAACATTTTGCTGCCTGGACCAAAGCCGTAAATAATGCCTCCCCTCTCACTGAAATTAAGGTGCAACCCAATCAACCAAGTACATGAGGAATAAAATTGCACAAGTGCCTCTTCACATGCTAGGAGGGGGAAGATACAACAAATTAAACTGCTGTAATTTTGTTGCACAGAGACAAGACTCCATTCATCTGAAGATTTAGACCAAGTCTGCAAAAGCTTATGCTACAATTTCTTTTGCAAGTAGTCTCAAAAGGTACTACAAGATCCCATTGCCTTTAAAAGACACCCAATATCAGTTGAAGAGGTTACTTCACTCTGTCTAATAGTAGGGCTAGTGTGCCCTCAGATCAGATCAGCATTCAGAGTTCAGGTCTTCAGTTTTTGTTAAACACAGTATTGCTTGTGGTATGACAGAGATGGCAATTCAAACAGTGTCTTCTGGGTTTTAAAATCCCTGATATTCTTATTTCTTTGCCATCTGATATCTGCACTGCAGATTTAAGAATCTAGCAGATCAACCGATTTATTTTGTCCAATTGCTGACTTTTTTCTGCCGTGCAACATTTTACTATGGAAAAGTTTTGCTCAGCCACTTGTTTCTTAGTCAAAAGCATGGCTGTGATGTTCGAGAGCGCACACAACCTCACCTTGTAGATAGAGATGGTAGATCTGTAGGATTGCTCCATACCCTGCAAGTTTTTGATGGGGACCCCTGCAGTCCTTTCACACAAGAAATGAAAACGGTGAGAGGATAAGGAGTCCTCAGAGACACCTGTGAATCCAGCTCTGAGACCTGAGCTGGGACAGGAGGAGCGTCCTTTTTAGAGCAACAGGCCACAGGAAAGATGTGCGCTGGCTTTGAAGGGAAGCAAATGCTGCTTGGACGGTTTAATAATTCACCAGTCAGGATGTTAGAACTTGAGCCTTAAGTGCAACCAGATACCAGGTAAGGAGGAATCCTGTAATAGCCATGAAGGTCATGTGGTTTTCATTTTGAATTATTCATTGCTAGTTTCACTATATAGCTCCCCTGCAGCTCTGTAAAAACATAAAAGTGGTTGTCTTCTTGTATAGCATAACTATCTTAGGACTCTTGAAATCCAAAAAACATTTAGGGGTGCTGTGTTGGCCATATAGCAAATCTAATAACATCCAAACAATGATGCCTTTATTGGGACAACTAAAATGCACAAATACATGTTGCAAGCTTTCGAAGTCACACTAGCTTCTTCATCAGGCAAACAGGTGGAAAAATATTGAAGATATTAGTCATAGGCCTGCATTTTCTGATTCTGGTGTTAGTTCAGAAGGTAGGGATAGCTATCTGCTAGTTGGCACCTCCCCCTTTGGCCATGTGGTCACTGGTTGATTTTCAAATTCAAGGAAATTTAATGTCCATTTGCAATTAAAAGATTATGTTTCCTTGGAATGCAGCATATCTCCTTCCTTTGTGAAGCCACAGGCTCCTATGTAGGTAAAGAACACTGAATTTCTCAAGAGGTCTTCATGTTTTGCTTCAGGAAAACTTTAGGTGGTATAGAGGCAAAGCATGCCAATCAGTGCCAATATTAGAAAAAATTGCGAATGGACATTAAACTTCCTTGATGTAAAGTAGGGAGCAGGAAATCGAATTCAATATCTCTCACTTCCAATGAGTTAATAAGCTCAAACAAAATCAAGTTTCAAATAATCCTCCTTTTATTAAATACTGAGTCAGTTTTGTGAAGATACCACAGTTAACACCACAACAATTTCACCAGTTTCACCAGTTTCACTTTCACCAGACTAGTGTACAAAAGCAATAAGGGAAGGGGGGAAAGCCACCTCTCAGATTTCAAATTAATCTAGACATTTTACTAGTATCTTCTATTGGATTGAATAAATCTACTGAATTAAATAAGTCAGACAGCAAAAAACATTAAAGTTATCATGTATAGCAGCTCTTTAAATCCATCCTGGCCTTTTAAAAAAGCCATGGATGAGTGGCTATTTCCCCCCTAAATAATAAAACATATATTTGAGGAAACAGGACATTGAAATGAGTATAACCACAGACTGTCTATAGGAGGTTTCCCCTTGGTTTTTGATCTGACAAACACTAATCATTCTTTTGAGAAAATATATTTGTACTGTGAGGCAGGAAGCCTTCCGTATCTCTGTCAGTGTGCAAATATGAACAAAAGGTGTCATCTATGAAAAAGCATTTATCCAATTATGTGCATTCTCCCTGCAGTCCTCAGTGCCAAAAATAAATTTCAGGAGAGCAGCTCTGACGTATGTGGGAAATAACTTTAGATCTCCATACAACAGAAACTCTGAATTTGACCAGAAAACATGGAGGAACAGGCAATTAAAATCTAAACTGCTGATGTCAAATTTCGGACAGAAAAAATGCTATCATTGAACCAAAGAGTTATAGAAAACACAACTGGTTTCATATGCCAAGAAAGGAGAAAGATGGTCCAACTTTGATCAGTTTTGATAGCACGTAATGCCATGGTAAAAATGAAATTCAGGAACCAGAGCGCTGCTGTGTAGTGACATACAGAGAAAGAGCAGTCACTACAAGTCCACAGATTATGGCAGCTGAAAAGGCATTTCAGCCAGTGGAAACCTCAAATTCTTTCACTTGATATCCTGATATGAAGATAAGAGGGAAGCCAGACTGCAGCGGAATCCATTCCTTGAGAATATTCCAAACCATCACTGTAGACACACAATGGTGCTCCCACAGAGTCTTGCAAAGCATCATGGATTCTGGAGCCATTGTACCAAGCGTTCAAACTGATTCCAGTGTTGATAAATATAGAGCTGAGTGTCCCACAGCAGGTTCACCAAGATTGCGTCGCTTACTTCATCCAGCATTACATCCATTTCCAAGGGAGGGTTGAACCTGCAGATAACAAGGAAGTGTTAATAGGAACAACAGAGGCAATACTGTCTGTGCACAGCAACTCTGGATAAGATGGCAGGCCAAAAACAACATCCAAGAGAAAGAGAGTGGCAAAAAAGAAATGAGGAGAAAACCAAATACTGCATGGCTGCATCTGCACTTCTAAAATAATTCAGTTTATTAAATCAGTTAAAAAATAAAAATAAAAATAAAATAATTCAGTTTGACACCACTCTAACTGCCATGGCTCAATGTCATGGAATTCTGTGAACTGTTGTTTTGTGAGACATTCAGCTTTCACTATCAGAGAACTATAGTGCCACTCCAAATCCCAGGATTCCACAGCACTGAGCCATGGCAGTCAAATTGGATTATTTCTACAACACGGATGCAGCCTAAGACATGCCTCAATTCAACAGATAAAAGAAAGCAGACTGTATTCTAAACCTCCCCAACAACTGGATTTAATGAAGTATTTGGGGACTCTGGCAGACAAGCTCTGCGCCCGAACAGACAGGTCAAAATAAAGCTGCTTCAGGGTCACTTTGGATGTATGCTGTTTAAATGATGCATGTGTCCCAAGAGGCTGGAAGCCGTGCCAAAGCAGCTTTGGTGCAGCTTCTGGCCTCTTAAGATGCATGTGTCATTTAAACAGCATACCTCCAAAGTGACCCGAAGTAGCTTTATTTTGGCCTGTCTGTTCGGGTCCTCTGACACTTTACTCGTTCCAGCATTTCTCCTGATGCAGCCACAACCTGGGCCTTCAGCTTCCCATCCTTTTGCTCTGTCACTAATGATAGGGACAGTCAGAAGGAAAAATCACAGTCTGTCACCTTACACACACACACACACACTGATTCAGCAAATTTATCAGTGACAGAAGGGCCAATGGGCTTTCTCTTTACTGTATAAATCTTCCAAACCTGCTTTGTTTTTTTCATTCTGTGTAATTCTTCACAGTAAGGAATCCTGCCTCACTCAAACCTCTGTCTCTGTGTTGTCCCATCCCACAGTCCTGTCTGCTTACTGAACCTTCTTCACCCGCCTGTGCAAGTTTACTTTTCACTGCACACTGCAATCCAGGACCAATTACATCATGTTCTGCCAGCGCAAAAGGATTGAGAGAGCAAGATTCCTCACCTTATCAAGAATTAAGAACCCTTGGCCCTCTAGAGGTCTTAAACTGCAGCTCCCACAATCCCTGACCACTGATCATGCTTACTGGAGTTTCTGGGAGATGAAGCCCAAAAGCATCTGAGGGCCAAAAGTTCCTCACTTTTATATTAAGTACTTGGGAACAAAAAACTATTCCAGATACTATTAACACGCTTTCGTGTTTGTTGCTGATGTGTGCCTTCGGGTTGTTTCTGACTTATCATAACCCAAAAGTGAAACTATCAGGGGATTTCTTAGCAAGTTTCTTCAGAGCGAGTTTGCCATTGCTATCTTCTGAGACTGAGAAACTGTGACTTGCCCAAGGTCACCCAGTGGGTTTCCATGGCCAAACAGGGATTCGAACCCTGATCTCCAGGGTTGTAGTCCACTGCTCAAAACCACTATACCATGCTGACTCTTTATTTACCCTATACACACAATCAAAAAAATACTGTATTCCTCAAAAACAGAAATATGTTTCCCTTCAATACTGGCTACTTATTGGATTAACAGAACCAGGGGGGCTAACATTTCTGGTTTAGTAAAAGCAACAAATAGTCTTGGAAACGGAAAATGGAGAAGCTCCATTCTCTCTACAAAAACAAGACCAGGAGTGGATTGTGGCACGGACCATGTACTGCTAATATCAAAAATTACAGTAAAGGTAAAGAACACTAAAGCAATAATCGTGCTAACATACAACCTGAGCAACATCTCTATAGAATTTGAAGATACAGTGGTACCCCGGGATACGAATTACCCAGCTTACGAATTTTTCGGGATACGAAAAAATCCCATAGGGATTTATTGTTTCGGCTTACGAAGGTTTTTTCGGGTTACGAAAAAACCTCGGCGCTATTTTCCGCCACCGGAGGGCAGCAGAGAGCTATTTTTTCCATTAGCGCCTATGGCAATTCAGGTTACGAAGGTTTTTCGGGTTACGAAATTAGCCGCGGAACGAATTAATTTCGTAACCCGAGGTACCACTGTAATGTAAAATAAAATAAAATAGATTTGCCTATGTAATGACTGGACCTCCAGTCATTTGAAGACTTGTGTCAGGCAATAAAGAGTTAAGCTAGGAGGGAGGTACATGCAAATGAGAAATTACATCACAGCTAATGGAAGGCCCACTTGGCCAATCACTGAGCAGGAGCAAGAGTTTCTTCCAGAAGCTTCCAACAGAGGGATATAAAAGGCCACTGAGTTCAGTTGGAGGAGCTTCTCTAGCGGAGAGTATGAAGTGAGAGTATCTCACTTGATGTGGGTCTTGCTTGCTGGGAAAAACTGCAGTGTTGAGCCTGTGTCAAGAAAGCATACTTCAGGAAGGTAGTTTGTGCTAGGCCAAGGCTAGTAACTACATCTCAAACTCATCTGGGCTGGAAGATTCCATCTCTGTATCACTATTTAGGAATGTGTCAGTTAGAACGGTTAGGGCTTATTAATTCTGTTTCTGTTGTCTTGCTTGAAATGAATATCTGATAACTATACGTATTGTACCTGCAAGGTCAAAAGACCTTGTATGATTTATATTATTTTTGTTAATAGAATAAATATTTTTCTTTAAAAGTTATCTACTATTCCTATACTTCTTTACACGTGCCTTAATTTGGTTATCCCTTGCTTAACTTAGAAAGGGAAGGGAACTATAAATCCTTAACAAGTCCCAGTGTGTGTTAAGGAAAGGTTATTATAAATTCACGGGGTGGTGGCAGTGTGATTTGAAGTTCTCCAAGAGTCTCATTCAATGTCACAGGGAGTGTGAACCAAGAACAGAAGATTCGGGGGGAAATAAAGGATCTGCTGGGACTAAGTGCCAAGACAGGGCCGCTGTTTGGGTTACTTGGACCACAGGGATCATCACAGCCTAAATGGCCAGTAGCCAGAAAAAGCTGGAATAAAGCCAGGGAAATTGTGTGGGAAGAATGCAACAAGACACTATCTAAAGTCAAAATGTAAGAAAAGCCTCACTGCAATCCTCCCTCCATTCTCCTTGTTTTGGAAACAGCGTCCATTGCTTATGCAAAAGGGATGAATGGAGGGGGAAATAATGGGGCATGTGCTCAAGGAACAGTCCCTCACACTCCTGCAGCCACACACCTATATTCAAGTTAATGGGGCTTGAATATATGCGAAATTCCATTTTTGGGGGAAAGGGGGTCTGGAACGGATCCCCTGCGAAAACAGGGGGTCGACCGTATTCAAGTAATTAAGGACAGGCAAAAACCAAAAATAAAAGGTAACAGGAACAGTGTCAGAACCCTGAATTCAAATGTTCAGTGATTTGTGTGGAGGAGGCACATAAAGAACTACAGTACTATAATAATCAATGAAGAGAAATAGAGAATGACACCAAAAAAGGAAGCACAAGAGACCTCTTCCACAAGATCCGAGAAATCAAAAGAAAATTAAAACCAAAAGTGGGGATGCTATACGACTAGCAGGGGAATACATTACATGACCACGTAGAACTAAAAAGATAATGGAAACAATACACTGAAGAACTATATCAAAGAGATGAAAGGATTATAGATTCATTCAAGGAAGAACCATTTGAAGATGAAACCATAATTTTAGAAAGGAAGTTGCACTCAGAACACCTGGGAGAAATAAATCACCAAGAACAGACAGCATACCAATATAGCTGCTTCCCGCTACTAAAGAAATAAACACTTAATATAACAATCCAAAAAAAGGGGATACCAGAAATTGCAGTAATCACAGGACCACTGCATTAATCTCCCATGCAATCAAAGCGAAACACAAAATTCTGCAACGAAGACTTTTACCATACATGGTGTGAGAAATGACAGAAGTCCGGCCTGGATTCTGGAAAGGAAGAGGCACTAGGGATCATATTGCAAACATAATGGCAAACACCAAAGAATTTCAGAAGGAAATTAGTCTGTGCTTTATAGATCATAGCAAAGCCTTTGATTGTGTAGAACATGAAAAACTATGTATTGCTCTTAAAGAAATGGGTCTCAAAACATTTTATTGTCCTGATAAATTACCCATAATTAGGACAGAATACGGAGAAACAGAAAAGTTTCCAAGTGGCAACAGGATCAGGCAAGGCTCGATTTTATCACCCTGTCTGTTTAACTTGTATGCTGAACCTATAATATGTAAAGCAAGATTAGATTTGGAGGAAGGAGGCATGAAAATTGGAAGAAGGAACATCAACAGTTTAAGATATGCAGATGATACCATACAACTAGCAGAAAATAGCAAAGATTTGGAACAATTTGTGAAGAAAGGCAAGGGGAAAATACAAAGGCAGGTTTACAGCTGAACATTCAGAAAGCAAAAATAATGAACACAGATTATTTATATAACTTTAAAGCAGACAATTAAGATAATTCAAGATTTTCCATATCTTGGCTCAGTCATTAATCAGAATGGAAACTAAAGTCAAAAACAGAGAAGACGAAGACTTGAAAGGGTACTATGAAGGAACTAGACAAGATCCTCAAATGTAAAGCTATATCATTACATACTAAAATTAGGATTGTCCATGTCATCATATTTCCAGTTTCTATATATGGTTGTGAAAAAAGCTGAGGAAGAAAATGAACTCATCTGAAATGTGACACTGAAGAAGACTTCTGCAGATACTAAAGACTACTCAAAAGACAAATAAATAGGTATTAGAGCAAATCCATCCTGAATTCTCCTATAGAAGCCAAGATGACTAAACTCAGGCTGTTGTACTTAGGCCATATCATGAGAAGACATGACTCACTGGAAGAGACTTTAATGCTTGTTGAAGTTGAAGGCAGTAGAAAAAGAGGATGGCCACATTCTAAATTAATGGATTCAATCAAGGAAGCCAAGGCCTGAGTCTGCAAGACCTGAGCAAAACTATTGGATGATAAAGTAAGTTGGAGATCTCTTGTTCATAGGGTCATTCTCATTCATAGCGTCCCTGTAAGCCAGTGGTTCCCAACCTGTGGGTTGGGACCCCTTTGGGGGTTGAATGATCTTTTCATGGGGGTCGCCTAAGACCATTGGAAAACACCTATTTAATTACAGTTATGAAGTAGCAATGAAAATAATTTCATGGGTTTGGGTCACCACAACATGAGGAACTGTATTAAAGGGTCACAGCACTAGGAAGGTTGGGAACCAATGCTGTAAGCCAAAGTAGACTTCATGGCCATTAACAACAACAAATTCTTGCACCAAGTACCAGATATTAAATTGTTCAAGCTCTGTTCCACATAAAATATCATTTTGGACAAGTCACATACCTGACATAGTTGGCGTCTATCATATCACACCAAGCTCTTGCACGGTCAACACATGGACCATCTGGATCAGTGCACTGCAATGAAACATCAAAATAATTATAAAATTGGAATCATCATTCTTCACATCAGACTTTCAGCACCAGAAGGCATGACAGCAAAATCAAGCAGGTTTTGCACAAATATGGCTTGGAAAGACAAAGCTTCTAAGAATTTTCTAGCTTAAAAGCAAAACATTTGACAGTGTACAATTTCTTCATTTTGGATTACCTAATCACAGAGTTTTTGAATTAAAAAGCATTCAGGAATGGTTTATCATTGCTTTCTTCTGTATGGTATAAACAAGTGTTAGTTAAGTGCACTGATGATACTTCTGAAAAATCCTCCACTAGTGTCAACTCCCACTGCTGCTGCTGCCCAGTAGCTGTCAGGCACATTTTGTCTGGCTCATCTGTATGATTTGGGACACCCTATCAATAGCAGTGCTACTTTCAGCATAGCCCGTTACTTCATGGAGGCACACAGTCCCACCACCACCATGGGAAGGTAGTGTTGAAAATCAGGAGAAAACTAAGACTTGGAAAATATTATGGAACTAGGTAAGAATCTCAAGTGCAAAGATGTATCATTAGATTCCAACGTCAGAATTATCTGAGATACAATAGTTTCAGTTTCTTTATTGTATGGTTGTAAAAGCTGGACCATGAAGAAAGCTGACAGGAAGACAATCGACTCATTTGAAATGTGGTGCTGGAGGAGGGTTCTATGGGTACCATGGACTGCCAAAAAGACAAATAAATGGGTATTGAGCAAATCAATCCTGAATTCTCACTAAACACCAAAATGATTAAACTGAGGCTATCATACTTGGATGTATCAAGAGACAATATGACTCAACAGAAAAGATGATAATGCTTGATGAAGTGGAAGGCAATAGGAAGACCACACTGGAGATGAACTGTCTCAATACAGGAAGCCACAGCCCTGGTTTGCACATCCTGAGCCAGGTGGCAGAATGAGGTTCTTGGAGGCCTCTCACTCATAGGGTTGTCATAGTAGAAGTCAATATGAGCGCAAAAAAAGGAGTGATGGTCTTTTTGGTTTGTAAGAACTATAATTGTTTTTTCAGAGAAATTATTACATTTCATTAATATGAAAATCATTGACATAGCAACTGGCTAATCCAATCATTAAAAAATACATCAATGCCAGTTAAGGATTAGTCATTTCAATGGAGCTTTTTCCTTAACAGTTGACAATAAAAGTACCATAGGTTTAAACAACCATGCAGTAGGCTCTGAAATGGGCATTTACCATGTGCCCCCAACACTGGGGGCAGGGGAAGGAAATGGGACGGTGACCATTTGTAGCATGAGGCCATAAGTGCCAACCCTTCACATTCCTAGATTTTAAAGCAGCTACTAATAGGTTTAGACCAGAAGCTATATTAAGATTTTTGAAGCGTAAATACTGTATAACATGTAAGAATTGGAAGTTTTCATTATCAGGAAGGAAGGAGGGAAATTAATTATGAAGCTAGTCAATCACATATACCCACCATACACTAGGACTTTCCAGAGAGTAGTATAAAACTTTTATGAATATGGCATTAGATACTGTAAAAACAACAATCAAGGTGCCTAGACAGAAGCAGATCTCTCTTTCTCTCTATTTATTGATTGGAAGAAAGAAAAAGTGTGTTAATACAAAAAGAGAAAGACCCAGAAAGACTAGAACACAACACTTAAGTCAACACTTATATAAATCCCACTGATTCATCAAGTCTTCTCTAGCTGGGACCAGGTTCTGAATTTAGGTCTAAAACAATAATTATTGCTACAATACTGAGCCAAGTTATATCATGTTAGATGGGTTCCTATTACAAAATTCCACCTGCCAAAGGAAGATTACTTCATTTCTTTGGAGGAACTACATCTGTCCTAATAGCCTCCTTACAAATGAAGTTAACATAAAAGCACTCCATTAATTGAAAGTGGCCATGTAAATCCACTGAGGGACGTTAGACAAGTCAAAGTCTTTCAGCATTGGAGGATGGCAATGGGAACCCCCCTATGAAGAAACTTGCCAAGAAAACCCCATGATAACTTCATCTTAGGATCATCATATGTCAGAAACAACTTGAAGGCACACAACAACAACAACAACTCTTCACCCCACTTTAAGACACCATAGTAAACCTTTAAAAGCCATACGGCATGAACTGACATCAGTTGGAACAGATGGATACTGTGTTATCCTGATTAAATATTTAATGTGGGTTTCTCCAAACTCTGGAGATTGAAAAAATCAATTTCTTTTTAAAGAACTGGTTCAGGGCTGTGAAAATATATTTAGGGAGAAAAAGAGAGATGGCTTAGCTGGGCAATGTTTGCCTCTAAGACTCAAGACAGAAATTACACATAAAGCGCAGAAAATCAGTTGGGTAACAACCACACACACACAAACACACACTCATGAGGTTACCCAGTGAAGCTATATAGTTGTAAATTCAAGACAGACAAAAGGAAGGATTTCTTCACATGTTGCATAACCTGTGGATTTCACTGTGACAAAATGATGGCCACCAACTTGAATTTGTTAAAAAGGAGATTAGATAAGTCCATGGAGGATGAGGTGTACTAGTCATTATGGATATATATTACCTGCAATATCAGAGGTGGTATTTCATTATTAAAATATATCCATCCTGCTCTCTATTATGAGATCTCAGGGCAGCACACAATTAAATCAATATAAACAACTTAAAACAATCCCAGATAAAAAGTGAGTAACTGAAACAGGAGAAAAATATACTAAATCAATCACCAGGTTAAAACATCAGAAAAAGCTAAAACAATTAAAACCCTGTACATGTACACCTTAAAACAGGGGTAGGCAACCTTTTTGAGCCGGGGGCCGGGTTGCTGTCCCTCAGACAACTGGGGGGCCGAAGCTGGGAGGAGCTTCCACCCTCCGGGGGTGGGGCCGCGTGCTGGGGGTTGAGCTTCCACCCTCCGGGGGTGAGGCCGTATGCCGGGGGCGGAGCTTTCGGCCAAAGGGGAGGGAGGCTGAAGGGAATGGCTTGGGCACCCATCCCAGGCCCTTCCTTTCGGCTCTTCCCTTCGGCCGAAAGGGCTCAAAGGGGCCCTTTCAGCCGAAGGGAAAGGCTTGGGCAGGCCGCCTCCTGGGCTCCCCCACGGCCCTTGCGGCCCCAGGCCTCTCTCTCCGGAGGGAGGCCTGGGGCTGCATGGGCCGAGAAGGAGCCCGCGGAAGTCCTCCTCCTCCTCCCGGGCGGCACGCGTAAGGAAAGAGGAGCCTGTCCCCTTTGGCCAAAGGCGGCGAGCTCCTTTGTCCTAGCCCCGCCGTGGGCGGCAGCAGCACTGCCCAGGAGGAGGAGGAGGTGGGTTGGCGGCCAGCCGTCCGCATTAGGGATATGCCATCCCTAAGTGGCGGCAGCCTTGGTGGCAGCAGCAGCAGCAGTGGCGGTAGGACCGGGCTGGGGCCAGTCCTGCCGCCTCACCGGGCCGGATCCGGCCCGTGGGCTGGGGGTTGCCGACCCCTGCCTTTAAAGGTAGTAAGATTAAGTGCCAAAGGCTATAACAAAAGATTTTAAATTGGTGCCTAAAAGAGACCACCGCTGCTGCCAAACAGGTCTCCAACGGGAGGGCATTCCATAAAATGAGGCACTACAGCAAAGAAGCTCCTCTCCCATGTCCCTGCATGTCTTGTTGCAACTAGCAGGACATAGCGCAGGAACCCACCAGCAGATCTCAGTTACCAGGCAGGTATATATAAGGACATATGCTCCATTAACTATCGAGGTCCCAAGCTGAGGTGTGAGTCTCAAGTGTAGTCACTAGGGAGTCAAGCAGGAGGGCATTATTGTATTCATGTTCTATTCTGACCTTCTGAATAGCATCTGCTTAGCCACGGGGGAACAGAATGCTGGACCAGATAGGTCTTTATCTCATTCAGTATGGCCGTTTCTACATACTTAGGTTAATAATTTCTGAATTATACCCAATAGGTTGATAATGCCTCTTGGCGCAACCATATCACAAATACTAGACCAAACAAGGAGAAGGAAGAGAGTACATCTCCCCTGATCTGTTCCTATCATCTTAAGTAGACCCTGAGGACCCAGATTGCAGCTCCTTCACATCCACTGAAAGTGTGAATTATTAATATTTGCTAACTCTTCTATTAAAATAATTTTATCCCCACCAAATGGCAAAGCCCTCAACAAGTATCTGATGTGTCCATGTCTCTGGCCCATCCCTCCCTCCATCTGATACTTACACAATCCACCACTAGTTTGCCCAGTTCTTTAGCCCCATAGACAGTCTTGGCCAGTTCCCAAGGGTTGGATGGGCGAAAGACATCCACAGAGCTTACAGGCACTTGCGGAGCCTTGCCAGTCCCAAGAGAGACCACCACTCCCAACTTCTTCACCTTGTGGCCCTGACCCTGGATGGATAAAAATAATGTGTAAATTAGAAGTAATGAATCTTCCACTTATACCTTGAAAAAGAAAAAGAAAATACTATATTTATCCTGTTTTGTAGAGAATATGACAGGGTAAACTACAACATCTTTCCAGTTCTGCACTACCATATCTAACATGCAATGTTTTAATCGTACACTAGAGCCATAAAATCACTCTAGAAGGTTCTGCAGGATTCTAATTATACTGAACAATATGAAATGTATGTGTTTAAGTAAGGAAACTGGCAGTATATTCCAAATGGTCTGGGTGAAAGTGATTATTTCAACAAATATGCCTGCAGATTGTCTTCATACATTTCGGATTAAGTGCTTGTTATAATCATTGATTTCTCTCATGCCATCCAAGGTTGGATTGTTGGCCAGCAACCCTCCATCCAGAAACCGTCCAAAGGGTCGAAAATAGGTAGGTGCAGCTCCACTGGAACGGGCAGCCTGCCACACCAGCTGATCTGTGATGAAAAAAACAAAAAAGTTGTTTTGTTTTCACTATCCTGAGCAATGTATACCCAGTCAATGGTCAGTATACTGACAAGTAGTCTGATATTTAAACTACAGTATGTAAGAGGAATACTTTTGGTCATCTAGATATTTTGCATTTAAGTTTTCAGGAGCCAAAGCCAGCATGGACAATGGCAAGGGATTGTGGGAGTTACAATTTAAAAGGTTGCAAGGACTACAACAAGGTTGAAGACTGTATGGCCCTCTAGGTGTTGTGTAACTGTAACTCTCAGTAGTCATCACATTAGCTTAGCTGCCTATGGCTACTGGAGTTTACAGTTCAGCGTCATGAGGACCACACAGTTTTAGGAATTCAAAAAGCTTCATATATATGCCCTCAGTAATCTACACAAGAGTAATTCTGTAAAATAAATTAGTGTTATTATCTCCATATTACTGGGCAATGAGGATGAAAGACAATGGTTTGCCTTATCAACAGTAATGCTCTTTGTGCCAAACTGGTAAACAATCGGCAAGGCAATAATCTCACAGCTAGTTTAGCAATCTGGTCCAGCAAATACTAAAGCCCAACCAGAAAGGCTCCAGAAAATGTTGACAATTATAACCTAGCAAGACTTTTAAAGGACTCAGAAACTCCTCAATTTCAGAAGCAGTGATTAAATGTATGAAACAGACTGTGTTCCAGAAATAACATAACAGATGAGTGCAGTATCAGATAAACTAATGATAGAATTCAGTTGGCAACTTGGCACATGCTAATGGAGACAGTGGGCAAAAAGATGAAGAACTGTGATTTTTAGTCTCACAAAAAAGTGTGAAAAAACTAATTGTGTCCATCTGTATCACAAATACTTTTTCCATAAAAAGTAAAATAAAGGTAAGGATTATGGTAGATGAAAGACACAGAATTGGACTCAAAAGACATACAAGGCTAAATCCATCCATAGATTTAGCTAAGACATCAGAGAACAAGGCCATATTTATCACCGCACTTGAACTGCTAGTTGCCCAAAAGGTTAAATGCTGTGATATATATGTTCTTGTCCAACGATAGGGAAAAAAGATGTAGCGCTAATTTCTTGGTTTTTTGTATATTTCTACTGTAATATTGAGTAATGCTGGCCAGTGTCTTATGATATGGTCTTGGAGGTGCTATCTATTTCCCCACAAAGAATTAATTAATAAACACTGCCGCATACACATTTGGTACAATTGCCTGAAGCATGAAAACTAGGGAGAGTGGCATGTTCCAACCTCACCCAAAATGCGAAATATATTTATAACTATGTAATCATAGGTGTATGCACAGTACAGCATTGTAGTGCTTGGACACACACCTATAAGACATGGAAGGAACCTGAACCAGCCTTTCAGTATGGGCTTTCTTTCTGGCAAGCAACTTGGGGCCCTAAATTCCTGTGTTGCTCAACATTTACCTTCTGGCTTGGTCATCGGTTGAAATGAGCTTGTCACCTTGGTAGGAGATTTGCTTCTCCCTTCTGGCATATTATAATTCCGGAACAGGTGGAGCTCAGCAGGCTGCCGGTCACATAAAGTTGCTGTCAACATGAGCCTGTTAGAAACCAAAAAAGAGAAAACTTCAATTTTATTTTAGGTAAGGGCCACAGCTGTTAACACACATCCTTCATATACAGAACATGCCACATTCCATCTCTAGCATTTCCAGTTTATTCTTTATTTAATCAATTTAATCAATCTATTAGTAATGATTGCATCCTCACAACAACTCTGCATTGAAGGATAGAATGGGGGAGTAACTGTTGGTAAAGGCCTTTACTGGAGACTGGCTTGACAAACAATCAGATCAACAGTCTGTGACCAGGCAGCTTCATATTATAATGTTTACATTCTCCTTTCTTTCCATAAAACACAAGGTGACACATATAGCATTCCCAAGTAATCTCTCTTCTAGATATTGACTAGATTTCAAATCTACTTTGGTTCATCAAGATGACTATTTATGTCCTTTCAGATCAGGCCTTGGACCTGTGTTGACAGATATATTCATTATATCCCCACCCTCATCTCAATTTTGTCTACAACAGAATTACATTAACTTGCCATGAAGAATACTAAATCAGAGGGAAAAGAGATCAGGAAGTAAACATGACTTTAGCTTTAACTTACTTAGGATTCTTGACATCAGTCATTTTTGTATGTTCTCCAAACTCCTTCTTAAGGAAATTCTCAAGAGGCACTGACTCATAAGGCCGCGACCCACGAAACACCTCATCCTTCATTTGGAAGTACAAGCACCGCATGTGATCCATGGGTTTCCCTGAGATGCAGAAGGACATTAGCAGTGCTCAGGTGGACACTTTTGCATCCTACTTGAGTGATCACCCTTGGATACTTATCTACAACAATTTGGCCTTTTTAGTGATTGGTAATAATATTGCTGTTGTTTTACTAACTGTATTTTTAGATAATATTGTATTTTGTATTGTACTGTGGTTTTTATTCTTTGCTGTAATCCCGCCTCGATCTGCAGGGAGAGGCAGGAAATACAAATAAAATTTATTATCATAATTATTATTTTCCCCACTCCATCCCCTGTAGCACTTGAAGGAACATCCGGAGGCAGCAGACAACCTAGAAGACAACTCACAATGCAAACATGGAAACCCATGTTTTATGTAATGTATGAGGCAGCTGAAAAGGTGACTGAAGAGAAGGAATCAGATTTTTGGAGAGGATGTACAAAAAAACAGATGGCTCAAAATCATGAGAGGAAGTAAATGAAATCTGTTACAGAGAAAACAAATGGAATGGGTACCTGTAGAAATCTGAACCATCTTATAGCAAAACTTTAGAAGGTGACATATAGCTTAGCAGCATAACACATGCTTCAGAGGTGGAAGGTCTGTTAACAGGCTTTGGTTAGCAAAGGTGAAAAAAAATCTCTGCTTGTCTTTGAGAGCTGCTGCTACTCAAAGGAGAGAGTAATGAGCTAATAGGACTATAAACCCTATCTAATGCTGTTGCCTATAACTGGATATGGAGGCTTTGTATAAGGCAGTGGTTCCCAAACCCATGAAATTATTTTTGTTGCTACTTCATAACTATAATTAAATAGGTGTTTTCCAATGGTCTTAGGCGACCCTCATGAAAGGGTCATTCGACCCCCAAAGGGGTCCCGACCCACAGGTTGGGAACCACTGGTATAAGGGGAAGAGTAGGTCTACCAAGGGGAAGAGTAGGTCTACCAATGGGATCAAATGACAGGCACTCCAGGCCATGAAATCAGCCTGGGAGACACGAAAGTTGAGTGAGGGAGTAGAAAAGGCAAACACAAAGTTTTGAGCCTTTATGCAACATGGAAGCATTAAACAGAATTTCACCTTCTTTTCCAGAAAGCAGAGATGTGTACTGGAAAACTTTCCCAATGCTATACTTTTCCACAATGTTTTTACACTCTTTCTAGATACCTATATTTACCTATAGTTGTCTGGACTGTTGTATTACATTTAATCATATTACATGTGCTAAATACAGGATATGAACTTTTATAACTATTCTGTGATAGACTTAAACAAGAGTTTGCAGGACCTCAGCAGGACCATTAATGACAGGTCTCTCACTCATATGGTTGCCATATGTCAAAGGTGACAATGGTAATTAACAAATGTTATTCTATAAGCTGCTTTCTCAACTGATGAGTGAGTGAGTAATTGAGCAAAGCTAAAGGTACCACATTTATACCTCAGGAAATAAATTAAAACTGATTATTTCAGATACATTAGATACCGCTCTCTTCACATATCTGTCCCCCAAAATAGTGTTATTTCAACTGTAATCATTTTTGTTAAATATAAAGGAAGCATACGTCATTCTTGTTACCTTATTACAAATATTCCAACAAAACCATTTCCACAAAAAGCTGTGGAAATAAGTATTACACATTTAATCTCAGGGCATTTCCTTACTGGCCATGTTTAGTTATCATTTAGAACAGGAGGGCTGAATTGTTATCTCATTTAGGTTTCATTAGCAGCTGGTGCAAAAAAAGAAAAGAAAAAGAAATTCAATTTTTTTAAAGGAAAGGATGTTGGTAGGCCTTCCAAATGTTATTAGACGTTGGGAGCCTCCAGATTTTGGTGAACAGCAACTCCCCTAAGCCCAATCTAACATAATGATGAGAAATGCTGGGAGTTGCAGTATGGAGGGTCACACATTCCCCATGCCTGTGCAACAACCAAACAAAAACACTTTGATTTTTCTCATTTCTTTCTAACTAATAATAATATAGTTTATTTGTAACCCGCTTTTCCAAAATTTTAATCAAAGCGGCAAACAATTATATATAAGAAACATTCCAATAAAATCAATTAAAAACAGCATTAAAAACAACACAGTGGCGGGATACAAACCGCCGCTTTGCGGCGCTTCCCCGCCGGCGCCATTTGCTCCGCACGGGAGCCGCAGCAGCCAAACCGCGCAGCTCCCGCGCGGAGCAAAAAAGAAGCTCCATTTCGGAGCTTCTTCTTGCGACGCACTGATGACATCGCGAAGCGCCGCAGGCGCATTCGCGACGTCATAGGTGCCGCGACACGTCTGGACGCTATGCGTCCAGTACGTAAAGATGGCAGCGTCCATGTGGAAGGGGCGCCGCCATCTTGTATGTATTGTATACTTACTAGGGTTAGGGGGGTGCGGAAGCACCCCCCCTTCCTAACCCTAGTACATATACAATACGTACTATATGGCGGTTTATATCCCGCCAGTGATACTAACAACAAAAGGGCCAGATAGAAGGGGAAGTCGATATATACATTCCAGGGTCATCAATGAAAAGGGGTAAGGGAAAAAATGATTTTTCACGGTGGGAAGGCTTGGGAAAAGAAATACGTCTTCAGGTTCTTTTTAAAAAGAGCTAAAGATGTGATGGAGCGGAGCTCATCTGGGAGACTATTCCAAGATCTGGGGGCCACAATAGAGAATGCCCCCTGTGAGGTCCTCACATAGCGTGTCGCTGGGACCTCCAACAATTTCATCCCTGTTGACCTAGTTATCATTATCATTACAGCACCTCTCTTTCACATACAGGTCTTTGCTGCTCATTACTCCTTACCATGTACAACAGAGATGGCCAGAATTCCCCCTGTGCTAGTCCCAGCTACCCAGTCAAAGAGCTCTCTGACAGGACGCCCTGCTGCTTTCTCTATAGCAATGAGAAACTGGATGAGCACCACACCCCGGACACCTCCACCATCCAGACTCAAGAGACGGTCTTGGCTAGAGAAGGGAGGGAGAAAAGAAAAGAAGAGAAGGAAAGAAGTTCAGTGCCCAGCATCAGCTAATCAAGCAGTCATGTCCCCTCCCCAGATTCAGACACCTCATGGAGATACACAAAGCATCTCTGAATAGTACACATGGCCTTAGATCAGAAAATAGTTCTGGTCAGAATGCTTGAGAGAGGAAAAGGGTAGGCAAGGGACCCCTCCTCTCTGGGAATTCAATAGATTTTCCCCATCAGTATACTATTCCTACCAGCATGGAGTGTAGATGATGTCATGGTACTGATTGTGCTCACTTACACTCTGCCAGAGTCCATCACATCTGTTTTTTTCACCGTGGAATTAAGTGTTGTAGAGACATGGAGAATGTTCTGATATTCTAGAGAAGCCATCAGGGAAAGAAATAGCTCATTATTTATTTAGCAGAATGGGAGGAAACAGACCTAGCATATCAGGAAACAGAGTGTGGGGACTGTGTCTTAGGCTACTGGCATGGGCATAAGCAACGGAAGACAAAATTATTTTCTACACATAAAGGCACATCTTACTAATGCTACTATGAACTGTAGCAAAGAGAAATCTTCTTTGTACATAACTACTTAAGGGCACAGGAGTCCTGCCTAGTACTGAATGTGACAACTCTCTCTGTTATCCCAACAAACTTATCAGGCTGAGCTATCAATCAGTCTGTCTTTTCTAAAGTACCAGGATACAAAATCAAAAAGAGGAAGAACATGAAGAAGGTGGTAGTGTCAGAAGACGGGGGTCATAGAAAGAATTCTAGGACTTGTTTTACTAGTAATTCATTGTGGTTTCAACACATTCACCTAATAATGAAAAGCCTTGTGTAATCATCAGACGAAATGATGATTCTTACATAATCATAACTTGCCAGGTTGAAAATCCTAACACATGGTGAGGCCCTATGAGAGTAAAAAGAGGGAAAAGAAGGAATGAGAGAAGCACAGGACTAGGTAGTATGTTACCTAGGTTCTGGCTAGTGCTCCATGGTCGTTCTGGGATGGTGGAAGTAGATGATGATGATGGTGATGGTGCTGAACCAGGTGGGTGGAAGCGGTCAGTCCCTACAAGTTTCAGCAGGTCTAAGAGTATTTTCCGGTTGGCACCTTGCATTGTGAAAATGGCACATGAATTAAAAATAAAACCATGAAAATAAAGCAGATGGTGACTATTGTAAGCCCTGAACCAGCCTGATGCCAAGCACCTTGCAGGAGTCTTATGCATGAAAGATGTATAGGTAGTGGTGCTTGGTCTGCAAGGGGGCAACAGAATATAGCTTAAAAACCTACTAGCCCTGCCCCACAGTTGGTGTTTTGTCCAAGTCTTGCTCAGGCCCACTTTGTACCTACAGTGGTACCTCGGGATACGAATTACCCAGCTTACGAATTTTTCGGGATACGAATAAATCCCATAGGGATTTATTGTTTCGGGTTACGAACGTTTTTTCGGGTTACGAAAAAACGCCGGCGCTGTTTTAAATGGAGCCGCGGCAGAGCCGCGGCTTTTTTTCCCATTAGCGCCTATGGCAATTCGGGTTACGAAGGTTTTTCGGGTTACGAAATTAGCCGCGGAACGAATTAATTTCGTAACCCGAGGGAGCACTGTATTCCCATATTTCTCCTCACCTACACACAAGTCTCTCTCACCTTTGCTCATTCTGGCCGCCAACAAGCCCGGAGTCTCCCCTAAGTCATTGGGGACATCCACATCTGCTCCAAATACAATAAGGGCCTTGATTGTTTCTAAGTGGTCTTGCTACAAGGAAGGAAAAGAGTATGTCAAGAAAATGTGTAGTCAGAATCCCCTCTATCTACAACTTACTGAACAGGAAAGCCCATCCTTCTAGTAAACAGATAGTGAAACTCTGAGCTGCCTGTATATTCATCCTACTCAATAAACTAGGTTTCCATAATCCTCTTTGTGTGGGAGAACGCACTTAGCTGGACTGGGGGGAAATAAAAAGGTAAGTATGGGGAGAGGTGGAATTAGAACCCAAAAGATTTAAACAGGAACAGTGAATGCTGTTATAAAAGAAGACTGTATAGAGTCTCCTCTACAATAGGGAATGCACAAACTTCAAGCTTGTAAAATTTACTTTGTTTTTCACTACAACTCCAAAATTCACCAGCTAGAACCTGGTAGCAAAGGACATACACTGAGAATAAAAGGATTATTAGACAACAAATTTGCTTTGCATAGTGCAATTGAACTCATAAACCTTCCATGTGAAAATCCACTCCTGGCTAATCCATGCTTTCCACATGTAAAGACTGGGATGAAAGATACTTTATTGCTACTATTGTTAAACCATGGAGAGTCAGAAATCTTGGGTGATTTATTGCAAATCATCCAAGAGATCTGGCAATAGATCTAGAACTAGTTTCTGAAGCGCCTATCTTTACAATCTCTGCATTTGAGGGATAAAACATCTGTCATATTTCTTCCGATCCCCTCAGTCCTGGCACAAAGCAAATGGATGGAAAGCTCACCTGCATGGCCAGGTGCAGTGGTGTGTTCCCATCCTTCCCTTTGCTGTTGGTTATGGCTCCATGGGTCAGCAACACCATTACGCAATCAAAGCGCCCACGCCGCACAGCAATGTGCAGGGCTGACTCCCCTGTTGCACTGAGGACATTGACTTCACAGCCATATTCAATAAGAAGCCGAGTCATCTAGATCCACAATGGGAGATACCATGAATAACACTATGATTACTGTTAGGGGGTAAGACCATGTTATTCTTAGAGTGTGCCTTCTGGCTGGAGCAGGTACACTGAGATTTTCCTCATAGTCAGCCAAAGAATACAGTGATCAAATGTATCCAGCATTGAGGGAAAAACTATCTAACCAACCTAGATTGGAAGTTGGAGAGAAAAATTAAGGTTCTGTAAAATTCATGCATACTCCTAAGGGCAAATAAATGGTAAGTTGATGCTTTAACATGTGCAATTGCCAATTGGCAAAGGTGTTGTATGGTCTCACATACGATGCTTACTTACAAATATCCAAAATGCATACAAACAGATGCTTGCTTACAAAGCTACAAACTCCCTTTGTTTAGTAGCAAAAAGAGTTGTGTTGATAAATTTCTCAGGTCAACACAGAATATACAGTTTTTCCTTTCGCTCTATCCCTTCTTCCAGTAACTTTCCATTTTGTATTTGCCTTTCACAGGATTCATGTAGTTAAACCAGTGAAAGGCTGGTAAATCCTTAATTGTAAGGACATCTTTTAGAAACATTGCTGTAGAGAACAACACTTTTTTAATTTATGGAACTTTAGGAGTGTAGGCACCAGAGGCATTGATCTTGCCTCATGATCTGTGGAAATAACACATCAAACAATTTCACAAACTATATCTTTCATGTGCAACTCCTTCCTATCTTCAAAATAAAATATACTAACAAGAGGTCTCTACTCTCCAATTAGCACTGATGACATATACACACAGTCATTACAAACAGAAACAGATACAGATATATAAACATGAATACAATGAATTTTAATTTTTCCATTCATATTCTTCATGCTTGTATGCAAAGAATTGTAAGTATGAAAAAAATAGTAACACAAAAAAGTCTAAATTATTTCTCAGTTTAACCGAGGTTGAATCTGAACTGCAGAAATAATGCTGTTTGACACTGCTTTATCTGCCATGGCTCAAAAGTATGGAATTCTGGGATTTGTAGTCTGTTGTGGCACCAGACCTCTCTAATAGATAAGGCTGTATATCTAACAAAATTACAAATATCAAAATTCCATAACATTGAGACAAGGCAGTTAGAGTGGTGTCAAACTGCATTATTTCTGCAGACCTATTTTGTAAGGCTTCACAAACACAGGGGCCAGAAAGGCTAAATGGAATTGTTGCTAGAAGAGAGAGGGGGAGAACAGGTGATTTCTGCTGATTTATTTTAAAATGTAAGATTATTTTCAAAAATAAAAACAGGGAAATGTAGGAGATTGGGACTGAGGAAGCTACACAACTTAGTGAAGGCTAAAAGGAGCTAGTTAGGGGTGCATGCAAAGCACCATCTAAGGGTAGCTGCTACAGAGCATAAAATGTAGAATACCTACACTGTTATTCTACATTCATTAAAATGAAATTTAGAAAAAATCTTTACAAAACACACAGTAGGTTTTTTAAAAACTAAAAAAATATATATACGGTACATCTTGGTGACAGTCATGGTTTTTCTAAAATATTTATGCCTCCATACTAGGGATGTGGGTGAATATCATTTGGTCAGCATTTTTAGAATAAACTAACTAAACCGCACTTCCCAGACTATCATAGAGATCGAAATTCGAAACACAGTTCTTGGCATTAAAATGTATGCATAAATGTAAATTTTATGCTGGAATTTCACAGAAAATGGGACAGAATAGATACAAGAACATAAGCAAAATGGGTATGGATTGGAAACAGACTGCTCCATCCGACCTACTCTAGACAAATAAAAAGAAAACCTCATTTCAATTTAAGGAAAAAAAAGAAAATGAAAAAGATCCATGTGAAAGCTTACAGTGACAGTACAAATAACCTCAGTTCCATAATAAGATGCAGAGCTTTGAAATCTTAGGGGCCATGCCTGGAAAAGGACACCCACCATAGTCATACAGGGATAGAAACTCTGGGATTTGTAGTCCAGAAAGGTAACTTTTCAAAACTTTGGCTATGCATGCATGCATGATTCCAGCCACATGAATAGCAAAAAGAGCATTCTGCTGCCATGTAGATATTAAAAGGGACAGGAATAATTAAATATGTATCCAGACTGATGGTTCAGAGATTCAATGGAGAAAAAGATTTCTATCTGCCAGGACAGCAAGATTCACAATGGGACAGATGAAGAAAAACAGATCTTTGTGTCTGTGGAGCTAGCATCCTACTTGCTTACCTCCGCATTTCTGGCCCAATGAAGGGGTGTGGCCCCATAGCGTGGATCCACCAATTGAATCTGATTGATCTCTTTATCTAGAAGAGCCTCTGCACATCTAGAAGAGGGGGAGGGATTAACATGCAGAAAACAAGAAAGGAATGTGACAAACAGACAGAGCAAATAGAGTGGTGGGAGACTGCATTAGCATTGTTTGTTGCAGAACCATGGCAACCATATGTGTCTAGTCCCAATCTGGGCCACGGCTGAGTCCTGAACTGGGCTGCCGGAAAGAGCACATTCTATCCACTTGTTTTGGGCCCAGCTCTTTGCAAAAGATGCAGCCTCAGTGCGGCGTCACGCCATGTTCAGGGTGTGCATCATGTAAATGGCACACCTCCAACATGGCCCTGAAGCCACGTCATTTTGCCTATGTGTTTTGGGCCACAGAAGCAGAAGGCAATAAAAACATTGTGCAGGTGATTTATAAAGGGGCAGCTGTGTTAGTCTGTTGCAGCAAAAACAACAGAGTCCTGTAGCACCTTAAAGACTAACACCTTTATAATAATATGAGCTTTCATGGGCTATAATCCATAACATGATCAGATGCAGCAGGTGACATGCAGAATTTCTAGCAGATACACTGTATGCATGCTTATGATTTGGACATGCTTGTGACTGATGAGAGCTGGTGTGGTAGTTTCAGAAGTGGACTATTAATTGAGACCAGGGTTTGAATCTCCACTCAGCCATGGAAACTGGCAGGGTTACCTTGTAGAAGTCACAGCACTCTTGGGTAGCCCTCTAACAGTGTACCTTTGAGTACAGGGTTATTGGCATCACTGTATTGCTAGGTTCTCCTGGTTTGCTCTATCCTGCCTCTCCACTTTCCCTAATGGACTTGGCCCTGGATTTCTGTTACTTGTCTGACAAGCTTTGCAGTCCTGCGTCTTCTGCCACACTCACCAAAAGCTCTTCACCCCCAGAACAACCTTGCTCTGAGTTCTTTGGATGGGGGAATGCATTTCTCATTGAGGCTGCGTCCTAGGGGAGGAATATGCAAAGAAAGACTCCCCACTGACAAGGGTGTGTATAAGATGTGATCTTCAACACATAGGTTCTCTTTCTCTTATGTGGGAGAAGATGCAACTGTTTTTCAAAGTAGAAGCATCCAAGGCCACTACAGTATTTCCCAGCCCATACCTAGGAAGGAACTTAACCCTGACTTCTATAGTATTTCTGCAGTTATAAATACAAGCACAATGGAGACTACACAATTTAACATTCTTAAAAATGACCCTTTTTAATTATAAAAAGGAAGTGCCTACCCCTTAAAAAATTACATGGCATGATTCTATTTTTTTAATTGTTTAAAAATTATTATTGTTATAAGGATAAGCCAGACAGCCAGGATTCTCACAGCAGCTCTTCAGAGGTTCAGATATTAGTCTCTCCTAGCCCTACCTGGAAGCTGAACTGGGACTGCATGTGCTCTGTCACTAAGCTCTTCCCCTCACCTTAAGGCCGTAGCTATCACTAACCAATGAAGGAGAAGGGTCACATCTAGGAGATGAAGAAGTGCACTTCAGTTTCCTCCTCTTGCATATGAGCTGGCACTACCTGCCCCAAAACAGCCTGCCTAAAGCAAAATAATCTGGCACAATGGTTGAACAAGCCATCCAAGGTAAAAGAGAAAAGCTCTTATTTTGCAGAAAGTATTGTATGTTAAGATATGGGAGAATCCCATATTCCAGAAATCATAATGTTCTAAGCCTGGTTGCCTTTCCTTCCCCAGCCCTACCATGCCAGAAAGGCCAATCATTTTACTGACTTGATATGGAATAGCAAGTTTTACCTTCCCTTAGCAGAGCAGGATATGAAAAAATAGAAGAAAAATAGGCCTTATATAACATATGCTTAGAAATCATACGTATTAATAGAAATGTGCTTTTATTCAGAGCCTGGAAAAGGTACTTTCTGGGACTGTAGCTCCCACAGCTGGCCATGCTGATTGGAGGATTCTGGGAGTTTTAAGTCAAAAACGTACCTTTTCCAAGTTCTGCATCATGTCAGTAAACTTACTTTTTCTGGGAGTGTTTCATAGCGGTGTGGATGGGGTAGCCCAGTGGCCCCAAATTATTGCACTTGGCATTAACCTTCAAAAGAGAGAGAACAAAATCTTCTTTGCCCAGTCGGCAAGCCAAGTGCAACGGGCTCTGCCCTTCGTCATTCAGGTGGTCCAAACCAGCAGTGGCCTTCTTGCCCAGGAGCTGGAACAATTGAACAATATCTTGAGTCTATACATGCTGAAACACACATGGTATACAGGTCTTCTGCAACACCAGACTTCAAACCTCCCACAACAATGTGTGCATGTGCCTTCAGGTTGCCTGTCAACTTATGGTGACCCAATGAATTTCATAGGGTTTTCTGAGGCAAGGAATACTCAACAGTAGTGTGATCAGTTCCTTTCTCTGAAATATAACCTACAGAACCCTGGATTTGTTGGCAGTCTCCCATCCAAGTACTAATCAGAGCTGAACCTTCTTAGTACCCAAGATCAGGCAGAAACTGCCATCTTTAGGGTAGTTGTCACTTTCCTCCAAGGGAATATTCTGTCACATCGGTCATATCTAAAATCTCTTTGCAATGTAACAATACAAGGAAAAAAAACAGGCATATATTCTCTTTTCCAAGAACAAAACAGTTGTAGTATGTTATTTCTATAAATGATCTGTATAGAAGTGTACAAAACAGTATAATATGCAGCCATTACAGTAAATTACACTGTGTATACTACAGCTCTTGAAGCACCTTGGCAGTATGAGTTTCTACCTAAGTCAAGAATACCCAGCTGTTTTGTCTATCCACATTGCACTTTTCTTATCTATCCAAAAGACTCTTAACTTCTCTAAGGGACACCGATCCAAAACACACTGCAGAAATAATTCAGTTTGAGACCACTTTAACTGCCCTGACTCAGTGCTAGGGAATCCTGGGAATTGTAGTTGTAGGAAATTGTAGTTAGTGACACCAGAGCTCTGACAGAGAAAGTTAAATGGCTCACAATACCACAGTTCCCAGGATTCCCTAGCACTAAACAAGGGTGGTTAAACTGGATTATTTCTGCAGTGTGTTTTGGATCATGGATCGCTATACAGATAATAGCTATAAATAACAGTACATTACATGCTGAGATTCCAAATTGGTTTCACCTTCTAGACTAGGACAGAAATGCTTAGGGACTCTTTAACTGCTATAATGGAATTATTATTAATATTCCATCTGCCTATGAGGAAATTTTATTCTCTCTCCCGTTCTTAATCCCTGTATGTCAGAATCACATTTTATTGCAAACTATGAAAATTTTCTCTCATATTACAACTATGATGGGTATCGTTGTCTAGTATCCTGCTACCTAATATCCCAACTATGCAGCCAGTCTATCTGCCAGTTTCCAAGGCCTAATGTTGGTCTAGTATGAAATTCATTTCATAAGTGAAAAAGAGGAAGTTGCATGCCGAATCATCACAAGCTATTTTGTCATTTGACATAATTGCAATAGCTCACTTCCATGTTACAGTTTAAGGTTTAAAAGTTTAAGGGGAGAGTAGGGCAGAATAACATTATTTCTGCAAACATGTCCTCTGTCCATAATGTGAAATTGGCGCAAGGAAATATTTGTTGAAGAGAAACTACCTTGCTCCTCAAACCCCTCACCTCAATGATCTTCGGGTTTGTCCCTCGGACAGCATAGTGAAAGACCGTGTCTCCATTTTTGTCTGTGAGATCTAGCCGGGCATGGCACTCATTCACCAATTCTCGTAGACAATTAAGGTTTCCTTTCTGGCAAGCTAAGTGCAGTGGAGTGCATTCATTGTCAGCACTATTGCTGTTTATGCAGCTGCAACACAAAATGGTGGATCAGCAAAGGTCTCAGAAGTCCCAGCCATTAAAAAAAAATGATTAGGTCTAAATTAGATTACTATAATCCCCGATTGGTATTAACTCAAACACTGATTCATACTGGCAGCTTCAAGTCATATCAGTGTATGGTCCAATAACCTATCAGTTCCACCCACAAAACTAAAGGAGCACTTTTTACATCAAGCCCCAGCTGGTACACCTTGGGGCTCTATTAAAACTCCCTAGAAGATTACATGAAGCCTGAAGTATACCTTTTCCTGCCCAGAGGTTAGCTTCTAGTGGCCCAGCCACCCCCATTAGTATCATACCTCAGAATATGATTATGTCGGAAGCTCTCCAGAAGTTCCACCTCTACTGCTATGTGAGCCAACGACCAGCTGGGGTGGCTTCGAAAACAATCTGTCAGTTGCTGCAAAGTTTCCAATGACAAAGGCTCACGGCAGCTCTCATAAAATGGTCGCAACTGTTTTACATAAGTACTGAAGTACTCATTTGCCTCTGCTTCATTGTCTAGCTGAAAAAGACTACAAAGAAAATTAGTTTAACATATTTATATATCCTTCTCCAAAGCTTGAAGTAGGTTTACAAAACAAAATTAAAATAATTCAAATCACAGGACCTTCTTTTTAAAAAAGCAATAAAATAACATAGGAATTCAAGACTCATCAATGAACCAGCAAAAACCATAAAATTCTTCATAGAAGTAAGACTATTAAAATCTAGTAGATAAAAATCCCATCACAATATCAAAGTTTGCTAGTCATTCCAGGAGGTTAAAAAAGACAAATGAATCTAAACCTCACTGGGAAGACCATTCCAGTCTCAAGGCAATTGGAAAGGAAGTTTGTGTAAAACAGTGTTCTCAGTTCAGACTGCAGGGCCCTACCTGCAGAACGCAAGCAATACCATAAAGGATAAAAATGGAAAGGCATATGCAAGGTATTGGGCAGCAAGATGTGAGAAGTTTCAAAGGTAAGCAGTTGGGCTTTGAATTGAGTTCAGAAATGATGAAAGATTGCTACAAAATGGGACATGTTCTATCAGATCATCCACCTCAAGGTTAGGCATGAGAAAGACAGCAGCATTCTGGCTTTGCTGAAATCTCTTAAGTGTTCTTCAAGAGAAGTTCACTGTAGACTATATTACAAATGGTTGCTCCTAATGAAGGGGTGGCCACCTTTGAGAGTGAAGATGGGAAAATATCCCTCCCTTCCCTGTCAAAATACAAGGAATGGAAACAAAGTGAACAAAA